>NC_090308.1:2292395-2604166 GCF_039906515.1 Pseudorca crassidens
AAGTGTGAGCTGTAGTAAGCAGAGGATAACGGAAGGCAAGACCTCGGATTTCCGAAGAACTAACAGGAAGCAATGTGCTTCGGCAGATGGTACGTGAAGAGCTCGGGTATTCTCAGGCTGGAATTCCAGCTTCTCCACTTACGGCTTCCAACTGCCCCCCTAGAGCCGCATGGCCACGCTGTTTGCACGTCTGCAGCGAGGAGGTGATGCAAGTGTGTGCCCAGTGAGATTGGGGGGTCCTCTGAGATGCTCAGCGTGATAAAACCTCCTGGTCCCACACGTCTGGACACACTGAGCTCGGGGTCCTGGTTGGGTCAGGCTCAGTCCTCCTTTCCCTAAAGAGTGAATAAAACAGCATCACATCTACAGACAGAGGGAACTAAGATGATTTTTGGAGAATATCTTAAATGAAAACTTACAAATGCACGTGATAGTCACCAAAACTGCTACAAGATCTCCCTTTCACGTATTTTACTGGAAAAGTATATAATAACATGGAACTTTTTTCTTAAGTGTTCTAATCAAGAACAGCATCAGATGGGATGAAGTGAGAGAGTGGCATGGACATATATCCACTACCAAACGTAAGGTAGATAACTAGTGGGAAGCAGCTGCGTGGCACAGGGAGATCAGCTCGGTGCTTTGTGACCACCTGGAGGGGTGGGATAGGGAAGTGGGGAGGGAGGGAGATGCAAGAGGGAAGAGATATGGGAACTTATGTATATGGATAACTGATTCACTTTGTTATAAAGCAGAAACTAACACACCACTGTAAAGCAATTATACTCCAATAAAGATGTTAAAAAAAAAAAGAATAACAGAGGGCGCCGACCTCCTTAGGGCCCCGCCTTCCTTTCTACACCTCGGGGTGCTCTAGTGTCCGTCCTGGTGAGCCCTGGGGGCCGCACTTCCAGACAGCGCCCGCTCCCCGGACGCGGAGGTGTCACCAGAAGTCATGCGGGAACAGGCACCTGAGTGTGCCAAAGGGCTGGGTGGAGCTGAGACCCCCCGACCCCCCAGACCCCCCCTCCTCCCAGGGCCACTCCTGGCCCCAGGCTGGGCTGTCAGGGAACACAATGGAATCTTCTACCCGAGGTCCAGCCCCTGACAAGCAGCACAGGATGCTTTCCACATTTTCATTCAAATGGGACGGTTTGCGCAATGGGCCACTTTGCACGGACCAGACAACTGTCTTCGTTCTGTGACATTTTACGTGACATCCTCAGCAGTTTCTTGATCCTGTAAAGGGAGATCACGGCAGGAGATTGTGTTCCAGAGGATTCCTGTTGATCCTAGACGCCCAGGCAGCCCTGGCAGACGGAGATTCAGAGAGGGGAGGACACAGATCTGTGTGCAGTGGACGGGGGGAGAGAGAGGGAGGAAGGAACGGGGTTTCGGGCCCAGACCTCAGGGGCCCTGCACAGCCGCTGCCCCGGTCACCCGGCTGTGCACTGCGCCATCACTGCAGCAATCTGACGGTCCTGGGAGGTGGCTCTCCAGCCTGCTGCTGCGTCTGGATGGTTAAATCATTCTCCATCTCAGAATTCTTTAACAGCTGCCCAAGGGCTGCGTTCAGCCCACAGAAGGCTTTTGATTGACTCACAAGTTATTTTTACTGACTTTATATTATACGTAGTTAAAAAAAAACCCAAGACTCTACCTTTTTAAAAGTTCAGATTTTCAGCTCTTCTTGAAAAGTGGCGGATCCGCCAGCCCTGGGCGCACACTCCCCCGGCATCGGTGGGGCTGGAGCCCCACTCCTCGGGTGGGTTTCACCTACCAGTCCCTGCGTCTCGGCCGGTGTGTGTCCTTCCTGGTCCCAGCGAGCGTTTACGCCATCGTAGACCCTGAGCTACACCTCACGGAGTTTCAAACGCGGTTTTCAGTTTCCCCTCCTGGGTAAGTGTGATGTTTAATTGTCTGCGTCCGCTTGGCCAGACAGTGGTGCCCAGCGACTCATCAGACACAAGCCCAGCTGTTGCGAGAAGGTGCCTGTGGACGAGGTCAGTGTCGTGAGCAAAGGAGACCCCCCCACATAACATGGTGGGCCTCGTCCAATCAGGAGAAGGCCTTAGAGACAGAGCCCCGAGGTTTCCCAGAGAAGGAGGAATTCTGCCCCCAGACCGAACACAGAAACCTGCCGGAGCTTGCAGCCCTGTGAGCTGCAGGCTTGTCACCCTCACAGACATCGGAGTCGATTCCTCTAAAACATCCCTGTATCTGCGCACACACCTGCTCGGTCCCTCGGGAAGGAGGGCTCTCCTCCGCCTTCCCATTTAGCAGACGCAGCGATTTCAGTGGTGGCTGCCCGTGCAGATCTTCAAAAGATTTGCTTTTATCACTTTATTTCTGTTTCCATCACCCCCAGTCTCTCTCACTCACATCTCTTCATGCTCTTAATTGCAGGCTTCACCTGGGCCTCTGTCCCCTTCTCATCCAGAGCGTCCTCCTGTCCTACGACGCCCTCATTTCTCCCCCGACACGCTTCAGACCCCTCTGCCTCTGGCTTTTCTCTACAATCTTCTTGTGCCTGTGCTGGAGACAGTCCAGAGTCCCCAGAGCTCGTGCATTTGGTTTCTGTTCAACATGAACCTGAACGGTTCTCGGTTAGATTCAGCCTATATCGGATCCGGCTGTATGTTTGTGCAGCCCTGTTCAACATGAATGTTCAGCGCAGAAGGTAGGTTTGTTTCTGACCTCTGGACAAAAGCTCGAACTGCTCTGTTACCTATACATTCGTATGACACCTTTTTTCATTTAGCAAGAAAAAAGCGGCCAGGTCTCACCAAAATCCTAACCCCATCCAGCACCTGCATGAAATGCAATCACCAGTTCTGAACTGCAGGTTTTTGTCAATTAAAACTCAACAAAGGTATATTTCATAATAGCAATTATTCCCAAATTAAAACTACAGGCAAAAGAAACCTTCTTTAATCCTGAACAGGAAACTGGGGTGTGAACACACTGGCCGTTCTAGAGAAAATAAATGTGTTTCAGGGAAATAATTCCTCCAGGCAGCCACGAGCTCGGCTCGGGGAGACTCAGACGCATTGTTTTTGTTTCTAAACGTGAATTTCTACGTCGAGTGGGAGACGTTCCCGAAGTCTTTAATGACTCACTTTTCTCATTTTTACTAGAACTCTGATGCAATCATACTTCTATGATTCTGAGACTCCAGTCCAGCTGCATAATAACAAGCCTGTTATTCTTAGTAACAAGCCTGGGACTCTCCTGTGATTATATCATTTTACCCACAACACATTAAAAGCATTACAGCTTTAATCTACGGCTAAAACATTTAGTTTGATTCCCAACAGCAGCATCCTAAAATGTTAAGAGCTGGCTGCCTAGAAAAATGCATTAGCTGTTACTTTTGCCAATACAAAGGTAAACACCGTTAAGATAAAGGAAGAAAACAATAAAAACACAGTAGCAAAATTACCTGGAAAGTTACCATAGTTACCTAGAGACCATGGTAACTTAGCAGTCGCAATACTTGAAAATTAAATTCCCAACCTGACATTTAAGGGGTGTGGATGTGTGTGTGTGATGGGAGGAGACTGAGAAAAGTGAACAGATTCACCAGCAGAGAGGCAGACAAAGGGACTCTGCGTCCTCAGTGGGCAAGTGATGGAAGGGGCGTCCAGTGAATTCTGACCAGAGGACTCACAGGCTCTTTGCCCTTTCACACTGGACAGCAGCTTGAGTGTCTGCAGATGGGAAAGGGCTTCCTGGGCGCTGGTGACAGGCAGATGCTCCCCTCCTGGTCCTGCCCAGCTGCCTGGTCGCCATGGTGGCCGTCACCAGCCTGGAGAGACCTCTGGGCCGAAGTTCCTGGCGAGTGTCCGGCCGGTGTCTCTTCCTCAGGTGTGAGACATCGACAGATTCCTTCAGCCCCGAGGGTGGGCGCACAGGGTATGAAAGTCAGCAGGTGAGGGTGCAGGCAGCCCAGCTGTGACTTAACAGGAGGGTCGTCATAATTCCCACACAGAGGGCTCTGCGTCTGCTCCTCTGGGTCTGCTGTCCCACCTCCACACTCAGCTTGGGTCTCACGGGGCCTGCGACTTGCACCCTCTTGCCCAGACAAATCGGAACAGCAATGCTGGCATTTCAAGCGGGACCAAAGTATTTATGGAGAGCAAAGCTAGGAACCAAGTGCCGACGACAGGCCAGGCTTTCTAGGCACAGGGTACGGACTTGAAAAATGGCCCCCTGACCACAGGGCCGCCCCTGGGGACCTCCTGCCGTTTGAATAGAAGAATGTGTGCTTTTCACACAGCACGGTGGAATCAGAGCTGCAGCCCTGCCCCAGAGGTCAGGGAGAGTCGGGCAGAAAAGGTACTTGAGTATGAAAGTGTTAAGGTCTGTGTCTTCCTCTGTGTGTTAACTAGACAAACACGCTTTGGGTGTGGAACCACGTGCTAGACACTGGCCGTCACTGGTGAGACAGATACGATCCTGCCCTAACGCCGGCTCGTCTAGAGTTGGGCACAGACCCTAAGAAGTGAAATACATAGGACAGATGGAGGAAGGAAAGTGTGAGAGGATAGGAGGCCACCAAGAGGATGCATGGGGACCCACCCGGGTCAGGGAGAGACGTCAGGAAGGCCTCACCAAGAAGGGCACCTTTCAAGGAAACCTGGCGGGATGAGCAAGTGTGATCCGTGCCCAAAGAGGACCATCCAGGTGGAGAGGACCATGCCAAGGAGGGAAGGCACGGCCTTGGGCGGAAGGGGGCCAAGCTCTGGCTGGGACCCTGGGCGTGAGAGGGGCCTGCGGTGGGTAGGGGCAATGGGGTCCAGGATGTCAGGCCCAGCGGGGGGGCAGTCAGGATTGTCTTCTAACTGCAAGGTCAGTGACCGAAAGGGGTTAAGCAGGGAACGGAGACGATGCACTTTGGGTTTACAAATCCACGCGGGCTGCAGTGTGAAGGCAGAAGGGAGGGTGAGAAGACAGGCCATGGTGCTACTGCAATGGTCTGTGTGAAAGAAGATGTGGTGGGTTGAGGGGCAGTGGGCCCCGCTATTCAGAGATGTGCTGGGAGACAGAGCCGGCGGGCCTGGAGATAGCCTGGAACGGGGGCTTTCCAGGGAATGGGCTTGGTAAACACGGTGGGCAGAGGCAACAGTCATCAAGAAGAGAAAGGCCGGGGCAAATCAGCTCTCTGGGAAAGACAGAGCACTTGTCAAGTTCAGTGTGGAATTCGAGGCCCGGTGGAGGTATCTGGCGGGCACATCCAAGAGACAGGTCTGTCTGCGAGCCCAGAACCTTGGGGAAAGTTCCAGACTTGTCATCAGCAAGTGGCGGGCGAGGGTGGGGGGCGGAAATCCAGGGATGGGAGGCGGCCTGGGTCGGGGGCACGTGGGGAGGGAGAGAGTCCAGTCGGAGCAGCTCCGCGTCGCGGGGGCGGGTAGAGCAGGAGGGGCCGCCACTGCAGCACAGAGGATGAGCCCCGGGAGAGAACGCCCCCGGCCAGGACACGTTTGGAGATGCTGCTGAGAGGCAGGTGGCCCCTGGGTCTGAGGAGATGGCCACCAAGGTCATGAACGTCTCCAGAAACGCCACCCCGCAGCCCCTGCTCCCCAGATGCGGTGGGTCAGTGGAGGGTCTCTGCGTGGTGGCAGAGACCTGACCTTGGAAGTCAGGTCTGCGGGTGACCGAGGACAGCTCGTTGGGAAAGCCTTCCCCAAAGGCGAGGCTGTCAGCAGCCTTTGATGGGGGTCTCCAGTGCGGCCACCCCTCCTCGCCCATCACTCACACCGGCAGACCAGATGCAGGGGCATCTCACCTGGAGCCCCATGACTGCAGCCTGCGTCCAGCAGGGGGCAGCAGCGCCCCGTCCAGGAGGCCAGTGGGCAGCACATCTCCGGTGAAGTAAGGACCCTTGTAAGGACCCCTTTACAGCGTCTCATAGATGCACTTGTTCACTACTAGCGTGGAGAGATGTGCTGGGCCATCGCCTACATGCTCGGTTCAGAAAAAGGACCCCCAGATGTCCTTTGTAAATTCAAATTCTTAAATTCAAGGAGCCAGTTAACCTTTCAAAATGAGGCAGAGAAATAAAACTTTCTCATTAAAATATTAACCCTGATTCCAAACACGGTACTTGGGCAATTCAGACTGACCAGGTTATCACGAAGGTGGGGAGGGAGGCCACTCCTGGGCAGAGGGGGCTGGACCGATCCCTCTTCTCAGAGACCCTGGCCAAGACCATCCCCGCTTCTTGTGCTCTGTTCTTTCTACTGCAACTTGGACGTTTCTTTAAAATTTGCAACCTTTGCTCTTTTTTTTGAAGTGAGTGGTACAGCTGCCCTTCCTTCCCTTGAAGTTCATTTTCCCACCATCTCCCCTCCCCTCCTACAGAGTAACAGTCCATGGTGACAGAACTGTGGTGTATTCACTGTTATTACACGTGTGTGGACACGTGGCCACCCAGCGGGAGACATTTCTCCAACTTTCTTTCACCTTGTTGTAACCACACAACTAAGTTGAGGCCAATAGGTTGGGAGAAGTGATTCCCACAGCTTTCAGATTGTGCCCTTAAAGGAAAGGCCACCTGCCTCCCCCTTTTCCTCTTTCTGTAGCCTGGGGTGAAAATGTGAAAGAGGGAGTTACAGCAGCCCCCTTGCACCATGAAGACAGACTGAAGTTGAGGACAACGGCATCCCGCTAGTGTCCTGGATTGTCTACCTGGACTCTAATACAAGAGAGAAATAAACCAAGGGATTAGAAAAGATACAGCTCCTACTGCTAGCTCTCCTGTAGATTTTCCTAAATAAAACATCAGGAAAATTAGTATATTAGCAAATGCAACTCAAGCAAGAACGTAAGACAGCATCTGGCAATTCGCAGTGAGTGTGGCGGGTGTTCATATACTGAACCATAAAACGTGAAAATAAGTCACAGCTGCTCGTTCTGAGCTCTGCTTCCGCAGCCTCCCCGCGCGTAAAGTCCCTGAGCACAAAGACAGCATAGGTACCTCTGGCTCCCACAGGGCAGTGAGCTCCACATCCGAGGACCTGAACTCCGTGAGGGCTGCAGCGATTCGAACGGTCTTCCCGCAGTTGTGAGGGAGGATACGGGCTGCTCTAGGAATCGGATGAGATAACAGAGGCCTCGGAAGTCTCGAGCCAGGAGTGCCCTGTTCATACAAATGGGTGGGCGAAGGGGGTCCCACCCCCCCGGCACCGTCACAGCTGCCTTCTGCGGCCACAGCTGCTGCCCGCCACCCTGAGGCCCCCAAGAGAAGAGGGTGCTCTCGACATCAAGTACAGAAGCGGCCCAAGTTTGGGGAAATTCCCACTGCACTGAAGAGCTGGAGGGTGAAGCAGGGAGGCGGGAGAACCCCCGACCCCAAGGGGGCATGGAGGGTGGCAGACCGGCCAGCAGAGATCCTCAGAGGAGGGCCATCCGCGGTGGGAGCGTCAGCGCTCAGTTACTGTGCGGGCTGACCAGGCAGGTGTGGCTGACCAGCACCACAGTGTCCGTCATCATCCTCACTTTATGGGGATATGCACCTGAAAACTGAAAGCCTGAACTGGGAATGACTACCTGGAACCCACCTTACCAGAAAGGGGGACACCACCCGGAAATGAATTATCACGTGTTTGAAATTAACTCGAATATGAAAAGCTGCTCTGCCTCTAGAAACCTGGTTGTTATGGGCTAGTTGGACTTGTGTCCCCCCAAATTAACACGTTGGTGTCCTGACCCTTATTCTTCAGAACGGGACTGTATTTGGAGAGAGGGCCTTAAACAGTTGATAAGTTAAAACAATACCATCAGGGTGAGCTCTAATCCCATGTGACTGGTGTCCCTGTAAGAAGGGGAGGTCACACACTTCCCCCACAGAGGGACGACTGTGTGAGGACACAGGGAGAAGACGGCCGTCTGCAAGCCAAGGGGAGAGGGCTGGGGCGAAACCAGCCCTGCCCACACCTGGATCTCAGACGGGGAGATAGAAACGTCAGTTGTTTGAGCAGCCTGGTCTGTGATATTTTGTTACGGCAGCCCTCCCAAAGTGATACGCCAGTAGGCTCTAAGCATACACACTGTATTCATCTAGACCAGATTCTGTGTTCTCATACCTCCCGAACGCCTGGAATTTGCACACACTATCAGAAATCTTAAAAGGATTTAAAAATATTGTACTTCCCTGGCTTCACTTAAAAGCTAGGCTATCTGTCCTCAGAAGCAAATCAACATACAATTTGCAAGATAATACCTCCGTGCCTGAATTTTCACCTTTGCTGAGATGTACATACAGTAAAATCAATGTTATCCAGAAATAATTGATCGAGACCGCGCCTCTACTGCTTTGTAACAGGGACCAAGAACAATTATCCTCTGGTCAGCACACAGATGTGGTCACACATAAACACACACACATGCATATGCAATAAATCACACATGTGCATATGATTAATGTATTAATAACAGCCTGGCAGGCACGAACCCATTGTCCCTATTAATACACAGTCCTGACAAGTGTAGACAGATGATCCCCAAACACAGTGGAACGATGTTTGCAAAGAGTCAGAGGAGGGACGAAAGGCACACACTTAAGGTCCAGCCAGAGCCTGACAGTGAGAGAAGATACGAGAAATAGATGAAAAGGAGACCCGGGAACCGTTAAGGAACAGTCCGGAGCCCTTTAGTGTAGGAGCAGAGACCCCGGCAGCCCCGGGTCCCCGGGGGCGTCGGCCTCTGCAGCACCAAACGGTTGTCGATGCACCTGTTCTGATGCCCAAGGCAGCACGAAGAAAGGATGCCATTAATGAAATGAAATAGGTAGCCCATTTTAGAAACACCTTTATTCACTATGGCTGAAATCTGCAAAGGGTTATTGCATAAAGAAGCAAGTTTCACTCCTCTGGAGACGGAGATGCAGAAGACCTTGATTCCAGCTTCGCCGAGTCAGCATGAGGTTTCTGTGCCAGTTTTGAAACACGCTTTCACACATCTCATCAGTGCTCTGGTCAAACCGAAAGAAGCATCTGAGTAACGCCTCCTCTGCTTTGATTTCTGAAGTCACACGCTAACAGATTTGAAGGACGTGGGGCCCCTGAACACAGGGTCTCCCAGTCGGAGCCCTGAGACTGGAAGACAACTCCTACTTCACCCACAGAACAGTTTTATTTTGCAAAGCCAAAACCATGTGTTAAAAATACAGGCTTTGGATCTTAAGAGATCATGTTGAATTTCGTGTAGAGCTGTAGCTGAAGCGTGTAAGAACAAGAGCAAGTTTCAGATAACACGTTAAATACACGTCAGTATCTTTGCAGCTCATGTCAGGACTTTTCTAATAAGCATCGGTGGGTTTTTCTGTTTGCTTGTTTGGTTTGGTTTGGTTTGGTTTGGTCACACCTCAAGGCTTGTGGGATCTTCGTTTCCCTACCAGGGATCGAGTCTGGTTCCTCAGCAGTGAAAGCACAGAGTGCTAACCACTGGACAGCCAGGGAATTCCCGTGTTTGTGTTTTTGTAAGATGGGTTGATGCTTTTCCACTTAGGTTCATATATTTACAAAGCACTTTCAAAACTTGAGTTCTATGAACTTTTAACGCAAAGAGATTTGTTAAAAACTGATTCCATAGTTAAGCTCAGACTTTAGGTAAAACCACTTTACTGCAGCAGAAGCCAATGTGATCCAAGCTCTCTGAGAAGCTAATTTGAAGCTCGTCACTGCCAGAGTCCCCTCCACACAGCTTTCTTCAACTCCATGAGGGAAATGAACAAAAGTTCTTACATTATTGTCTCAGTAAAGTTTCCTGGTTCTTTTTTAAAAAGTACTCTATTTATTAAAAAAAAAAATTTAAACGACTAACTCTTAAACTGCACTATAAGCTCCAATTTTATTGTGTTCTGTTAAACAAATAATTATTAAGCCCCTTCTGTATGCTAAGTGCATGCAGTCTAATGGATTTTTAGAGGAGAATTTCCAGTCACAGAGGGAAATGAAGCAAACTTACACTTCCTGACGGCCGGTTACAACCTCAACTGCCTTATCCACCGTGACAAGTGTCTCTAGTGCTCATGCAGCCACCTCTTCTGTCTCTGAGCTTGTTTTTCTTCTGCTTTTTTATGAGCTCATGCTTGAGAAATGAGAAAAAACTCACACTTTTTCACAGGGAAATGAGATAAAGCTCACGCCAGCCCATTTGCTATTATGACACCAACAGTAACCATCGCGATGGAAAGACGTTTAACCTTCTGCCTGAAATGAGTTACACGAGGGCATTCGTTTGTTTTTTCCTTTTTTTTTTTTTTTTTGCGGTACGCGGGCCTCTCACTGTTGTGGCCTCTCCCGTTGCGGAGCACAGGCTCCGGACGCGCAGGCTCAGCGGCCATGGCTCACGGGCCCAGCCGCTCCGCGGCATGTGGGATCTTCCCGGACCGGGGCACGAACCCGCGTCCCCTGCATCGGCAGGCGGACGCTCAACCGCTGCGCCACCAGGGAAGCCCATCCGTTTTGGGTTTTTAAGCCGTGGGATGTTTTGCGACGACCAGAAGAAATTGTGGTCTAGGGCTGCTTCGTGAATATTCCTGAAAGTGTTCACGTTTGTCAGCAATTCATTTTCATTCAGCATTTCCCAAAGCCTGTTTTGCAGAATGCCAGCCAGCAGGGACGGGGGCACAGAGCATCCCCGTCAAATGAGTTTGGGGGATGCTGCCCGTCGGTGCCTGCTGGCACCCCGAGCGTGTGCAGCCCTGACCTTGCAGGAAAGACCCCCCTCGCTTTGGCTTCATGTCCACACGCCCCATGCGTTTTTGTCCCGCCTGTTAGCCCATCCGCGCCGAGCCTGGAGGGCGTCACATGGTGAAGGAGGACGGGCTGTCGTTGTCCGCGGTCTCGCTGTTCTGCCGGGAGGTGAGGGTGTCCGAGTGCAGCCGGGAGCACGAGAAGCCCAGCGACTTCTGCCTCCTCTTCACGCACCACAGGTCCTTCGTGATCTTCAGAAAGTAGCTTCTAAACTTCTGACCGACGAAGGCATAGAGCACCGGGTTGAGGCAGCAGTGCAGGAAAGCCAGGACCTCGGTGACGTTCCTGGTGTAGCCCAGCAGCCTCTCGCTGCTGCACGAGCGGTCCGTCCTGCCCAGGTTGACGGCGGTCACGAGAAGCACCATGTTATGTGGGATCTGGCAAGCCAGAAAGACAAGGACCACGGCTATGATCACGCGGATGGCTCTGTGCCTTTTGGAATTCTGAGCTTGAATTAAGGTCTTGACAATAAACATGTAGCAAAATATCATAAACACCAGCGGGATGAAGAAGCCGAACAGGAGCTGCAGTCCCAGCACCAGCAGCTTCCACCGGATTGGCTCGGAGACGGTGTGGTACCTGGGCTCGCAGACGTCGCTGCCTTGCAGCTTGTATTTCTGGTTGAACATGAAGGTCGAGCTGGAGATGAAGATCGACACCACCCACACGACCAAACAGATCATCCTGTGGTGGGCCAAGGCTCTGGACCGGAGCCGGAAGGACTTGGTGGCCTGCACGATGGCGATGTAGCGGTCCAGGCTGATGCAGGTCAGGAGCAGCATCCCACAGTTAAAGTTGATGGCGTAGATGCCCCGGGTCAGTTTGCACATGACGTTGCTGAATATCCACTCGCCAGTAGCGTGGTTGACGGCCCAGAACGGGAGGGTAAGGACGAAGAGGATGTCTGCGACGGCCATGTTCAGGAGATAAACGTCTGTCATAGACTTGGCTTTCTTATAAAAAGCAAAGGTGACCACCACCAAAATATTGCCCAGGAGGCCAGAGACACATATCAAGGAGTAAGCGAGTGGCACAAATAGCCCAGAGAACTTTCTGACCTCCTGCAAGGAACATAGAAAGCTATCAACATCGAGTGAGTAATCTGAACTATTAGCCAACCCAAAATAATCCTCATTGGCATCGTAGATGTTGGTGGAATTCACGGGTTCCTGGAAAGTGAACAAAGATAGAGTTAGCAGTAGTGTCATTTTCAAGGAGCACGATTGACCGAAATTATACTCCCAACCAAAATAAAAAAGATGCTCAAATTATACCTCAATAGAGATGTTAAAAAAAAAGTATAGTGACAACATCAAATGCTGGCGAGTACGTAGAAAAATTATATCATGTCACTGGTGGGAAAATAAAATGGTTTAGCCACTCTGAAAAAAAAAAAAAAAAAAGATGCTCACCTCTCTCATGGTGGTGCTTGATCTGGGCAGAGTGTCCGGGCCTGGACTAGAAGGGGAGTGGATTTTCAACTCCTCTGGCTCACAGCGGAGAGAATAGGAGAGAAGTGAATCTAAGGAGGAAAGAAAGCAAAATGCATTACAGCTAAGTATTCTCAGAGAGCCAGAGAATTAAGGAAATAGATTTCTTCCCATTTCAACACCAAGAGTGCACAGCGCACTATTTTACACAGAAATATTCATTTAGAGCTGGTGTCAGCAACCTCCTTCTGTAAAAGGCCAGATGGTAAGTATTTTAGGATCTTCAGGTCCTGTCGTCTCTGACACAGCTACTCAGATCTGCGGGTGCAGTGTGAAGGCAGCTACAGACAGCTACACAAATGAGTGGGCGGACCAGACATGGTACCGTGGGCTGTGATTTGCCCATCCCTGATCTAGAGCATAAAAAAGGGCGATATCAGCAAAACCACAGATCTGATCTGCAGAAAAACCTTCTGCAAAATTCAAATTAATTACATTCACAGGAGTCCACTGAACAAAACCTATAGAAGTGTAGATGTTGCTAGGATACTTATAATTTATAGTCCTAGCCTGAAAATATTATATGTAATATTAAAGGCTGGGTATATATTTATGGTTTTATATATATAATCCTGAAAATCCACAGATGCGTCCCATGGACAGTCTAGCTAACGACCACTAATCTACTGGGGCAAACACATCATACTCCTCAGAAACCAGAGTTTGGGAAGGAAGGTTCAGGTCGGCGTGGTTAGGGAAGGCTCTGTGGACAGGCCCACTCTGGGTCCTTGGAGAACAGGTCACCTGCAGGTGACCGCTCTGGCTGAAAAGGAATACTGAGCGCTGCGTGTTTGTGAAACGGTGTGACCAGCCTGGTCGGGTCAGCCTGACTACAGTCCAAACAACCTTGATGGACCATGTGACATGCTGGGAACGCCAAGAGGGGTGACACGGGGTCCAGGCTCAAGAAATTCACCAGGAGCCTAAGAAAGGATGGAGCTGGAGTCTCAGCACGCAGGACTCTGAAATCTATCATTTGAAACAAACAGGAAGGAAGGAAGGATTCTTTGCTCTCCCCATACTCACTCATCCTTCTTTGCTTGGTGTTGTTCATCATCCTGCTTTATTATCCAGCCGCACCCCCGGCAAAATCCCTGTCCTGGAATCCTGATACTCCTGTGAAATGCACACTCACTCTCCTCCTTCAGCTCCCCCCGTGCCATGCGGCCCATCCCGGGACCCCCTGACGCCAGCTGTGATGGTTCTGAGACTTTGCTGAAGTCAAGAAGGATGTGCCGCCCGACCCTCGTCTGCCGCCCGATCTCCCACCCGAGAGTACAGAGCCTTCCCTCCTCTCAAGGGAGGGCACTAGCCCGCTGTGGCCCCCTTTGCCCGGCAAAGCAATAAAAGCACTCTTTTCTACTTCACCCAAAACTCTGTCTCCGCATTTCTACTCGGCACCAGTAAAGACAGGCGCGGTTTCGGCATCAGTGGCAACCATGACCTTCCCCATCCCAGGGCCCTGGGAGCGTCCTCAGGAGGGCGCCATCTTAGGAGTAACGGGGTTAAAATAATCTGACCTAAATGCTGCTCTGGACCTGCCGTCCAGAGCACAGCCTGAGAGGAAGTCTCAAATGATCCATCTGATTCCAATAATACAACCACCTTCCAGAAGAAAGCCCAAAATTATTTAAAGAAATGAACAAAATTCAGCCTTCAACATGTAAAACTCATAATGTCAGGCACCCAAACAAAAATTTCCAAAGCACAGTAGATTGAATGCAGCTCCCCAAAATGTGTATGCTGAAGCTGAACCCCCAGTGTGATGGCAGGTAGAGATGGGGCCTCCCCCCACAATGGGATTCGTGCCCTTACAAGAAGAGACACCACAGGGCTTGCTTCCCTTCTCTGCTCTGCACCCCGTGGGGACACAGTGAGAAGACTGCAGACCAGGAAGCAAGGTTTCATCAGACCTGGATCCTCTGGGGCCTTGATCTTTGATTTCCCAAACCCCTAGAACGTGAGAACTAAAATGTTTGTTGTTTCAGCAACAAACAACAATTTGTGGTAATTTGTTAGAGTAGCTCAAACTGACTAAAGCACAGACATTGAAAATAACAGAAGAGTGTGAAACGGAAAAATGACAGAGATGATAGAATTAGCACAAAAATTTGCGCCAACAGCTACTGTAAATATACTCCATGTGATCAAGAAGGTAGAGGAAGGCATAAACGTGACGAGGAGTGTCATGAAAGATATAAAAAGACCTAAGAAAGGTCCTATAGATGAAATACACAATATGTAAAATGAAAATACATTGATTGGGGCACTTCCCTGGCAGTCCAGTGGTTAAGAATCCGCACTTCCACTGCAGGGGGCATGGGTTCGATCCCTGCTTGGGGAACTAAGATCCCACATGCCTCACGGTGCAGCAAAAAAAAAAAATAATAATAATAATAATAATACACTGATTAGGATTAACATCAGACTGGACACCAATGATGGACACAAATCAATTGTAATTCTATGCCCCGGCAACATTTGGAAATTGAAACTGAAAAAAAAATCGTAATAGCATCAGAAAACATGAAATGAAATACTTATGAATACATCCACCAAGATGTATCCATATCCTGAAAACTACAAAACACTGCTGAGAGAAATTAAATCATCTAACTTAGTGGAAAGATATGTCATATGTAGATTAAACAATTCAATATTGTTAAAATGTCAGTTCTCTCCAAACTGATCTACAGATACAACAAAACCCAAATCAAAATTGTGGCAAGGGTTTTTGTAGAAATTGACAAGGTAAATCTAAAGTTTATTAAGAAATTCAAGGGATTTAGAATAGCCAAAACAACTTTGAAAAAGAGAACAAAATTGTAGGACTCACAATACCTGATTTCAAGACTTACTGTAAGCTACAGCAATTATGACACTGTGGTATTGGCAAGAGGATAGATTCATAAATCAATAGAACAGAATAAATACAGATTTTTAACTAAACTACCAAGGTTTAGTGGGAAAAACGGTCTTTTCAGTAAATGGTGCCCGAACAACTGGATATTCATGTATAAAAGTTGATCCAAACCCCTATATCACACCGTAGGCAAAAAAATAATTCAGAATAGGTTATAGAGCTGTATGTGAGAGCTAAAACCATAAAACATCTAGAAGAAGACATAGGAGAAAATCTTCACGCCCTTGGGAATGAAAGAGATTTTCTTGTATAAATTGCTCAAGGCATGAACTGTTAAAAAAGTGATAAATTGTAACTGATCAGAATTTAAGACTTCTGCCCTTCGAAAGGCTTCAGAAAATGAAAAAGACCATTGCATGGGGAAAAAATTGTAAATTTATATCTGATCATTGTGGCCAGCATATTCAAAGAACCCTTACAACTCAGTGTCAAGAAGACAAACAACTCAAGAAGAATCAGGCAAAAATTTTAAGTCGATTCCCCAAAGAAAATACATAGATGTATTTAGAAGCACAAGAAAAGGCACTCCATGTCGTTAATTATTAGGAAAATGCAAATTAAAACTGCAATGAGAAGTCGTTTCATGCTCACCAGACTGGCTAAAATCAGAAAGGCACACAAGACTGTGGAAGACGACGTGGAGCCTCGCGTGCTCACCAAAGTGGTGGGGACGCAGCACAGAGACCCGCTCTGAGAAAACAAGTCAAAGTCTCTCATAAGTTAAACACACACTTACCATGTGAACCACAAGTGACCCCTGCGTGTTCACCCAGGAGAATGAAAATGAAAGACTTGTACTCAAAGGTTTATTCTTAACAGCCCCGAACTGGAAAGAACCCCAGTGCCCATCAGCTGGGGAACAGATATGTAGATTGCTCCCCCTCCACACACTAGAACGCAGCCGGAAGATGAAGACTGGCTACTGACGCCCGCTCCACACACGTGAATTACAAAAGCATTTTTCTGGGTAAAGCATTCAAACATATAAGACCCATGTACTGCATTATTCCATTTATATGAAATTCTAGAAAAGGCAAAACAATAGTGGCAGGAACCAAGTCAGTGATTGCCGTGGGTGAGGGGTCGGAAGAAGAGACCGGCTGGGGCCGTGGGTGAGGGGTCGGAAGAAGAGACTGGCTGGGCCGTGGGTGAGGGGTCGGAAGAAGAGACAGGCTGGGCCAGGCTCGGGGACTTTTTGTGGTGCGGGAGATGCTCCCTGTCAGGACGGTGACTGTTGTCAAAACCCACTGAAGGGTGTACTTCAAATTGGTGACGTTTATTCTTATAAATTATGCCTGAAAAAGCTAATAAAAATAACGTGCACACAGCTTCACACAAATGCGCTGATGCGGGGGACTTGTCCTCACTTGGGACTGAGCAGGTTGTGGAAGGTGTGTGGGAAGAAGGACTTTCAAGGACTCCAGAAGGAGGAAAAGGTACAGACTGAGGGAGGGGTGGGCTACAGGTGCGTGGGAAGGGGGCTGGGAGCAGAGCAGGAGGGGATACCACGGAAGCGGGGACACAGGGCTGCCGTGGAGACCACGCTGCTGGGGAGCTGTGCAGGGACCGAGCCCAGACGGAGTCCAGACCTGGGGAGGCAACATGGGTGCTGGTGAGACGCAGCTGCGGGGTGCTGGAGTGTCAGGCCTTCATACCATATGGAGGTGGGGTTGGCAACGGTGGGAATGGCAGCCCAGTTATAATGCGGTAGGGGATGACCCAGCATGCTTGGCCCAGCTGGAACCCCACTTAGGGGAGATACTTTTTAACCACACTGTGGTAGATAATGTTTTCTGAATTCAAATTGAATCCAGTTCAACCGATGTTCATGAGTATCTACTGAGGAGAAACAGAGGATGCAGAGATGCACTGAACGTCAGCTCCAGCTTCAAGAAGCTGTCAGGTAAGCAAATCATTATAAAACGTGCAATACTAGCAACAATAGTGGGGTGCACAGAAAAACAAGGGGCTCCCTCTGGTGAGGAGAAGGCCAGGGTCAGGAAAGTCTTTGTCCTGAGTGTCGGCAGGAGGGTCTAAGCTGGTACCACAAGAAACCAGATATTCAGGCCATGCCGCCGGGGGGTGCGCTCCAAGCAGAGACCTTAGAAGTTCGGTCTGAATTATGTCTATTCCTGAGACATGATTTTAATCTCCTTTGATTTACTCTTATTTCTGATTAGAATGGCAGAATAAATCACAATAACCCAAATTTGTAAGTTCTGCATCTTTCGGGGATAGTGTTACATAACTGTTGGGTGTCAACCATCTAGAAATCTGCATGATGACGAACATAATGCTTCTGTGGTTGAGAATCAGTGTTCTCAAAAGAGGCTGCTCTCAGGCTGACACGTACGCAAGGCACTCGCAGTCACTGGAAGTAACTCACCCTGCCCCAGACCACCATGTTCATTACAAAAATCATGTGAGTCGTTCGGAGGAAATTGTGCTGGTGACAGATTGGCATCAGGGGCACCACAACATGGAAAGAAACTTTCTTTTTTCCTCAAGTAACTTACCTCAAATCTCGAGCAGCAATAGTCAACTTTTTGGAGAAAGAATCTGCGGACTTTCTGTTATGAAAATTGTGATATTAAGACATTGTAAAAATAGATATTTCGTACCTTCTCTAATGAACTGAGAGTTAAATATATGTGTGGTAATTTGTTATGGAAGCAATAGAAAACTAAAATAATGCTCAATAAATGTAGCCTGTTAAAAGTAATGGATGTTTTATTTTTAGGCCAAATTATTGCAAGGCTTAGAATGAGGTACGTGATAGTTTCATCAAGTCTACGCTGATCAGACTTACATAGTAATTTTGAGTTGAGCTATGGAAAAAATGACCAGCTGGAATCAACTGAAGCCAAGTGGCTATGATGGTGAAGACAGACCCCCATGTGCCAGAACTGGAGATGTTCCACCTGAACGGAGGGAGGGCCAGGGAGGAATGAGGTCATCAACTACCCGCAAGGTTGTCATTTGAAAGAGGGTCTAGGCTTACCCGTCCCCGCACAGGGTCAGAATGTGCCCAGTGAGTGGAGACGGTATCCACAGATTTGACCAAACATTAGAAAGAACACTTGAACCGTTTAGTAAGAATGACACGAGCTGCCTTGGGGGACGGCAAACTCTCTGGCAGGCACAGTGGTGAGTCCTTACAGAGCACGAGGTGGGTGTGACGTGGGTCAGACCTGCTGAATCAGAGCCTTTGGTGATGAGCTCTCTGGTGAGGAAAGGGTTGAAGCAGGTGCAGCTCTCCCTTCCAGCTGGAGACACGGGGGCAGGACTAACCTTGACCGGCCTCCTTGGAACCAAGCTAAGTGCATTTGCCTGTGGAGGCCCTGACGGAGAAGCTTTGAGGCAGACAACACCATGTGGAGCATGGGGGCCACTGGAGCCCCGTCCACGGGAGGGTGCGGGGCACGGGAAAGAGGCAGCCTCCAACTGTGCGATGAGCAGTCAAACCTGCAGAGCCCTGAGAGCAGCGTTTTCACGTGTGCTGCTCATAACCCTTCATACTGATCTGAAACCAAAACCCACGTTTAGTAAGCTGTATCTGATGGTTCGGGGCCCCTCCAGGAAAGCGATGTCACCCTGTGCCTGTGCTTGCCTGTGTCTTCTGAGTCATCAGTAAAGTTGGGGGTGAGGTAAGCTCTGGAGGCCTGTGCATGTCCGCTGTGATCATGGACCATCTCCTTTCACACTGTCTCCGGGTTACTCTAATGCACGTTTGTGGGTGAGAACTGGGGCTTCACCTGGAATTCCAGCGTCCAGCAACTTAGATCATTGGAATTTAGATCAGCATTTAAAAGTGAGTTCCTGGGAGATGCTCTGGGTACAAAGAACAGCGGGAGAGAGGGAGAAAGGAAGAGCAGGGGAAAGATTGCTCTGGGGTTGAGTGAGATTGGGCAGCGCTACCACCTGCATCCTCCTCTTGGGTATTTATGTCACGGTTTATTACCATGGCTCGGAGCCTTGCTGAGTAACCACACCTTCCCAACCTGCCCACCCACAGGAAGTTTAGAGTCGGTGTTCTTTGGAAAACACTTTGGAAAAAGCTGACCTAGAGGAGCTATCCCTTCCTTCCTTCCTTCCTTCCTTGCTTCCTTCCAAGACAAGTATAAACGCCAGGCCCACATGCCGGCCGGTGGCCAGCAGCTCCAGGCTCTGTCCAGCGCTGGCACTGCCTGGTGGTGAGGGATATCACTAAGGCGAACAGATCCCCTATCTTTAGGCAGGAAGCTGGTCTCCACGCCGGCCTCCAACTAGGAGTGTATCCACCACTCAGATTGCATGAAAGGAAAAGTGCACAGGCCTTGCGCTAACTCCTGACGGATTCTTTTCTCATCGTGGACATACTTAGAATTCATCTATTATTAAAAGATATATCTTTTTTTTTTTTTTTTTTTTTTTTGGTGGTACGCGGGCCCCTCACTGCTGCGGCCCCTCCCGCCGCGGAGCACAGGCTCTGGACGCACAGGCCCAGCGGCCATGGCTCACGGGCCCAGCCGCTCCGCGGCACGCGGGACCCTCCCGGACCGGGGCACGAACCCGCGTCCCCTGCATCGGCAGGCAGACTCCCAACCACTGTACCACCAGGGAAGCCCCTAAAAGATATATCTTTGAATGGCTTTTCGTCCGTTTATAGAGACACACAGTGATAAGTTGAACCTTCATATGACATTTGCATTTAAGATTTGAAACCACAAATATATCACTGTTTTAAATGAAAAGTAAACGTGCTGAAGCCCCAAGATTCAACGTATGCACGTGGTGAGAGCGTCTGCCTCCCAGCTGTCACATTTCAAAGATTTTGTTACGACCCAGGAAAAAAAAAAGTGTTACTTCAAGGAAAACTTAATGTTACTTAATTAGATGAACATTCTTAACATAGTGTTTTAAATGCTAATTTACTTTTTTTTTTTTTTGCAGTTAAACACTGTGGCTTCCTAGTACCATTTTCATTAGGTACAATATGCAAAAGAAGGTATCTCAGAAACTAACAGCTAATTGACTACTTCATTCAAAAATGAAAAGAATAGGGCTTCCCTGGTGGCACAGTGGTTGAGAGTCCGCCTGCCAATGCAGGGGACATGGGTTCGAGCCCTAGTCCAGGAAGATCCCACATGCTGCAGAGCAGCTAAGCCCGGGAGCCACAACTACTGAGCCTGTGCTCTAGAGCCCACAAGCCAAAACTACTGAGCCCACGAGCCACAACTACTGAGCCTGAGAGCCACAACTACTGGAGCCCGTGTGCCACAACTACTGAAGCCCATGTGCTTGGATCCCATGCTCCACAAGAGAAGCCACCACAATGAGAAGCCCCTGCACCACAAGGAAGAGTAGCCTCCGCTCACTGCAAATAGAGAAAGCCCGTGTGCAGCAACGAAGACCCAACGCAGCCAAAAATAAATAAATAAAATAAATTAATTAAAACAAAAAAAAATTAAAAAAAAAAAACTCCAGGCAGTGCCCCTTCTCCCTACTCAGCTGCTCTCAAATCCACCAGAGGCCGCCCCCCGGGTCTCCACTTCACAGGAGCTACTCTTCTGCTCTGGTCTTTGAGGGCTTTGGAAGCCCTCTGGTCACATGCAGAGGACCAGGGACAGGCAGAAAACAGTTTAGGTCATTAGCAGCCAGCGTCTTCACTGGTATCAGTTGACCAAGGACAGCCTCGCAGGGTCTGTCTGTCAATTACTGGTCTGCTCTCTGTTCGGACCAGGAGTGGGTGGCAGCAAAAAGGAAGTAAGATCCCCAAGAGAAGAGAAGAGAAGAGGTGGCTGAAAAAGCAGAAGGGGATGGGTAACAGACCAACTTCAACCTCTTTGTGCATTTGGCCAAGGGCAGAATCTACCCACCAAAATTAAATACAGGGAAAACATGAATAATTTTCACAAAATATTATCAGCAAGGAAACTGTTAAATTTTTGATTTAAACAAAGTTAATAACAAGTTTAATAGTTTGTTAAAGTTAAAGCAGAAGATTTTAAATCTGTGTTTATTTTCATAAATAGTGACGGCCCACAAGACAAGGAACAAGAACTAAATGTGTGTGTACATATGTTGAGTACATGTATGCACATGCATACATGTGTGTGTGCATGTATGTGTGTCGCATTGTGTGTATGGGTGTATGTATGTATGTCGTGTTATGCATTGCGTGCATGTGACGTGTGTGTGATGTGTGTGCATGTATATATGTTGTGTGCACACGTATAGTCAGTCATATGTAGGTATATTATATACGGGTGTATGCATTGCATGCGTGTATGCGTGTGTATGTTTGTTGAGTGTGTGGAAAGCGGGTGTGCACGCTTGAAATTAAGTTCTAACTACACACTGGGCATTGGGATCACTGCTTTACATCTATCATCCCTTATAGCCTCACAAAAACCCTCTAAGGTAGACTTATACCCATTTATAGATGGGAAGACTGCAGTTCCTCTAGGGCAGTGAATTAGAGACCTAATTCACCTTGTCTCCAGCAGGTCTTACTGAAGGACTATAAAATTCCCACAAGATCTTAAATAATATGTTTATTTTTAAACGATATGTATATCAGAATCTCACAAACTACAGAAGTAAGTACTCAATAAATGTAGGTTCTCTTAATTCATTTGAACCATGGGTGTTTTAGCCTTTTTTAGATGAACATCAGTGGAGCTGAAACCCTAGTCTGGCTTCCTTCTGCTTTTGAATAAGAGTGGTTAAGAAAGAAGCCAGAGGGTTTTTTCCAGTGATTGGTATATAAGTTTGCATTTTTTTTCTTTTGGTTCCCTTTGCTTCTTTAAAAGCTCACTTTTACATTTTCTTTTTCATTACAGAAATTATATTTCATATCTCTAATCATTTCCAGAATTAGTGATTCATTAATTCAGACCTTGCATTTGTTTCTTTACTGATCTCTGCAATAGCTATTTTCTGCAACTCCACAGGCTTTGGATGGAACCTACGGCAGACTCTTTTAAAGACCACTGCGCATTCCTCTATGGTCATGAGACACTCACTCCACAATCACTGTGGCATTTGCAGCCATTATCAGAGCTTTTCCTGTATTTCACTGAGTCTCATAAAAATTTCCACCCAATCAATTTCTCTTAAATGACTGCCTGAAAAGCTCCTTCCCAGTCCATCTCCAGCTATTCGAGACCCTCACTCATCATCTTTCGGTGCATAAATCACCTATTGCGTGGCCGCCAAAACATTATTCTAGCTCAGGTGTTAGCGCTGCAAACTCTTTACGTACTTATTTAAATAAAGAATTGCTCTCCAGACAGGTGCCCCCTGGACTTTTCCCCTATGAAGCAATGCCCGAACCATCGCCCAAGCTCCAGTTCGAGGCAATTAGAATGAAATCGCTTCCTGTACATTTAGAGGGAAAGCGAGCTTCTCGAACACACAGTACGATTCCTAAAACTATTAGGACACTGTATGTGTGAAAGTGAGAATGTTTCACTAAGTGTAAACACAGACAGCACGCCAGCATTCCGGAATTCTTAAGAGTAAAGCACTTGCATGTCTAATATTCCTCAGACGTGGGTATCAGAGAAGAAAAGACACTTTTAAAAGGAGTCGAGGGGGCTTAGCGGGGCTCACCTTGAGAAACGCCGTGATCCAAAGTGCCCAGTTCGGTTACACGCCCCTCATGACACCCCAGGAACGCACAGCACCAGTGTAATTCTCTTAACCAGATGCACTTTCTAATGGTCATTAAGAAAAAAGCAGTGAGAGACCAGAATTAACCAAAAGCAAATCGCTGAATTACCACTTCCTATGTAAAAGGAACGCCTATTTGCCCAAATACAGATGGTTAACCATCTATATCCTGTAGGTTATAAAATAATCATATGACTCCCTGGAGCTGGTGGTAAAGTTGCTGAGAAGGGAGGGACCTGGGTGCTGTTACCTCCCAGAAGAAGGACTCTGAGTTGCCTTTCAAGGTGTGACAATGAGTTTATGCTCAAACACTCACTCCGTCTCCTGGTCAGTTACCTCTGGGAGCAAGGGCACTTTGAGGGCTGCCTGGAAAGATTTAGAAGTATTTAGAAAGGGCCGTGTGAGCATTGTGGTTAGTGTTGCAGCCTCTGGAGCCCCCTGCCTGTGTTCACCCCTCATTCCCTCCTCTGTACAATAAAGACCATGACGGGGCAGCCTCAGAGTGTCACGGAGGAGAGCAGCCTCAGTTCTTGTGACGCTGGTAGGACAGTGCCTGGAGTGGGGTAGCTACTCAATAAACACTAGTTTTTTGGGGGGATAAAAAAACACAAGTATTACTATTGTATCATTTGGGATCAAAAACACCATGTGTGGTGATGGATATTAACTAGACTTATTGTTCATTTCACAATACATGTAAATATCCAATCATTATGTTGTACACTTGAAACCAATATAATGTCATATGTCAATTATCTCTCAATTAAAAAAAAGAAAAGCGTGAGATGCTAAAAAGCTGGGCACTCGATCTGTATGAGACGGCAGGTGACAGATCTAACAAGTGCCCTGTCATTAGGTATAGCAGTTGATGGAAGGAAAAGCAATTGATGAGTCATTTGGAGAACTCATTTTGGGGTACAAGCGATTTTTTTAAAAAAAAGACAGAAAAATAAAAGAAAAAGAATTCTGGAATCATAAAAGTGTTCACCATGATGTAGTGTGTTGTTGTGATTCAAGTCTCAAGAAATAGGTTTTTTTATTTTTTTCTTATACATTTATTTATTTATTTTTGACTGCATTGGGTCTTCGTCATTGCGCGTGGGCTTTCTCTACTTGCAGTAAGTGGGGGCTACTCTTCGTTGCGGTGCGCAGGCTTCTCATTGTGGTGGCTTCTCTTGTTGCAGAGCACGGGCTCTAGGCGCACGAGCTTCAGTAGTTGTGGTGCACGGGCTCAATAGTTGTGGCTTGCGGGCTCTAGAGTACAGGCTCAGTAGTTGTGGCTCACGGGCTCAGTTGCTCCATGGCATGTGGGATCTTCCCGGACCAGGTCTCGAACCTGTGTCCCCTGCATTGGCAGGTGGACTCTTAACCACTGCGCCACCAGGGAAGTCCCAGGAAATAGTTTTATAAAAAAATTTATAGCAAAGTTTTATAGCAAAGATCAATTAAAAGCAAGACCAGGTTGACTGACATGTTCCCTCCTCCTTTCTCTTTAGCTTCCTTTCTCTTCCTGAGTTGATCAAGCTGCCCACGGCCCACCCTCTGCTTTGTCTTGACTAAGAGCTAGTCAGGGGTCTCTCCTTCCTCCAGACCCCAGAACGCGGCTTGTCCCCAAGTCTGAGCAACACTGAACGTGGACCTGTCCCCTTGTCAGCTTCTCTGGGGAATCGTCAGCACAGCGGGACCCTCTTCCCGGCCATTGTGGGTCATTTCCCTGCAAAGTTTCCGCTCATCCCTGTCTCCTTCCCCAACCCTATAGAAGAAAAGCCTTTTTCTGTTTGACTTTGAGGTGCTTGCCGACCTCTGATCCCAGGGCACCGATGTCGCAACAGTCCCATTCCCTCCCTCACGATGATCCTTTTGAATGTCATTCGCTTCTTTCCAAGTCCTGACTTGTTTTTCTCTGATGGAGCTCACGATTCTGCATTGACACGGGTGTCCCATCCCCTCCTCTGTTTGAAAAGAACCTTTCACGTGACATCCCTCGGGGTCCCTGACCTGGACCGCTGATCCCTGGATGGAGAGCAAGGGAGTGTGTCCTTTCTGCCTTTCCCACTGCTGCCCCATCACATCCCCTGCTTCTCATCACCACCCACCACCTCCTCCGAGGTCCTGCTTCTTGCTTTGGGTGGAAGCTGCTGGAAGTGCTGCCTACCAGGCCCCAGGCTCCTGGCAGAGGAAAAAACAGGCCACCTCAGGGGCTGGGGGCACGGGTGTCACGCACACACCTTTTCTGCCCGTTCCTTCTGAAATCCCCTTTGATGGTCTTGTTTAGCAAGAAGGTGGGAAGGTAAACCCTTTAGCAGCTCCTTATCACCTTAGAACTGGCCTGCCTAAAGCAAGAAACACAGCTTTGACTTCGCTGAGGACCAAGGCAGAACAGTGAGTAGGATTCAGCATGTTGAGAAAAGCGACACTGTGAGGCCACACACACGACGGGCCAGGAGGCTTCATCACCGGAGCCGCACGCTTCGGCACCCATGCTGGCCCGCCTGTCAGAAGAGTGGGAGACACCCCCAGGAGGGACCCCTGCCCCTCACACGACTTCTCTGCCCCCAGAGGGAGGAGAATCCGTAGAGGGTTTGGCCCTGGCCTCCGAGCAGCTCCAGCCCTGGGCCTCTGGCCTTCCCACGCCGTGCACGAGGCTGCTCTTCTGTGGAACTCCAGGCCTGTGTGGTCCTCATATGTCCTTTGCCCCAGCACCCCTTCTGTACTTCAAAGTAAAATCCAAATTATATGTCATCCTTGGGAAGCTCAGACCCATTTTGTTTTCTCTCTCTAGAACGTGCCCCACGTTACAGATCCTGAGAGCTCTCACCTCATTTAAATAAAATCTGCTGCTCATTTGCATGACATTGTGAGGGATGTAAAGAGCAAGAAGTACACAATGCGGTGATGCACTTTACATAAATAGTTTCCAGTCTGAAAGTCTGACAGTAGGTGTGAAAAATTCATTCAGAACAAAGTCCAGGGACAGTTTGGTAAATAAACATCACGACCAAGTAGGAAGTGCTTTACACTTTGCGGTGAGGCTGGCTGTGACACTCCTGTGTAGGTCCGGGCTTCCTGGGGACCCCTCCTCTTAACTGCGGGCTTCACCCTGGGGTGTGGAAAGGCAGCTCGTCCAGCTGCAGGTCCCTGTTTAATTAGAAGGAAGGGGAGTCTTGGCCACACAAGCAGGGCAGAGAATACAAGTGGGTTCCCCTGAGAAGGAAGAATTTAAAAGGAAAAATAGGAACTTGAGAAGTGTGTGTCCATTATGAACAAACACATTTTTTCATTATAAGAGTTAAAGTGATTTTAGGCAAAAATTTCATAAAGTTTTTCAATCAAATGGACTTCCTCACAGATGATATCGAATGTTCCTTTAAGGGACAACAAGGTGTTTTTTTTTTTAATTCTTTCTTTCTTCATTTTAATTTATTTATTTTATTTTTGGCTGTGTTGGGTCTTCGTTGCTGCACGCGGGCTTTCTCCAGTTGCAGCGGGGGGGTGCTACTCTTCATTACGGTGCGTGAGCTTCTCATTGTGGTGGCTTCTCTCATTGTGGAACATGGGCTCTAGGCACGCGGGCTCAGTAACTGTGGTGCACGGGCTTCGTTGCTCCACGGCATGTGGGATCTTCCCGGACCAGGGCTCGAACCCACATCCCCTGCATTGGCAGGTGGATTCTTAACCACTGCGCCACCAGGGAAGACCCATAACAAGGATTTCATACATTTTCAACTTTGTGGATAATTTCCAAAGACGCATGACGCCCAGATCACCAGTATCTGCCGATGGGATTGTGGCGGATAAAGCCGATTGCCTTTGGCATTTCAGAGGACCTCGGCCCTCACTGATTAACAGTTCCGGTGTCTGATATTTGCCGGCCACTGTGCAGGCCCAGCAGATGGTGGTTTGCAGCGTTTCTGAGGGACACGCTTGAGTCCTGGTTTGGTGGCTGGAGTGCTGGGATCTCGGGGACCTGGTAAATGAACGCAGCTGATGTCGGTGTTACCTGTATCTTAACGAGATGTGCACTTCATGTGCTAGATGGTCTTTGGAGACCGCCAGCTTCAATGCCTTTTCTTCTAAAACGAGCACGCGGCTCCCGTATTTCCCTCTTCTTTGTCTGGACTGGCCTTGCTGACTGGCTTGACCAATCGTTACGTCAGAAGCAGCGATCGGGGTTCCTGAGGCTGGCTCACAGGAGCCCTGCAGCTCCCCATTGGGCTCTGCTTTCTTTGGAAGCCAGCCTCTGTGCTGGGCTGAGAAGCCCAGGCTCTGCAGAGAAGCCACGTGTGGGCAGCGTGCGCAGAGCTCCTGCTGAGACCCCAGACAACAGCCAGCCCCATAGAGCCTTCGGACCACTCGGGTCCCAGCCACCCTCTGGGTGTAACGGCATGACAGGCCCCTCCTGAGAAACGCTCAGCTGAGCCCCGCCAACCCCAGAGCCTTGAGAGGTAATAATAAATTGTTGTTCTGAGCCACCACAGCTGGAGGTCGTTTGCTGAGCAGCCATGAGTAACGGGACCCCTTCTCTCCTCTTCAGCTTGAGCTCCCATCCTCTTCTGAAGTAACGAGATGTGTTACAAATAACAACAATCAAAACAAAAATGGACTTTCTTCGTTTAAAAACTATCCTCCCCAAGAAAGCCAACAGTGAGAAGAGATGCTGGAAGTGGGGGGATAAGAAATGTAGGCCAGCAATGCTGTTGGAGAGATGAAGCCGGGCAACCCTAAACACAGACTATCTCGTCCAGCAGCGGCTTAGGTCTGCGCCTCGCGGTGTGGCTTGGTAGATTTTCCTCCATCTAGAAATACGGAAATGCTATGCATCACGTTCCGCCAGCGAATCCCCCAGTAGGGACAGAAGCGCCTTTTACAGACGGAATCGTCAACCGCGCTGACGCCTCGTATTCTGGAACCGACAAAGATCTCGGGTGGCACAGCCTTCGTGTTCGGGGCACGTGCTGCAGCTTTGGGCCTGCGCGGCTTGACACTCCTTTTCACTCTACACACTGAACGATCCAGCCCGAACGTTGCACTGCTAGAGAGCCAGGGGCACACCGATCTCCTTCGCCTGCTGCAAATTAAACCCTCAGATAGCTACCCCGTGCTCTGCACCACGTACAGAGGCGCTTTAAAGTATGTGATTTACTTCCTGCCTTTAAGGGACTTGCACAGTCGCCAAGGTGAGGCACAAACACATGACATTTCAGGCAGTGAGTTCAAGGCTGTGAGTGATGTTTCACAGGACTGAGAATGCGGAGAGCTTGAGGAGGCATGGAGCACCGTGTCTGTGGGGACGGGCCAGAGCTGAGCCAGGAGGCTGACCCACTGGCCAAGTAGGGAGGGGGAGGGGGCGAGCCTCAGGGCAAAGGTGTGGTGGCAGGAAAGCACCGTCCTGGACCAGCCTGGGCAGCAGTGGAGGGGCTGGGCTGCAGTGGGAAGTCGAGGAAGGCTGGCCGAAGAGCTGGGACTTGGTCTCAGTGACAACGCAAAGATGTGGCAGTTTTGTGAGCTGTGGAGTGACAGGGAGCAAGTTCCCAGCACTGACGTGGACAGGAAACCGTCCAGAGGTAGGCAGCCCAGAGCCCAAGAGCGACTGGCAGGGCTGATGGCTCACAGCCAGGCGTCTCGCTGTTCCCCTCACCCTGCTCTGTCCATCTGCACGAGAAGCCTAGAGGGTGCTGGTGTTGTCAAACTGAAACTCAGAAATAGAGCAACTTCCTCAAGTTCCCGCATCTCATAACTTGGAGAGCCAAGACGCAAAGCCATGTCATCCGACCCTGAAGTTTATGCGTTTCTGGAACAAATGTGAAGAAGAAATGATGTTTTGAAAAATCAGTAAAAAGCAAGAGGAAGAAGGAGTAAAAATGATGCCAGATTTTCCACCTCAACAGAAATAGGGAAATCAGAACTGGAAACTTATTTCTAAGTTTCTAACATAGTTCTAACCAGAGAAGGTATAGAAACTGATGTAAGGGGAAGGAAATGAGATTCATTTAAGGTACATGGGGTTGAGGAGACTGAAGTACTGTGTAACTGGAGAGTCTTGACTTTAGATCTGGGTCAGCCACGGGCTGGCCACTTTTGAAATTAATTCCTGGGTGTCCATCTCCTCATTAATAAAATGAAGCAGAGAGATTTGTGAAGGCTTCAGGTGAAGATTAGAGACACGGGAAGTGCAGATCTCCCGCGTGTTTGGTACGTACCCCCAGAGCTGACCTCTCCCCACTCCTTCCCCTCCCCTCCCCCTCCTCCCTCTCTGCCTCCAACCCCTCCCCCCCGCCCCTCCCCCCTCTCATTCTGTCCTAAAGGGGCGCTCTAGCATGAGATGCAGGGAGAGTTATGCACAGGAGGTTGTAACTGAACTCAGAGATGCAGATGAAAGCTCTGGGAGCTTGCACTTAAGCACAGGAAACAGGAGAACAGATTGAAGTGAGGAAAAAAGACAGAAAAGAAGTGGCCAGAAGAATAGGTCCCTTGAGATCAATACAGTGTTACTGGAGCAAAGGGAGAAAAGTGCTTGAAGAAAGACCTGCGGAGTAGAGACTCTGAGGACTGAAACTGACCTCTGGAGTTAATCACTCGTGTTTACGGTGCTCTTGGAAGATAAACTTTCAGTCTGAATGTTCAAGTGAAAGCTTTATGATAAGGATCTAAGACGATAGTGTGGCCTCAGGAAATAAAGACCACAGATGTAGAAAAAAAAATTTTTAATTGGCTGCGGTAAACAAGTTCCTACTGTATAGCACAGGGATCTATATTCAGTATCTTGTAATAAACCATAATAGAAAACAATATAAAAAAGGGTCTATACGTACAACTGAATCACTTTGCTGTACAGCAGAAACTAACACAACTTTGTAAATCACCTAGACTTCAATTTTAAAATGCATGAATAAAAAATCAAACAAAACCCAAAACCTGGCAGTAAGACGCAAAGAAGTAGAACGGCGTGAGGGGGGCAGCAGGCACAAGTGAGGCTTTCTTTTTTGAGCCCTGGGACTGAGCAGACACCACTGCTGACCCCACTCCACACCCCCGGCCCACGCCCGCTTTTAGCTGTGACTGTGGGAACAGAGACTGCCCCCTGCACAGACCCCATCTCAACACCCAAAGCGCTGGTCTTCTGACTCCAGGCTTTGCTCAGCCCTCAGGCACAGCCCAGGAGTACAGAGGAGCTGGTGTCCCCTGGTGGACCAGCAGCGGGAGGGGAGTCAGCCCTCACACCACAGAGACAGGAGTCAACGTTTCACGCCAGCAGCAACCACCCAGCCCCCCTCCTCGTGGGCTGCCAGGATTAGGGTGGCCAACCGTCCTGGTCTCCCAGAATGTGGAAACCTCAGAGCTGAGACCACGGCTGTCCTGGGCAGACCAGGATCTAATAGAAGTCACGGCACTGAGGACCGGGGGCGGGGAGCCCTTCTACTCAGCCATGGTGAGGGCAGAGCGTGATTAGGGAGTTGAAGGGGCCTGGGACCAGCACACGCCAGGAAGGAGGGGGTCGGGAGGGGACCTCAGGGAAGATGCAGCCTTCGGTGTGTGAAGAAAGCCAGCAAGGAAGAGTAACGGCCTTATTCTCCACTGTGCCGAAAGGAGGATGTGGGCCAAAAGACAGGAGAGTGGAAGGAGGTGGATTCAGCCGGGAGGAAGGAGGGATTCTGAGACACCCAGGCTGCCCAGCCATGGAGTGGGTGCCCTCCTCCTGCTGATCTCCCCAGACATGCTGGGGAGAGAAAGGTTCTGTTAGATCGTGTGCCAGAGGAAAGGGGTTAAACAGAAAAGATTAACCCGATCTAAAAAATGAAGCTCTGGGAGGTGGTGGAAGGAGGGAAAAGCTGGGAGGAGTGATGGGGTGTGGGGGACTGTGTGGAGGAGGGGTGTGGGGGAGGGTGTGGGGGAGGGTGTGGGGAGGGTTGGGGAGGGGTGTGGGGGAGGGCATGGGGAGGGTGTGGGGGAGGGCGTGCAGGAGGGGTGGGGGAGGGCGTGGGGGAGGAGTGTGGGAAGGGTGTGGAGGAGGGTGTGGGAGAGGGTGTGGGGGGCGTGGGGGAGGGTGTGGGGGAGGGTGTGGAGGAGGGGTGTGGGGGAGGGCGTGGGGGAGGGGTGTGGGGGAGGGCATGGGGAGGGTGTGGGGGAGGGTGTGGGGGGCATGGGGGAGGGTGTGGGGGAGGGTGGGGGGAGGGGTGTGGGAAGAAATATATTGAAATGATAACTATGGTTGCTTGGTGGGGGGGCTAGAAATATAAGAAATATAATTTTGTTTCTAAATCTTTGTGCTCTCCATGTATTTAATAATGAGATACATTGGTTGTACAATGAAACAATCTCTGAGAACTGTAAAAAGACTAATTGTAGTAACTGTTGCCGATATCACTAATGTTCACTTCTGGAGAAATTACACCTTCTAGATATTTCCTGACAATCTTCATTATCTCACTGCTCCCATATTCACCACTTTTTCCATCAGTTTCCAGAACAGTGAACATGCTATTTTGCTTCAAATCAGTTACAGTAAATGGTGAAAGGAATTGTTGGACACGACTGCCGGCTCAGAACAGGAAAACCAGAGTGAGATTATTACAATCAATGAAAGAGCTCTAAGTAGCATTAAAACTAACTTCCAGTGGGATTGGCTTTTCTCAGACTTAACTTTAAAAATATCACAAAACTCTTCAACGAGGGCATGACTAATTTTATCAGGATAGACAGGGTTAGATCACAGAGTGGGGACAGCAGAAAGGCCCCCTTTCCACCTGTTCTACCAAATCAAGAAGGAGGACAGGAAGGGCACTGGGGCTGGTCCCCGGCAGACACCGCATAGGAGGCCAGCAAGTCCCTCCACCTCAGGTCTGGAGAGAGGACGCCCACCCCTGACCAGAGCACATGGGAGGAGTTATGCAAATCACTTCAGCCTATTTTACAGAATCTGAAAAGGCTAAAAGTGACAGAAAAGCCAAAGAAGACTAAGCTATTTTATTGCATTTTCATTTAATTTTACATACAAGACAGTGGCTTTTAGTTTCCTAAAACCTCTGTTTATCGGTCAGAAACAAATCTGAAAGCCACACGTCCTTTTACGTTGGGGACCTCCAATCAAACAATTCTGATGTTAGATAAACCCGCAAATAAAATCTGTCGCCTCCTTCCTTGAACCCGTAAAGACATCACTGCCCCAGTTCCCGATGGTGCTCTCTGTGCATGGGAGGGAGGGCAGCCAAGCAAAGGGCCTGGGGACTCCACTGATTCATTGCATTCCTCGGTGACCCAGATTCAGGCCTCTGTTTTCATTCTGTCTAACGGGAACAGCCAGGCTGACTTATAAAGGTCCTACAGAAATGAGAAAGGACAAGGTCATGATAATGTGACAACAGCCCCGCTGCTTTCCTAGCCGTCACCTCAGCAGCCGCTAAGATGGTTGGGGAGAGAAACGTAACAACACAACAGCAGGAGCCGCCGCCTCCGAAACAGTAATGAGCCTTTGGATTGAGGATTTCTCTGCCTAGGCGGGGCGGAGCGGGGGCCGGGGAGGGGTTCCAAGTGAGCAGACGGAGTGAGGGTCTGAATCCCCTCTCCAGACTCTGACCGAGCGGGCCTGCAGTTCTTAACACCCCTGGGGCCGTTGCTGCCCAGGAGGCCACACGTGAGCAGGAAAGACCAGGGGCTGCGCTAACCTGTGGCTCATCCTCCCTTCACCCCCAGAATCTCAGGTGGTTGGTACGATGAGCAGGGAGACAGACGACAGGGAGGGTGAAGTCCTTACAGCTCCATGCAGAAGGAGGCTGAGGGGGGAAGCGCAGAGGCCTGACCGCACCCCAGTCCTAGTGGCTCCTGCCAGGGGCTGAGGGCGAGCCCTGCTCTCTCTGCCACCGGCCCTCCCCTGGGCCTGGGTGGCTGCACCTCCCCCTCGACGGCCTGGCTCACCATCTTAACACTTCCCCTCTATTTCACTCCTTACCTTCTGCTCAGACCGCCCCCTCCTTCACATCTTCATCCTTTCTTTGTTCCCTTTTCTCTTTTTTCATGCATCCAACTCCTCACTCTACTCCCCAAACAGAAGAAGTTGCGCAAAGCACAATGGGATGCATTTCACAGACATCGACCTCCTCTGACATGGGATCCTCTGTAGATCCTACGACCTCGCCTGGCCATCGCGAAGAGCTCGCTGGGTGCTGAGTGTACTTGACAGAGGAATTGGCAATGTCTGATTCCCCTTGTCCTGGGGGAAGGTAATTCTGAATTAACTTTCAGCTGAGGTTGATCGTCTGCCGTTTTAAGTATTTTAAAATTTGAGACCTGGTTGATGAAATTCTGGCTCAAATGCATCTTCTAATAAAATCGCCGTGGTCCAGCCCTGCCTCTGATGCCTTTGTTGTCACCACCGCAGACGTGAGCTTTTCTCCTCTGCAGGAAAGCACCAAATTCCAAGCAGAAGTCGCTCAAATACTGAGGGCTATTTGCTTGTGCGTTACATGGCCCCAGACTGAAATATATCGAGTCGTCCTCTCTGTATATTGGGGTGTTCCCATCCCACCCTGTCCTCTTTCCTGCCGCGTTCCTCCCGGCGCCTGACTCCAGGAGTGACCTTCCCGCTTGAAACTTTTTGCTTCTATAAGCTCTGGGCTGGGAAACCAAACAGCCCTACTTATCAGAACCTCACCTAAAATAAGAGTCGGTACATCTGAATGTGCACCTGAGGGTCTCCCCTGGGAGAGGGGATGGGCTTTGTGGTATCTATTTTGGCTGCAAGAGTCTCCTCTTGTGTTCACTTCCTCTTTCTCAAGTTGTCTTCGAGGCTTGATGTTATTAGATAAGAGACCTCCAGGTAGGCGAGGGCTCAGAAGGATTAGGATGTTTAGTAAGAGAAGACATGCTGCAAGATTAGAGCAAATGCCTCCAGTATTGTCATATTAATGGAATAACAGTATTTTTTGTGTGTTTTGTTTTGTTTTTGTTTTTGTTTTTAACATCTTTATTGGAGTATAATTGCTTTACAATGGTGTGTTAGTTTCTGCTTTATAACAAAGTGAATCAGTTATACATATACATATGTTCCCATATCTCTTCCCTCTTGCGTCTCCCTCCCTCCCACCCTCCCTATCCCACCCCTCCAGGCTGTCACAAAGCACCGAGCCGATATCCCTGTGCCATGCGGCTGCTTCCCACTAGCTATCTACCTTACTACGTTTGTTAGTGTGTATATGTCCATGACTCTCTCTCGCCCTGTCACAGCTCACCCTTCCCCCTCCCCATAACCTCAAGTCCGTTCTCTAGTAGGTCTGCGTCTTTATTCCTGCCTTACCCCTAGGTTCTTCATGACATTTTTTTTTTCTTAAATTCCATATATATGTGTTAGCATACGGTATTTGTCTTTCTCTTTCTGACTTACTTCACTCTGTATGACAGACTCTAGGTCCATCCACCTCACTACAAATAACTCAATTTCATTTCTTTTTATGGCTGGGTAATATTCCATTGTATATATGTGCCACATCTTCTTTATCCATTCATCCGATGATGGGCACTTAGGTTGTTTCCATCTCCGGGCTATTGTAAATAGAGCTGCAGTGAACATTTTGGTACATGACTCTTTTTGAATTTTGGTTTTCTCAGGGTATATGCCCAGTAGTGGAATTGCTGGGTCATATGGTAGTTCTATTTGTAGTTTTTTAAGGAACCTCCATACTGTTCTCCATAGTGGCTGAACCAATTCACATTCCCACCAGCAGTGCAGGAGTGGTCCCTTTCCTCCACACCCTCTCCAGCATTTATTGTTTCTAGATTTTTTGATGATGGCCATTCTGACCGGTGTGAGATGATATCTCATTGTAGTTTTGATTTGCATTTCTCTAATGATTAGTGATGTTGAGCATCCTTTCATGTGTTTGTTGGCAATATGTATGTCTTCTTTGGAGAAATGTCTATTTAGGTCTTCTGCCCATTTTTGGATTGGGTTGTTTGCTTTTTTGTTATTGAGCTGCATGAGCTGCTTGTAAATTTTGGAGATTAATCCTTTGTCGGTTGCTTCATTTGCAAATATTTTCTCCCATTCTGAGGGCTGTCTTTTGGTCTTGTTTATGGTTTCCTTTGCTGTGCAAAAGCTTTGAAGTTTCATTAGGTCCCATTTGTTTATTTTTGTTTTTATTTCCATTACTCTAGGAGGTGGGTCAGAAAGGATCTTGCTGTGATGTATGTCATAGAGTGTTCTGCCTATGTTTTCCTCTAAGAGTTTGATAGTGTCTGGCCTTACATTTAGGTCTTTAATCCATTTTGAGCTTATTTTTGTGTATGGTGTGAGGGAGTGTTCTAATGTCATTCTTTTACATGTACCTGTCCAGTTTTCCCAGCACCACTTATTGAAGAGGCTGTCCTTTCTCCACTGTACATTCCTGCCTCCTTTAACAAAGATAAGGTGTCAGAATAACAGTATTTTTTAAATGGCATAAATACATGAACCCACAACACAGTGAAACTCATTGCCACCCATTTGTCACTTTCACTTGAAAGATGATTTTATCATGAGAACGTCTTCCCATGAATGCAGCCTCATCCGTTCTCCTGAACCAGACCCATGAGTAGGTCCACATGTGGATGTATGTCCACACGAGGATCTCTACCTTCTGCTGAGCTGGCTCCAGGCTGCCCCAGCCCTTCCTCCCATCCCATCCCCCATTTGTCAGTGCCCTGGGGCTCTCTTCTTCGCGATGTGGGACTCGCCCCTGCCCTGTGCTCCTGACCTAGAGCACCGCCCTGCTCTCCAGGTCCATTCCTATCCCCCTTCACACAGTCGCTCACCTCCCCCCACCACCACCCCCCGCCCCGCCATGCTTCATCCACACTTAGATCCACCAGCACCCCTCATTCTGTCCACGGGGGCACAGGGGTGCAGCCCAGCATGTTCACAAATGGTAAGTTAAGGAGACTGTCTGGTTTTGGCTTGTAGAGTGTGCGTTTCTTCTTCACAGTCATGGCTCACGTAAGTGATGGCGCCTTCAAAGGTGGTTGTGGTTTGTTCCTGCAGTCCTTTCACAAGTGCTAGTCACCATCAGCAAGGCAGAGGCGACCTGAAGGGGCTCGATTTCCCCCACATTACCCACGGATGGTGTAACTTCATCTCCCTAACCCTTTAACCACACCTGCTCTCAGGACCGCGGTTGGAATTACGTAACATAACATAACATAAGATTACTTAGGATAGCACAGGTGATGTCTCTAGAACAGTGGCCAGCACATCACGGACTCAGCAAAAGTTAGTGTCTCCCCTTCTCTCCCACGGTGCGGCTAAATGGTCTAAGTGACAATCAGTGCCTGGCTTGATACCATAAATGTTCGCAATTTTCTTTTATCTTCAAAGCATTAAACAGTCAAGACAACAGGGATACAATGTTTCCGAAATCCCAGGATGAAATAAAAACTTACCAGTAAAGAAGTAGCTTCTTGTTCCGCAAATGAACAGCCACAGGAGTTTTCTTTCTTGAGTGTCAGGTTTCTTTAATCTCTAGACTTCTCTCCGCCAGCGCAAGGCCACTGGCCTTCATACGGAGTAAAGCGGCTTGATGCTGCGGGCTCAGCGCCTGCGCCTCACGTGTGCCTGCGCTCGTGCTCTTACTTTGCCCACACTGGGTGGTGTGGTGAACGTCTCACCACAAGCTTCGTTCTTCTAGCTACACCTCAGATCGTAGGAAGGTAAAAAATAAGATGGAGGAAGGAAGGCAAGCTGATGCAACTAGGTCACTTAATAATTTCAATTGTAGAGACAAGTTTTTTTCTCGTTTCAGAATTATTAGTCTGTGAAATACTTTTTAGTCTTCCTGGAAATTACAAATTAATCAGAATGATTATAAAGTTCTCTGAAAAGCTCCACATAATACCTAATGAACTTTATAGTCATCTACCCACATTCTGGCTTAAAAGCCTAAAAAACCACATGACTTATCCTTTAAAAGTAAAGATATGATAAATTGAGAATCTGCATGTCACAAATAATGTAGGTCAACGATCAGCTCCAAAAGAAGGCATAACCCAGTTGCAAAGGAGAAATATTGCCCTCAAAAGATTCACATTGCCTTCTCCACCACTTTCTACAATGTGTGGCCATTATGTTATAACTTGACCTGTGCAGGGATAGCAGAAACCTAAGTGTCTATATCCCCAGAGCAACTATTCAGTTTGGGAATAGTCCTGTAATTTGCGGGGGAATCTGGGTTACGTTCTCTGAAATCTAAAATAGAATTAGTCAAGCCACAAATCCCCCTACGGAAAGTTCTAAATTGGCCCTTGGTAGAAAACACCGGTGACCCTGCTGGGCAAGAAGTGAGAATGTTCATCCCTGGTTTGTCTGACTGTCTCCTTCCTTTTTTATATGATTATAAATAGTATTGTTAATGTTAACACATCTAATAAAATTAGAAAGAACTTTCATATTTATCATTTCACTTAATCCTGACAAACTATTTTGGGAAAACATTGTACAGATGGAAAGTTACTAGCACATAAAGATGCTAAGTAATTTTCTCAAGAGTCTATAAACCAGGAGTAGTGGATTCCAAAAAATAAGGCCTGGGTCTTCCAAGTCCTCTTTACACCAAGTCACAATTCATTCATGTTTTCAGCAAATGCTTATTGAGCTTCTACTATGTGACGGGAACTTTTCTAGGCCAAAGTGTTGCAGCAGTGAGTGAAAACAGACAAATTCCTTGACTTCATGGGATTTACATTCCAGTCATGGGAGCTGGGCCATAAACAAAATAAAGAAAAAGATCTACAATATGGTAGAAAGTAATGAGTGCCATGGAGAAAAATCAAACAGGGAGGACAGATAGGGATTACTGAGGCAATTTTAAGTCGAGTGGACAGGGAAGGTGTCACTGAGAGGTGACACTTAAGTGGAGCCCTGAGACAGGTGTGGGAGTGTGTCATGGGTTTATATGGGGGAGGGGCATTTCAGGACAAAGGGACAGCAAGGCACTGTCCCTGATGCAGACATCTGCCTGACATGTTCAGGGGAAACCAAAGAGGGCAGTGTGACTAGAGTGAGCCCAGGAAGCGTGGGGAGAGTTGAGGTCAAAGAGGTGAGAGGGGGGCTTCCCTGGCGGTGCAGTGGTTGATAGTCCACCTGCTGATGCAGGGGACACGGGTTCGTGCCCCGGTCCAGGAAGATCCCACATGCCGCAGAGCGGCTGGGCCCATGAGCCATGGCCACTGAGCCTGCGCGTCCGGAGCCTGTGCTCCGCAACGGGAGAGGCCGCAACAGTGAGAGGCCCACATATCGCAAAAATAAATAAATAAATAAATAAAAGAGGTAAGAGGGGCCAGGTAGGGGGTCTTCCAGTCCATTGTAATGACTTTACCTTCTCCTTAGGGTGAGATGGGAAGCTGTTGGAAGGTTTTGTGTGACATTACATTTTAAGGACTGTCTGACTTACATTTTAAGATTACTCTGGTGGCAATGTGAAACGTAGATTACAGGGAACCCAGATGGAATTAGGAAGAACATCCCAGTAAGATATGATGGGTCTGTTTTGGAGATAAAGTCAACAAGATTTGCCAACAGACTGGATATTGGATTTGAGAGAAAGAGAAGCACAAAACATGACTCTAAGGTGTTTGACCTGAACATTAGCAGGATAAGTTGATTAAATAAAATGGGAATATTGCAGAAGCAGTAGGTTGAGCATGGAAGAGGATATCAGGAATTTAGCTAGGAACTTGAGAAGTTAGAGATACCTATTAGAATATCCCAGTGGAGATACCAATACAATAAATAATTGCTTATCTGAAAGTGAAGCTCAGAGGACAGTGCTGGGCTGGAGATGTAAATTTAAGGGTCATGAGCTTATGGGTGGATGAGATCACCAAGGGAGTGGGCACAGATGGATAAGAGAAGAGGTTCAGTGCCTGAGATCTGGAGGCCAAGCACAAAAGTATTTCAAGAAGGGGAGAATAATCAAGTATGTCAATGCTGCTAGCAGACCAAGCAACACAAAACTGAAAAAAAAAAATGACCATTAGAGTTAGCAGCATGCAACCATTGCAACCCTGACAGTCTTTGCTGAGTGGCATGGGGAAACCTAGCTGGAAGGGGGCTGGAAATAGGAGAGGATACAAACACTTATTTCAGAGAGTTTACACAAGAGGAAAGAGAGAAATGGTCAGGAGCTAGAGATGACACTGGAGTCCAAAAATCTGTCCTTAAGATGGTAGAAATAAGAGATGTTTACACACTGGTGGGAATGACCCAGTAAGGAGGAAAATGTTGACTATGCAAGAAAGAAAAGGGAGAAGCACTCGGTCCCATCCTCAAGTGGACCGAGGAGGCTGGGAGACTGTGCACCAGCAAGAGATTTCCTCAGTTGTAGGCAAGGCGGCAGCGTCCACAGGCACAGTACACAGGTGGATGTGGTGGTGAGTGTTTATGCATGTTCTTTTCTGATTGTTCCTTTGTTCACAGTGAAAAAGGAAACCAGGTCATTGGCTGAGAGTGAAGATGGAAAAAGAGGCATCAGAGCTTTGACAAGAGAGGAAAAGAAATGCAACAGCCGTCTAGGGGAGAGGGAGAATGAAAGGGGTACAGAATTACATAACTTCCAGGCAACATCAGTGAGCAACCATGAATTTAAAGCAAGACCAGTCACGACGATTGTTTGTTATCCTTTTCTAGACACATTCATTATGTAGACACAAGAGCCAGGGAGTAGGAGAGCTGAACCCAACAAGAGCTGTGGTTTAGCCAGCTGAGTAAGACAGACAGAGGGCCAGTGGGTTGTGCAATAAAAGTATAACATGGCCTTCTAACCATCCAAGGATCACTCCACCCCACGATAGTCTAGTGATGGCCCACAGACAGATTCATCGAAAAGAAGCATAATGATCACCATCTAGATTCAGAAACGGGGTCTGTCCAGCTCACGGTTGACATGGGTCTCTGCATTGACAATGTCTCTGACATTGGTGTCAAGGAATACATTCTGATGGGATATAATTGCCCTCTTTGATGTCCAGTACAAACGTAACAATAGTGTTAGTAATGTTAGTAATCTTGGTGTTATCTGTCCTTATTGATTAGGAAAATTTGCTAATGGTGCTTTGGACAAACAAATGTAGGTCCAGACACCAGTCTGGGAGACATTCCTCATGCATAATAAAATAACGTGAGCAGAAATTTCTAATATTTGGTTTTAGGTTTTCCTGGTCTTTTCCGTGATGTAACCAGCACTCCAATACCCCCAAATGTTAAGTAAAATTCTGTTGCGTACACTAGACATATGCTAGAGGTGCTTTCCAAGAATGAAGAAAAGAGATGGTCTTCAGAATCAGGCACCCACAGTGGAAAGAGAAGCGTGCCTAGGGGTTGAGAGGGGGTGTTAGCAGAGAAAGTGGCTGCCCAGGTCGTCGGAAATCCCCGAGCATCCCCGAGAGAGGCCTTACCGTGGTCCACATGACCCTACAAGCTTTCAACACACTACAGATAAGCGTGAAATTGGAAGGTGATCCTGGGCTCCTCTCCATCGGGCTGCTTACTTGACTCTTACCTTCTGGACTAATTTAGTCATCTGAGCACATGGCATGTCACCCCAGACAGCACAGTGCTTCACTACGTTGGTGCCAGCATGGCCGAGAAGACCCAGAAGCAGAAAGTCGTATTGCTTTGAAAAGACGCACATGGGTCATAGGGTGGCAGATAAGTCTTCTGACATCGAAAGAGCCTGTGTTCTCAAGGATACTCCTGGGGACCCAGGCATCTGGGTTGAAATTCGTTACCACAAGGAAGGCCCCAATCTATCTGCCCTCTTTGTGGTTTGACGTGACATATGAGACTATCTTATCCTAAACCATTTACTGGATGACCTGAAAAGATGCCAGCTCTCAATGGGTCCAAGAACAAGATAGGATTTCCCAGGGTGGTCCAGGCTGGAGTGTTTGCTGCCACTCCCATGCTGGCCTCGAGAGAGGGCTTTTGCTCCCCCTTCTTTATTACCCTCAGGCATGGACTGAGCCCTGATCTGTATTCCCACGGCATGCTAAGGACTAGTTCTTAAACAAGATCTTACTGAAGGTTGAGGGTTCATAAAAGGAAGCTCCAATCCATGTGGGAACTTAGGTTGCTATTAGAAGTGACTTCATATTTCCAGAGCCGTTCTCAGGGGACCCTCAGACGCTCTCTTTGCTTGGCTCCCGGGTGGTCACCTCACTGCCATTGCACTGGGCAAGGCACTAGCCGCTCCCACTGGAAAGGCAGTCAGTCAGCCTCAGAGCCCAAGCCCCAGCAGCAGAGGCGCTGGGCAGGGAGACGACCCTCTGTGCTCCCATGGCTCTGGCCCCTCATTCCAAGATCTCTTTCTCAGGATGATTAACGGTGGGAATTTCTACTGCCTTCAGAAACCATGGGCATCACCGTCCCATCCAGGTCACCCCCGGGAACCTGCCCCACCCCTTCCCAACAGAACTGCCACCTCATAGCATTAGGTCCAGCTCACCAGAGTTACACATCGCTCTCAAACATTACACCCCCTGGAAGACCTCACCCATCCAGCCCAGGCGGCTGCCCCAGGCCCCACCCAGTGTCCGGCACAAACTCCTCCAGCTCCAGGTGACGGTCATACCTGCATGGCTGTCTTTCAGCCAGATCTCCTGAAAACTCTCCTCAAAGAATCGATAAACCACCCCCAAGAAAGCAAGCAAGGTGTCTTACCGGGATCGACTGCAAGCTCACGTGTTCCTCCAAGGAAGCAACCAGTTCTGCAGAGGCATCGTTGTGACACACACCTCATCTCCATAACTCTGGAGACTCATGGCGTTCAGAAGTTCCTGCATTCACACATCCTCATTTCCTTCCAAAAGGAATGACCTTGGTTCACTGATAAGCCCGCTGACCGGGAGACTGTCTGTTTCAATGGGTGTTCAAGTCTTCATCACTTTGAAACCAAAATTCACTCAAATTTTGAAATTTTTCATCAGGGCAAATAATGCACGTTAAAACTGGGACAGGGGCTTCCCTGGTGGCGCAGTGGTTGAGAGTCCGCCTGCCAACGCAGGGGACACGGGTTCGAGCCCTGGTCTGGGAAGATCCCACATGCCGTGGAGCAGCTAAGCCCGTGCGCCACAACTACTGAGCCTGTGCATCTGGAGCCTGTGCTCCGCGACAAGAGAGGCCGCGATAGTGAGAGGCCCATGCACCGCGATGAAGAGTGGCCCCTGCTCGCTGCAACCAGAGAAAGCCCTCGCACAGAAACCAAGACGCAACACAGCAAAAATAAATTAATAAAATCCCAACATCTAAAAAAATAATTAATTAATTAATTAAATAGTTGGGTGGGAAGATATCACTCTTCATTTAAAAAAAAAAAAAAAAACTGGGACAGCCTGCTAGGGTGGCAACCTGGTCATCAATGGGGCACTCGCTGTATGCACACGTTTTATACTTTGTCTCTAGTGCTCACGAGAGCCTGTGAGGTCCTCAGCATCGTGCTCACTTACCGATGAGGACACGGTAGCTCAGAAAATAATAGACACCTTGTTCTGATTCCCACTCCCCCCAAGAGGACTGAGAACTGTGCAGAGCATGAATATTCCTTCCAAGAAGTCATCTTTCATCATCATAAACATGTAAGTTAGCTCTTGACAATATTTGCCATTGCTGAAAAAAACTTAGTAAGAGCCAAAGACATTCAGCTTGAAAGAAAGAAGCAAACACTGGTAAGTTTAAGAATTACATTTTCATCACCAATAAGACATTCATTCGACCAGCGTATGCCGTAGCGACACGATTTTTTCCACATTCATTTATCCAGACGTTTTAGTTAACGCTTACTGTTTCTACATAATTGAAAGTGATTTTCAAGCAGATATCGTGCGTGCCCTTCATGTGCCCTCAGGCTTCGACCTTCTAATCCAGCGGCCAGGCTTCCAGCCTCAGGCATCCTCCCTCTGTGCCCGGAATCTCTGTGAAACGAGAGCCTGCTGACCCAAGTATGGCAGACAGGAAGCGCTGCAGAACCAGCACCCACAGGAGTGGCCCCACTCCGTGTGTGGTGGGCCAGAGTGTCCCAGGGGAATCAAGCCAGTTACTCACAATGGGTCCTTGCTGCAAGGGGCCTCGCAGGACGGCACTGCTCTCATTGGCTGCCCCTCTCCCCCTGCCCTCGGTCGCTCTCCAGGGTCCTGGACTACCCACCAGGTTGTAAAATACTTCCATTAGAATCCAGCTTCTGCTTCTAGCAAACCCCAAACTATGCAGAACTTATGAAACATGTAAACACTGTCGGAGTTTCATCCTGGGATAAATGTGTCCTTCCGTTTTAATACATACTTTTTTTCAATACGTACAAAACATATTTTACAATTGAGTGTTTTGGCTTTGTTTATTGAAATACCTAATTAAAAGGATGCCAACGGGACCCTAGCAGAGTAAACAAAACAGCCATTTGGAAGTAAAATTTTTCACGTTTGCTGAAGAAACCAGTGCTAATCACAAAATTCATTAATTCTGAAAGAATAAAATAGGTCCACATTCTGCCTCCTATAGAGCAAAAAGAACAATGTTGTAGATGATTTTTAAATAAGAACCATCAACTACTAAAAAGAAAACTGAACTGTGAAGATCTGAGAACGCGCTACCACATGCAAGGAATTTGGAGATTCTGTGTGAATATAATTCATGAAGATTTATTCATTCGAATCCTCAATGTAATTCCTTTAATATACATATTAAGATGTAATTATTTAGAAATATTGCCTGCTGGCATCTCATAGTATGTACTGGATTGCCATAATTATTAATGAAAAGCAAAGTTTCAATGACTAGAACAAAAAGGCTCCATCTTTCATCTGCTTGCTTTCCCTCCCACCTCTCCTGAGAAAAGGTGCCAGTGTGAAGTCTTAAACTCTGAAGAAGCTGAACATAGTCATTACCATTCCCAAGCGTAACCTTATTATTTCTTAGAATTAAATTTCTAAGCAGCTGTCACATTAGGGCATTCAGCTAGGAACTGCCAAGGGCAAGGTTTTCATTGGTTTTGCCTGTTTCCATATGTTAGTGCTTCAGAACCAACATATGGTCAAATTTTTAAATTCTTAATAAATAAAAATAAAAAGTTAATCAAAGCACCAAATGTCTGATGTTAAAAGGACAGTGATGATACAAATAAAATATTGATTCCACTGGCTGAACCACTCAACCGATGAACATATTTCTCTCATTTCTTACTCTCCACTAAATAATTTCTTCCAAATCCTCTTTTATGTTTCTCTCCTTTACTGACACCGTATTTTTCCATTTTCCTTACCATCATCATGCCTTACGTCTCTAAGTGGGCAGAAAATGTAAAAGAAACTTCGGACCGGGGCACGAACCCGTGTCCCCCGCATCGGCAAGCGGACTCTCAACCACTGCGCCACCAGGGAAGCCCTCTCATAACTTTTTTGACTCATGGATTATTTAGAAGCATATTGTTGAACTTTCAAATAATTAGGGCTTTTGTAAACATCATTATTTATTTCTAAAATTCGATTTTATTTTGATCAGAGAAGATATTCTGTAATATATTAGTCTTTGAAACTGCACCACCAGGGAAGCCCCTAAAAGAAACTTTTTGTGGCCACTTTGTATTTTGCACTCTTAGGAAGTAGAGCTGAGGATGTGTTGAGATGCTGAGGCAGGAAGAATTAGCTCCTGTGCACAGATCCACACCCCCCATCTAGTCCTTGGAGACCCTTCAAGTTTCACCGCTTGTCCCATTAAAGTCATTCAGGGCAAAAGGATCTGACCTAGAATCTCACATTGCGCCTAGTTCTCAAAGTCTCCTTCACAATCTGTTTCTCAGTCTTTCCCTGGCCTCCCAACCTTGACACCCCAGACAACTGTAGAACAGTCCTCGGTTTGGGTTTGTCTCGCGTATCCTTACGTCTAGACACAGGATACAGAGTTCTGGCAGAAATGTCACAGAGCTGGTGCTGTGCTCTTCCCAGTGGGCCCCACCAGATGCCTTGTCCCTCGGCTGTACTAACTGTGATCACGTGACGAATGTGGTATCTGCCAGACTTCCCCACTGTGAAGTCATCCTTTTCCCTTTGTAATGAGTAAGTATTGTATGAGGGGAAGTTTTGAGACTGCAAATAAGCCCTACCCTCATCAGACCTTCACTGCCGGCTCTAGCATACCCGGATATTTCTTGGGTTGCTCATTGTTATGAGTGTGCCCGCTGGTGATGCTGCCATCCACCTGTCCTTCCACGCTGAAAGGCTGGCACTCTGCTACCAAAAGCTTTCTCCTCTCCCGATGTATTTACGTCAGAACAGGACCACGGATTCCTATTTTGCTCAGCAGGTTACTGAATAACCCATTATTACTTTCATTAATAATAACATCATTATTTATTTTGATGTAAAAGTCTCTCCAGGGCTTCCCTGGTGGCGCAGTGGTTGAGGGTCCGCCTGCCGATGCAGGGGTCACGGGTTCGTGCCCCGGTCCAGGAAGATCCCACATGCCGCGGAGCGGCTGGGCCCGTGAGCCGTGGCCGCTGAGCCTGCGCGTCCGGAGCCTGTGCTCCGCAGCGGGAGAGGCCACAGCAGTGAGAGGCCCACGTTCCGCAAAAAAAAAAAAAGTCTCTCCAGGTTTGACCAAAATATCCTTTTGACATCCTGTCACTATTTGAGCATTTCCTTACTTCTTGGTTTCAGCCCATCTTGCAATTTCCCAGTCCCACCCAGCCCTGGGATCTGCCATTTCTCCAAGTCTGGGTTTTTTTTCTGTGGAGAATGGAACATAGAATCTAATAGCTGGGTCTAGCATGTTCATTGCTACAGGGGTGTCTGCTCCCAGCCGATTTTGGTGGAAAAATCTAAAGAGTGTATTTATGTTTACATATACACACATACACACATACATACGGTAGTGCAAACACATACATACACATGTATGATACATCTATATTTACATGTACATCTATGTACATATATTGAAACCCCGACTCTCACCAAAATCTCCAATTTGAAATCAGCAGGATTCAAGAGTAGGATTCATTCTACTCTTTCCACATTTATAATTTCCTTCTCTGACCATGGGAAACATGGCTTCCATTAATCCTCAGAATATTTACCAATTTGATCAATCCTCCCTCTTCGTAACAACCCTCCCATCACCAGCGCTGCCCTCCTGAGCGGCTACCCGCTCACTTTGCTTTGGTTCTGATCTCCAGTCTGGGTTGCCATCCACACCCCACAGGGACACCTTCCTTAACCCACCTGGGCTCTGTATCCACATCACAGCTCTCCAGGGCTCTTGAATGTTAATTTAAACATAAGTGACCCTGAGAAGGACTGCTGTTCAGAGTTACACAGGTGTGCCCCACACAACTCCAGCGAGCACAGTCTGTGTTTTTCAACCTGCCACCTTGGACCATAGTTTCCTTTCCAGCCTCCTCAACATTCTTCAGATGTTTACTAACATGACAGCACTTATGAAAAGATATCTAAAATAGTGAACTCATGAGCTGTGTCTCTCTCCAACCATCTGATAAAACTTGTAAATAATAAAATTGTCCTCAAATATTTTTCTTTCAGTTACTTGGCCAATACTTACCAAGTGTCTGCTTTGTGCTAAAATCTGAAACTTTTCATTAAGATTTATTAGGATTTTTCCAAGTCCAGACTTCCATTCTTCATTCATTCCCTGGAATCAGAATGTCTTCCAGATCACGACCTTTGGTTTCTGGGACACTTCCTGGGACGAACAAAAGTGAGAGAAATGACATGTCCATGACTAGTCGTTCTAGTTGATACCAGTAAAGGTCGTTAGTTACATACTTTCTCTAAGCAGCCTGTAAACAAAGTCTGTTTTTCTTGTCCACAAAAGTGTTTGTCTCTTATTTTGCTCCCCATGTCGCCCCATTCACTTCCTGGGGGGTCGTGGTTTTAACCAAGCAAACCCTGGGCGTGCTAATTACCATCATTGACAGGAGGGCCCTGCACCACATGCACTTTCTGTGTCACCCTCCCCTGGGGCTGGCTTCCTCTTCCCCCACTGCTCTTGGTGGCAGGCACTGAGCCCTGTCCCAGCTCCTTGGGTCTCAGTAGTGGCTGCCCCATTTGTAGGACAAATCTAGGATGATAACAGCTTTTCCTCCCTGTGTCATGAGATTCCAAGCATTCACATGTTCATTTCCTGATTTTGAACTGGCTGAACCTGCATCTTTTGTAGGAAGAATGGAAACAACATGCTTACACTGTGCTCAGGGAAGATGGTGCAGTCACAGCCTCACATCTGAACCAGCAAAAGCCCGTGGAACAAGCACCCGAAACGTCCTGATTGTTTTGTCTTCAGGCCCATGGGTGATCCTGTATAAAGGATCCTGTGTCAAGTATAAAGGACATCTTTGCTCCTTTAAGACATGAATACGTGAAGATTGTAAAGGTGGGTGCTGTCGTAGAGACTAATTTCCCCCAATTTCGGGTCTCTCCTTCTTGCACAGTAATAGAATTTTTGCCTGGACACAGAGGCACCTTGAAAAAAGGCCCCAAGTCTGCACACGAGCCTCCCTGGTATCTTGGAGCGGCCATGTGGTGAAGTGCTGGCTGTGAGATGTGGGTGCCCTTTGCCCCTCTTCTTTGTCTGTCCGTCCATGCTCCTGGCTGGAACAAGGATGTCACCTCCTTTGAGAGTTTGGGCCACCCCCTAGCGACTGGGGACGGCTGAGCAGGCATTGCTGGGTTGCTTGAGGGCTGGTGGAGCAGAGCTGGCCCCGTTGACCTAGACAGACGACTCCAATGCCTTCCTGCTGAAGGCTCAACTGCCTTCAGTTTTCTGTTCTGTGTAGGACCACTTAGTGCCACCTGACACACAAAAGATACAAGATAGCATAAACCAACCACCAGGGGGTTTCCTGGGGGTGTGAAACTGTACAGATACCCAAGCTAGAGTTGGGAGGAGTCCTGAAGCCAGGTGTGCAAGGAGACAGTGTCAGCAACAGGACCCCTGGGCAGCAACCGGACCCCTGGGCAGGCCGTCCCTGAGAATGAATGGTGGGAGCCAATGGACAGAGGGAGGTCCCTCTGGGCGGCTTGGGGACAGTGCGGAGACTGGCTGGTCCTGGAAAGGAGACAGGATAAGGAGGTTTGACGTGGGCTTTTCGAGCAGTGTTTGATGTGGGGGAACCATTGTGTTCGTCCATATTAGGAAACTCACTTCGAGGGATTCAAACAATAAACGGCCGACGTCTTACCTGCCCCTGAACCTCCTGCCCAGAGCAGCATCGAGGAGATCTGGGGTTTAGGGACACAGGAAGAGGATGAAGGAGGGGGAGAGAATTCTGTCCTGTATGCTACTGGGTGATTGTTAAAGGGTGGAAACTCAATCAGTGGGGTTTTGTGCCATGTCAGGATATCTTGGGTTGTATTGGTCCGTGAGAATAACTTCCCAGAGCATCTTTAAACACCCCACCTCTGTCGATGGACACAGGTTGTGTCCATGTCTTGGCTATTGTGAATAGTGCTGCTGTGAACATTGGGGTGCGTGTATCCTTTTGAATCATGGTTTTCTCTGGATATATGCCCAGGAGTGGGATTGCTGGATCATACAGTAGCTCTATTTTTAGTTTTTTAAGGATTGACATATACACACTGCTCTATTTAAAACAGTTAACCAACAAGGACCTACTGTATAGCACAGGCAGCTCTACTCAATATTCTGTAATAACCTAAATGGGAAAAGAACTTGAAAAAGAATAGATACATGTATATGTATAACTGGATCACTTTGCTCTATACCTGAAACTAACACAAAGTTGTTAATCAAATACATTCCAATATAAAATAAAAATTTGTTTAAAAACAGATTTAAAAAACCTAGTGAAACAATAAATGTTTTATACCCCCCAAAAAAACCCCCCAAAAACCATACATAACAACACACAGCCAGTCGTGCTGAATAGCCAGCCAACACGCCGCAGAGGTGGGGAGAGAAGGAAGTCCTGGTCGGCCCAGGTGTGGATGAGACGGCCTGCGTCAGGAATCCAACGGCTCCCTGGAGGCCAGCAGGCTGAGCGCTGCCATGCGCCAACAGGCTTGTGTGTTGGTTTGGACTTCTGGGCGAGGGGTGTGGGACATGCCCTCCAGATGCGCCTCTTTGCTGTACGGATTATTTTGAGCTAAAGGCTCTTGAGTACCTGCAGACACAGGAAAAGCTCTAAAACTATGGCAGAAGTTTTCCTTTTGTAAAGGAAATTTGCATTTGTAACAGGTCCCCCTCTGCTGTAGGGGGTGTTAGCAAAGGTACTGGACTTGTGGGCGAGGGGTGTGGGACACCCACAGGACAGAATTCTCTCCCTCTCCTTCATCCTCTTCCTGTGTCCCTAAACCCCAGATCTCCTCGACGCTGCTCTGGGCAGGAGGTTCAGGGGCAGGTAAGAGGTCGGCCGTTTATTGTTTGAATCCCTCGAAGTGAGTTTCCTAATATGGACGAACACAATGGTCCCCCCGCATCAAACTTCCAGGTGAAACTTTTTCCACTTTTTAAGTGAAAAACTGAGCTTGCTTCCATGAACATAACTTCTAAAATTTTTTTTTCTTGTTTTTCTTCTTTTTTTAAAATTGAAGTATAGTTGATTTACAACGCTTCAGATGTACAGCAAAGTGATTCAGTTATATGTATGTGTGTATATATATATGTATTTTTTTTCAGATTCTTTTCCATGATAGGTTATTACAAGGTATTGAGTAGAGTTCTCTGTGCTAGACAGTAGATCCTTGTTGGTTATCTATTTTATATATAGTAGTGTGTAATCTCAAATTCCCAATTTATCCCACCCCCCCTTTCCCCTTTGGTAACCGTAAGTCTGTTTTCTAGGTCTGTGAGTCTCTTTCTGTTTTGTAAATAGGTTCATTTGTACCATTTTTTAGATTCCACATATGTGATATCATGTGATATTTGTCTTTCTCTGTCTGACTTACTTCATTTAGTGTGATCATCTCTAGGCCCATCCATGTTGCTGCAAATGGCATGATTTCATTCTTTTTTATGGCTGAGTAATATTCCATTGTGTATATATGCAAAATCTTCTTTATCCATTAATCTGTTGATGGACATTTAGTTTGCTTCTATGACTTAGTTATTGTAAATAGTGCTGTGATGAACATTGGGGTGCATCTATCTTTCAAATTAGAGTTTTCATCTTTTCCAGATATACTCCCAGGAGTGGGATTGCTGGGTCATATGGTAGCTCTATTTTTAGTTTTTAAGGAACCTCCATACTGTTCTCCATAGTGGCTGCACCAGTTTACATTCCCAACAACAGTGTAGGAGGGTTCCCTTTTCTCCACACCCTCTCCAGCCTTTATTGTTTGTAGACTTTTTGTTGAGGGCCATTCTGACTAGTGTGAGGTCGTACCTCATTGTAGTTTTGATTTTGAACATAACTTTTAATTTTAGGCTAGAAATGGATACATAGAATTCCCTTGATTAAGACAGTTCAGTGATGATTCTTCAGATTCTGCATGGTCTGAGTGAGTTTCATGAAGAGGCTAATGGCCTCTAACACCTGAGAAAGATGGAGAGGGGGAAGGATGCCCATGGAACTGCAGATGACCAGTGTCCTGATGCCCAAAAAGGAAGGGGTGGAGAAGTGGGGGAAAAAAAATCACTAAACACTAGACTTGGCACCCCAGAAATATTTTAGAACATGTTGCTTCATAGATATTTTTGTGAGCATTTAGAAGAGTGTGGTAAACATTATGAGCACATCATCACAAAGCAACTTCATTTCTTTTATTTGTTCCAGCTTTATTGAGGTGTGATAGACAAATGAAATTGTAAGATATTTAAAGTGTGCAACGTGATGATCTGGCATATGTATACATGTGAAAGGATTTCCCCCTCATTGAGTTAATTAACGCATCCATCATCTCACATAATTAACTCTTGTGTGTGTGTGAGAGAACATTTAAGTTCTACTCTCTTAGCAAATTTCAGTTATGCGTACAGTGGTATCAACTATAATCACCACGTTCTACATTAGATCCTCAGACATTAATCATCTTAAGACTGAAAGTTTGCAACCTTTACCAGCCTCTCCCTATTTTCCCCACCCTCAGCCCTGGCAGCCACTTTTCTACTCTCTGTTTCTATGAGTTTGACTTTTCTTTTTCTTTTAGATTCCACATATAAGTGATACCATGTGGTACTTGTCTTTTTCTGTGCAGATTATGTCACTTAGCATAATGCCTTCCAGGTTCATCCATGTTGCTGCAAATGATAAGATTTCCTTTTTATGGCTGAATAAGATTCTATTGTATATAAGGTGCCACATCTTCTTTATCCATCCGTCGATAGACCCTTAAGTTGTTTCCACATCTTGACTATTGTCAATAATGCTGCTATGAACATGGGAGGAGAGATATCTCTTCGAGATAGCGACTTAGTTTCCTTTGGATATATACCCAAAAGTAGGATTTTTAATCATATGGTAGTTCTATTTTTAATTAGTGAGGAACATCCACACTGATTTCCATAGTGGCTGTACCAGTTGACATTCCAACAGCAGGCAAGGGTCCTTTATCCCCACATCGTCACTGCATTTATCTCTTGTCTTTTTGATAGTAGACATCCTAACAAGTGTGAGGTGATAGCTCATTGAGAATTTGATTTGCATTTTCCTGATGATTAGTAACGTTGCGCACATTTTTATGTACCCGTTGGCCATTTATATGTCTTCTTTGGAAAAACATCTATTTATGTCCTTTGCCCATTTTTAATTGGGTTTGTTTGTTTGTTTATTGCTATTGAGTTGTACGAGCTCCTTGTATATTTTGGCTACTAGCCCCTTATCAGATATATGGTTTGCAAATATATTCTCCCACTCAGTAGATTGCCTTTTCATTTTGTTAATGGTTTCCTTTGCTGTGCAGAAGCTTGTTAGTTTAACGTAGTCCCCTTGCTTATTTTTGTTTTTGTTGTCTTTGTGTTTGACGTCAAATGCAAAAACTCACCACCGGGCTTCCCTGGTGGCACAGTGGTTGAGAGTCCGCCTGCTGATGCAGGGGACGCGGGTTCGTGCCCCGGTCTGGGAAGATCCCACATGCCGCGGAGCAGCTGGGCCCGTGAGCCATGGCCACTGAGCCTGCGCGTCCGGAGCCTGTGCTCTGCAACGGGAGAGGCCACAACAGTGAGAGGCCCACGTACCGCCAAAAAAAAAAAAAAAAAAAAATCATCACCAAGACCAATGTCAAGGGGTCTACTGCCTATACTTTCTTCTAGAAATTTTACAGTTTCAGGTCTTATGTTCAAGTCTTTAATCAATTTTGAGTTGATTTTTGTGTAAGGTGTAAGATAGGGTGTCATTCTTTTGCATGTGGCTGTCCAGTTTCTCCAACAGAATTTATTAAAGAGGCTGTCCTTTCCCCATTATATATTCTTGGCTCTTTTGTGGAAAATGAATTGACCATATATGTGTGTTTATTCTGGGTTCTCTATTCTGTTTTATTGATCTATGTGGTGGTTTTTATGCCAATACCATGCTGTTTTGATGAGCAGAGCTTTATAATAGAGTTTGAAATCAGGGAGCATGATGCTTCTAGCTTTGTTCTTCTTTCTCAAGATTGCTTTGATTCCTTTGAGTCCCTAGTGGTTCCGTACAAATTTTAGGATTATTTTTTCTATTTCTGTGAATATTGCCACTGGAATTTTGACAGAAATTATATTGAATCTGAAGATCTCTTTGGATAAATGAACATTTTAACAATATTAATTCTTCCAATCCATTTATTTGTATCCTCTTTGATTTCCTTCATCAATGTTTTATGGTTTTCAGTGCACAGATATTTCACCTCCTTGGTTAAATTTATTCCTAAGTATTTTATTCTTTTTGATGGAATTGTTTTCCTAATTTTTTGTTCTGATCATTAACTGTGGGGTATAAAAATGCAGTTGGTTTTTTAATATTGATTTTGTATCCTGCAACTGTACTGAAATCATTTTTAGTTCTAACCTTTTTTTTTTTTCTGTACAGTCTTGTAGGTTGTCTATGGATAATATCATGTCATCTGCAAACAGAAACGATTTTACTTCTTTTCTGATTTGGATGTCTTTTTTCCTTTTTCTTGCCTAATTGCTCTAACTAGGGCTTCCAGTACTGTGTTGAATAAAAATGGTGAGAACAGACATCCTTGTCTTGTGCCTGATCTTGAGATAAAACTTTCAGTGTCTCACCATTGAGTATGATGTGAGCTGTAAGTTTTTCATACCTGGCCTTTATTATGTTTAGATACATTCCCTCTATACCCAGTTTGTTGAGAAGTTTTGTCACAAAAGGATGCTGAATTTTGCCAGATTATTTTTCTACATCTATCGAGATGATGCTATGATTTTTATCATTCATTTTTATAATGTGGTGAATCACATTAATTAACCTGTCAATGTTGAGCCATTGTTGCCCTCCTGGAAAAATCCCACTTGATCCTGGTGTGTAATCCATTCAATGCATTGTTTAAATTAGTTTGCTTATATTTTATCGAGGATTTTTGCCTATATGTTCATCAGAGATACTGGACTGTAATTTCTTTTCTTGTAATGCTTTTTTTCTGGTTTTGGTATCAGGGTAACGCTGTCCTCATAAAATCAGTTTGGAAGTATTTCCTCCTGCTCTATTTTTTGGAAGAGTTTGAGAGGGATTGGTACTAATTCTTCTTTGAATGTTTGGTACAATTCATCAGTGAAGCCATCTGGTCCTGGGCCATTGTTTTTTGGGAGATTTTTGATTATTGGTTCAACCTCCTTACTAGTAATTGATTTGTTCAGATTTTCTATTTCTTCAGGATTCAGTCTTGGTAGGTTGTATGTTTCTAGGAATTTATCAATTTCTCTCAGGTAGTCTGGTTTTTTTGGTGTACAATTATTCATAGTAGTATCTTATGATCTTTTGTATTTCTGTGGTATCAGTTGTCATGTGTTCTCTTTCTAATTTTATTTGAGAGCTCTCTCTCTTTTTCTTGGTAAGTCTAGCTAAAGATTTGTCTATTTGGTTTATCTTTTCAAAAAACCAGCTCTTAGTTTCATTGATCTTTCCTATTGTCTTTGTAGCCTCTATTTAATTTGGGTCTGCTCTGCTCTTTGTTATTTCCTTCCTTCTACTAAATTTGGGCTAAGTTTATTCTGCTTTTTCAAGTTCCTTGAGGTGTGACGTTCTTTGAGATGTAAAGTTAGTTGTTCATTTGAGATCTTTCTTTTTTCTTAATGTACATGTTTATTGCTATAAACTTCCCTCTTAGAACTACTTTTGCTGCATCACAGAAGTTTTAGAATGTTGTGTTTTCATTTTCATTTGTCTCAAGATTTCAATTCAAGATTTAAATTTCTTTTTTGTTTTTTCTTTGACCCATTTGTTGTTCAGTAGCTTGTTGTTTAATCTCCACATATTTGTGAATTTTCCAGTTTTCTTCTTATAATTGATTTATAGTTTCATTTCATTATGGTTGGAAAAGGTGCTTGATACGATTTCAATCTTCTTAATTTATTGACTTACTCCGTGGCCTGACATATGATCTCTACTGGAGAATGTTCCATGTGCACTTGAGAAGAATGTGTATTCTGCTGCTGTTGGAATGAATGTTCTATGTATGTTGTTTGGCTCCACTAGGTGTGATGTGTAGTTTAAGTGCAATGTTTCTTTGTTGGTTTTCTGTCTGGATGATCTCTTTATTGTTACAAGTGAGGTATTATTGCATTGTACTGTATGCTATTACTGTATTGCTGTCTATCTCTCCTTTCAGATCTGTTCATATTTGCTTTATATATTTAGGTTCTCCAATGTTGGATGCAAAAATATTTCCAATTGTTATATGCTCTTGATGAATTGATCCCTTTATCATTATATTATGACCTTCCTTGTCTCATTGCAGTCTTTGGCTTAATGTCTATTTTGTCTGTTATGAGCAAAGGATATAAGTATATATAAAACCCTTTGCTTTTTAAATTTTCATTTGCATGTAATATCTTTTTCCATCCCTCCACTTTCAATCTACTTCTGTCCTGAAAACTGAGATGAGTCTTTTGTAGGCAACATATAGTTGGGTCTTATTTTTGTATCCATCCTGTCACTCTGTCTGTACACATGTGGGTACATACTCCCTTCAGGGAGACACTGGAGATTTGGTTTTATTACTGCAGCGGGATGAAGGGAGAAGGCATGAGAAGTGTCCTCCAGGAAAAGTGGCAGCCAGCCCCTGATGCTCCTCAGGGGAAAGCTGGGATTTGGGGGTTCCCTCCAGATTGTGTGGCACTGTGCCAGGGATGGCAAGAGTGTGTCTTTGTCTTTCCTACAGAATTAGAAGTGGGTATTTTCTCATTCACCTGAAGAATAGGAGTCACTCGGCTAGTCCCTGTCCCTCTTTCAGAGGGAACTGCTCCCTGTGTGGCTGTGTATCTGGCATATCTCTGAGAGCACGGGAGCTCAGGAGCCTCCTACGTCACCATCTCTATTGGCTCCTGCTTCGTCGTCCTTCTTGACATGTTAGTGTGTTGGTGCATCAGGAAACACCTCCCACACTGAAGACTTTGACTTTACCTCCTGCACATCCTGATTTTATCAAATATACCTTGATTTTAGAAAAACGTTTAAAATTCCTTCTGAATAAGCTGGTAAAATGTAGGCTGAATGACATTACTCTTAGGCAGATTCTCAGCAGATTGACTTACAACCAGAAATGGTAAATCATTTTTTCAGTATGGAAATAATTCATTGGTGAAATGCTATGGGGTTATATTGATCTTGTGGTCATCAGAATTATTTTAAATCAATGACTTGGATACAAGTAGGAAAAAAATGCCTATCAAATTTGCTGAATTATAAGATTTGAGATGGATAACTAATAGTATAGATAATGTTCAAGATTCTATATTATTTCATGTGGTTGGAATTCTGAGGTGAAAGCAATAAGACACAGAGATAAGAAAATTATAAACGTGGGCTAGAAGGACACTGTCTTGAATGGCGTCCAGCAGAGACATGATGTGAGTCACATATGTAATTTAAATTTTTCTAGTAGTCACATTTAAAAAGGTCAAAATAAACTGGGAAAAGCAATCTTCAAAAATTTTAACTCAGTGATTCCAAAATATAATCATTTCAATATGTAATCAGTATAAAGAATATCAATGGGATACTTTACCATTTTTGTACTAAGTCTTCCAAATCAGATGTGCATATGATACTTAGAGCACATCTCAATTCAGACCCACCACACTTCAAATGTTCCACTGCCACACGTGGCTGGTAGCCACCATATTGAACAGCACAGGTCAAGAAACTGATATATGGGGCTTCCCTGGTGGCGCAGTGGTTGAGAGTCCGCCTGTCGATGCAGGGGACATGGGTTCAAGCCCTAGTCCGGGAAGATCCCACATGCCGCGGAGCCACTAAGTCCATGCGCCACAACTACTGAGCCTGCACTCTAGAGTCCACCAGCCACAACTACTGATCCCGAAAGCCACAACAACTGAAGCCCAACACGCCTAGAGCCCGTGCTCTGCAACAAGACAAGCCACTGCAATGAGAAGCCGGCGCACCTCAACGAACAGTAGCCCCTGCTTGCCACAACTAGAGAAAGCCACGCGTAGCAACGAAGACCAACACAGCCAAAAATTAATTAATGAATTAGTTAATTTTTTAAAAAAGAAACTGATATATGTGAAAATTATCAGATAAAGGTAACTGATCACAAGTTTGATGTAAGCCACTATAATAGATAATCCAATCTTGGGTGGCACTAGTTATATGATATATCAGTTATCTATTGCCAAAATAACACTGCATGGAAAACAACCCTGAGACCTTAATGGGATGCAACACTAACCCTTTATTATTGCTCATGAGCCTACAGGTAAGCTAGGTGGTTATACTGATTGGGCCAGACAGCCGACGTGACTGGGCCTGCTCATGTACCTGTGCTCAGCCACGAGGTGGGCCACCGCTGGCCGGTGCAGAATGGCCTTGGCTGGGACGGCCTGTCTGTGCCCCATGTGTTCTCTCATCCTTCCCAGGATAGCCCAAGCCTCTCCTGTGATAAGGGAGATTTCTAAGAGGAGATAAGGAAATTATAAACATGTGGACTAGACTCAGAACTGGACTCCACCCCTTTGCCACATCCCATTGACCAAAGCAAGTCTCAGGCCAAGGCAGGCTCACTGTCTGGGAAGCTGAGTCTGCCTTCTGATGGGAGATCTGTGAGACCACATCACAGAGGATGGGGTGCTGGAGCCTGTTATTTGGGGCCACTGGTGCGATCAACCCAGCTCAGGTGGTCACTGCAGGCGTCTATGCTGAGCAAATGGATCATTCCTTCCAGGCCTGGGCACCACATCCTAGAAGTGATGTGAGCCGCGCTCTGGAATGCAGCCTGAACGGCTGAGTACCTGGGGCTGTGCCCCTTCATGAAGAATTACAGGAACTGTATGTGTCTGCTTCCAAAATGAGACGATCAGGGACGACCTGAGAGCTATCTTCAAAATTAAAGAGCAGGCCTGTGGAAGGAACAGTCTTGTTCTCAGTTCCCCTAATAATTTCTGAAGGTTAATTCTATGTCAGGAACTGTGCTAAACGCAAAGACAGAAGTAGAATAAGGGAAGTTCCAGTAGATACCGGCTCCCCCAAAGGAGAACTTTCTAACAGATGAAAAGAATCTTTACTGTCTGACAACTCACCAGCCTCAAGTGAGTTCTGAAGCTGGAGGCCATGTAAAGGGAATCCCTCCCCTGTGTGGGCCCTGGAGCTGCCGTCTGAGGGGTCTTCAGCTCCCAGTTCTAGCAGCGGTTGTACGGTTGTGGCTGTTTGATTTGTGGGGAAGCGCCTGAGTGTGCTTTGTGCTCACAGACACATTCAGACTCACAAAGTGCTCCAACCAGAGACCGACGACCGGCGTTAAAAGCAGCCCCGAGGGGCTTCCCTGGTGGCGCAGTGGTTGAGAGTCTGCCTGCCGATGCAGGGGACACGGGTTCGTGCCCCGGTCCGGGAGGATCCCACATGCCGCGGAGCGGCTGGGTCTGTGAGCCATGGCCGCTGAGCCTGCGCGTCCGGAGCCTGTGCTCCGCAACGGGAGAGGCCACAGCGGTGAGAGGCCCGTGCACCGCAAAAAAAAACAAACCAAAACAAAAAACAAAAACAGCCCCGAGTTATAAGGTGTTCAGGAGATTTTGTTGTACAGAAGGGTGACAAAGTACAGATGGTCAAGTGACTTAGGTCACGTGAGACCACTAGCTTAAACTGGAAGTGAGACAGGCTGTGGCTACTGACCCATGCAGCTCACACGGTCCCCGGACTGTCTGACCGCAGCCCCAGACAGAACGTCCTTGCGTCCTGGGGTCTTGGGAGACCCATCGTTCTCCTGTGGCTGGTGTAGGGGTCTGTGTCAAGATAAAGAGCATCGCACTGAATTGTTGCTGTTTCTTTACAAATACAAGATAATCGCGAACCTTGGAGGAATTCACGGTGGGAGCTGCTGTGGAGACACAGGTGACAACAGCGGATATGCTGGAGGAGGTGTCACTTCAAGGGGGACAGTCTCCGTTCTTCCGCAGCAGAAACAGTAGGAAGGCCTGGAACAGATCTCCTTGGTTCTCAGAAGTTGTTACGTAACTGTGGGCCGCGCAGGCCGCGGCGGCCAGCTGCCTTGAGACCTTCTGCGCTGGCTCCGCTAGGCTGCGCTTGGACTCCGAGCATGCAACACTGTGAAGCTCTGGGGGGAAGCTGCATGAGGGCTGCCTCAGGGCCGGGGTGCCCCTAGCAGAAGAGAAATACCTTTCCTGCTTAGGTTCAGCAGGACTAAAATTTCCGATGATGCGGGAGGTCTCAGCTGAAGTCCACTGGCCAGGAGAGCATCCAGAGCTCCTGGGGAAAGAAGCCGTGAAGAAAGCAGGCGTCGCCTGGTGACCGGGACCCAACGCTCCCCCACAAGATGGGTCCGAGGCGCCTCTGCCCCCGCAGCGGGGAGCTGAGCGCACCGGGAATAAAGTCAAGCTGCGCGCGCTCAGAAGGCACCCACGCTCGGCGGTGCTACCAGCTTCCTGTGACAACCCCTCTGGCCTGTGCGACGCTCTAGACCTAGCACAGCAGGGGAGCGCTCGCCCCCCGCCACGATGCCTCTTCTCCCAGTCGCGGAAGCCGTGACAACGGAAAACGCCCCCCCCCTCCCCCCGCCTGTTCCAGCGAGGGGACGCATCAGAGGTCCCACTCCTCCCCCAGCCGTGCCTCTGCGAGCGGAGCGGGACAGGCCCTCGAGGACAAGCTCTCAGGATCCTTGGGGGATTGAGGTGTGAGCAGGGCCAGGAGATGGGAGCAGCGTAGATGCCGGGTCTCCTGACAGCGTGGCCGGAACAGCGATCAGGAAGTAACTCTGTGAACGGACGGGACGGTGGTGGACTCGTACGTGTTTATCAGCCGGCTCCCCAGGAGTGAAAGAGCCCTGACCGGTAGGCGTGCCGATCCCTGCTGAGCAAATGCCCCCCCCACTCTGGCCGATGTCGAGCAGCCAAGCTGATGTCACTGAACGCAGGACTCTGGGAAGAGACGCAGCAGCGCCTCCAGGCCCAGGACACCCTGGATGCAAGGGCGCCCGTGGGAGACTCGGAGAGCAGCAGGCGCCCCAGAGGAGGGCCCCCTGCGTGAGGCCGTGACACGGAAGCTAGGGGGAAGCAGCTAACGTACGGTGACAGAAAAGCCATCAGCGCTGCGTGGAGCGGGGAGGGGCAGAGACCGACAGGCGAGGAGCGCAGGGAACCTTCGAGGGTGGTGGAGACATTTCCTATTCTGGTTGTGGTTGTAGTTGCACTGGTATAAATTTGTGGAAACTCACTGAAACAATCCTGAAAATGAATGCGTTTTTGTTGTATGTAAATTACATCTCAATGAAGTTGACTTTTTAAAACACGTGACACCCCTCCCAAGCAGCTAAAGATGCAGGTAGGCCGATTTCCAGGACTGGGCCCAGGGGTAGGAGTGAGATCCGACGCCCGTTAGCTCAGCACAGCCTCATTCCCGCCTCTGCCACAGCGACTTGCAGACTTGCCCCCAGTCTCGCCCTATTGTTTTCCACTATGACTAGTTCTAAATTCCGTTGGAATTGATGAAAGAAAAGAGGTTCGTCAGGCTCCTCTGCTGGGCCCTCCTCACCTTCTCTCCCTGGACATCAGGCTGCCCTGGGCTGGGCCCTCTGTGACCTCACCTGGACCTCACTTCAACACTGTCTCTACCCTGAGACCCTGTATTGGTTTCCTGGGGATGTTTTCACAAAGTTCCACAAACCTGCTGGCTCAAAACAATAGGAATGTAACCTCTCACGGTTGCGGAGGCCAGAAGTGCAGGGTCAGGGCTGGTCCCTCCTGAAAGTCTGATGGGGAGGCCACCCCCGGGCCCCTCCTGGCTGTGGGAGGGGCCTGCAGCCCGTGGGGCTCCTTGCTCTGCAGACGCATCACTCCCGTCCCTGCCCGACCTTCACACCACCTTCCTCTCTGTGTCTGTGTCCCCTCCCTTAGCTTAATTACATCTGCAGAGACTATTTCCAGATAAGGTCACATTCCGAGGTTCCAGGTGTACATGAATCTGGGGGAGACACTATTCAACTGACTACAACCCCCAAACCGTGTCTACAGTCCGGACCCCTCTCTGGAACTCCAGACATAAGGATCCCTGCTCAGAACGTTGAGAAGAATCTCAAATATCTCCTGTCTAAACCCAAACTCAGTTTTCCTCCCCTAAACTTGCTTGTCCACAAGCTCATTTCAGCAACAGGCAACCGAACCCCTTCCACCCCGGTGGCACAGGCTGTGGCCTTGGGGGCACTCCAATCCTCTCTTCCTCCCCACCAAGCACATGAGCCAATCCCCTCGGCTACCTCCTCGGGATGTAACGTAACTCCTGTATCCCAAATCCCTCAGCTTCTCACTCCTTCCCTGCCGGCCACTTGGACCGGTGCTTTCACCTTCCAAGGGGTCCCCCGCCCACTCCTGCCCTCTGCGCTCTGTCCTCCACGCAACAGACCTGTGGGACTTCTACAGTTATTCGAGTCATGTCTGTATTCTGTTCGAAATCCTCCAGGGTGCCCCCAGTACACGTCTGCACCCTAACCATGACCTACAGGGCACCCTAACACAGGACCCCCCCCCACGCTCTCGCCCTCCCTGCTTTATCTCCCACCCCCTCCATTGTTAACGCCCGGGACCCTGGCATCCGGGCTTTTCCTTGAGTCTGCTCAGCACATCCCTGATTCAGGGCGTTCGTCCTTGGGATTTCTCTGCCGAGAACGCATCCCCCAGACAACTTCGGGGGGCCTTAGGTGTCTGCTCCAAGTCTCCTCCCTCCCTGCCCACTGGCGGGCAGTCGATCGGCTCCAGGCCCATTCTGCTTCACTGTCCCACCGGTCGTTCCTTTGTCTGCAGCCTCTAGTGTGCACATGCCCCAGAGAGAAGGAGGCTGCTGACTCCTGCAGATGCCCAGTCACCTGGAACAGGGCCTCACCACCGGCAGGGGCTCCAGAAAGGTTTGCTGAGTGAATGGATGACTGAAGTATGATCGGCACGCAAAAATTAAAGAGTGTGGGTTTTTCAAAAGCTTATCTCAAAAGTGCTAAAAAAACAAAAAAATCTTATCTCGTTTTTGCAGCAATCTTGAGACCTGATCAGGTCGTAGGTGGGGGAGCTCGCCACAATCTGGAACAGGCCGATTTTGTGATTTGTCATCTCGAAAGGGGAAGAGGTTTTAAGGTGAAGAGAAATAAAAGTAGGTGGCCTTCCTGTGCGACATGTGCTCAAAGCTCAGTGGGGCCAAGCAACTTCCCTTCCAGCTTGTCCTCCCTCTCGACCCCTCGCCTGCCACCTTACCAGAGGCCACAGAGATGCTACGACCGTCTCATCAGATGAAGCTCCTTAGTTTGACGGAATACACGAAGATTGGCCATTGGACAAACGCATCTCGGGGAAACAGATGGAATCCCACACTGGGCTACATTACTTTTGGATTTCCTTTTAAACTTAAAATTCCCCCTTGGTTAAACAAAGATTACAAGCCTAGGACATGAATGTAAATAACCAGTAGGACACTGCAGGACGTGACTGGAGTGGGACGTGACTGGGGTAGACGTACCAAGACAGAGGTCCTGACTGGACTAGGGTGTAATACAGCTCAACAGACCTTGGAATTAGATCAGCATCTGAAGCTTGGCTCTGTTGCGTATTAACTGGGAGGTCTGTGTAAGTTACTTCATCGCTCTGAGTCTCTGCTTCCTCGTGTGTGACGTATGGGGACATAGCCACCTCCTAGGGAAGCATTTGACAGGTAGCGGATGTGACAAAGTGAAGACCTAAGAGGGGGAGGAACAGACAGGTGATGCCTAAGTCATCGTAAGAGATGAATGACGTAGATCTAATTTATGTTGGTCCAGCTTGTCAGAAGACTGTGAAAGACTTCCACTGAGCAGCTAAACTGCAGCTCCAGACCTGAAGCTGATAATGCCGTTTGGGAACCATCTCTTTAGAAGGTTAATAGGAGGGCTTCCCTGGTGGCGCAGTGGTTAAGAATCCGCCTGCCAATGCAGGGGATGTGGGTTCGAACCCTGGTCTGGGAAGTTTCCACATGCCGCAGAGCAACTAAGCCCGTGTGTCACAACTACTGAGCCTGCGCTCTAGAGCCTGCAAACCACAACTACTGAGCCTGCGTGCCACAACTACTGAAGCCCGCACGCCTAGAGCCCGTGCTCCGCAACAAGAGAAGCCCCTGCTCGTCACAACTAGAGAAAGCCCAGGCACAGCAATGAAGACCCATCGCAGCCAAAAATTAAATAAATAAATAGCCCTTTAAAAAAAAACGTTAATAGGAAAATTACTCATTCAGGTATGAGGTTTGCAGATACAACCATTGTGTCAGCCAGTGCTTTACAGAGGAACCCCCAAAGTGGAGGAAGTAGGTATGGAGGAACAAGAAAAGAAACAAAACAGCCACGAGAGGTGGGGTGGCCGCTCCTTTTCCTACCACCTGGCGGAAATCAAGGCTAGTTAAGGGGACGCCAGTTTCCATTCATTTGATTATTTAGCAGAGCCTAAAAACTTCCCCTTCTGAAGAGGAAAAAAGAATATCCTTCACCTGCTATTCCGTGGAAGGAGGGGGACAAATCCAGTTCCCGCTCCCATCTGAGGTCCTCCAGTGAAGGAGTCGCCCACTCCGTCCTGCCCACGCAGCGCGTTCCAAGAGCCCAGCCTGGATGCAGCTCTTGCTTGCCCGCCAACCTCACTTCTCCACTCATCGGCTGATCCCTATTCTTGGTGATCTGGCCCAACACCGATGGCTACTTCTGCTCTCATCTTCACCTCCAGACCAAAGCCATGGTGGATTCAGGAACTCATGGCAACCTTGTCTGCGCAACCCTGGCCCCAAGGAACATGCTGCACACATGACCCAGAGCCAACCTGGGTCCCTGAAGAGATACTGCTGATCTGTGACCTCTGTCTGGAGGAAAGAGGGCAGTGGGATCTCGCCATGGCCCAGAGCCTTGCATTCTGAACCACACAGAGGCCCACACCAAGAGGCTGCTGTGGTCGACCACACTTGGCCCGCAATTTCCATGGTCCCCAGGTTCCTAGATTCATCAAGGACACCCAGTTGTTCCCAGGGATGCTGATTTCTCCACGCTGACCACTGCAAGATACGACTCCTTGTTAGAAGGAGGGGGTTCTCTGGACGTTAGCCCAGGCTGTAGCCTCTCAGCAGCTAGAACGTCCGTTTGCCCCTGAGTCTGGCCTACCCTGACTCGGCTCCATAGCCAAGGACGCAGCACCTGTTCCCCTGAGGGTTGCCACCATGCGCTACAGGAGGACACACGTTAGGAGGGTCCATGTGAAACAGGAGGCCTTGCCTCGGGGAGATCCGCAGCACCGGGCCCAGAAGGTTCCATTTTTAAACCAACTCTTCCACATGATTCTGATGTTGGCTGAACTGAAGAACCACTGAACTAAATAACAAGTATTTTTTTTGGTTTCCTTCCAATTTTAAGTCTCAGATTGACCCTCGTACATTATACTTTTCCATGTACAACAACGTTCATTGATACCAGCAACTGATCTGAAATGACTACTTTAAGCCTACATATTTTGTTTTGAAAATTTCAAAGTATCGTATCTTAGTAGTTTGCATTTACCTTATACTTACAACTCCTCCCCCTCCCATCATCTGTGCAACTATTTTCATATATTTTACTTTTACATATGTTATAAACCCCATTTGCTATTTTTGCTTTAGTCAACAATCTTTTAAAAAGCTGTAAGAAAAAACACTTTAAATATTTACTGTTATTGTTTCTGGTGCTCTCCATCTCTCTGTGTAGATCCAAATTTCCATCTGGTGTACTTTTCTACAGCCTGAAGAACTTCCTGCAACATCTCTTGCAGCACAGGTCTGTTCACATAGTTATCTCAGCTTGTTTGTCTGAAAAAGTTTAATTTTTGCCTTCGGTTTTGAAAAATATTTTGACTGGATTAATAGATTGTTTTTTCCTTTGGGTACTTTAAAGGTGCCACCACACTATTACCTTCTAGTGTGCTGAACATCTGACCAAGAAATCTATTGTAATTGTTTTTCTTCTTTTTGTAATGTTCCCCACCCCCATCCCCACCCCCGGATGCATTCCATATTTTCTCCATGTCTTTGGTTTTTAACAGTTTAGTTATGATATGTTTAGGCAGGTTTTTGTGCTTTTTGGGTTTAGGAGTCTACTTATTTATTTTTGTATTTCTACTGTCAGGGTTCTCTGAACTTCATGGATCTGGAGTTTGTTATCTTGCACTATTTTTCGAAAATTCTTAGCCACTATCTCTTTAAATGTTTCTTCTGCTCTATTCTTTCCCTTTTATTTATTATACGGGGGCTCCAACTGAATGTGTTAGATTATTTGATATTGTCCCAGAGCTCTTGCTGGCCCTGTTATAGTTTTTTTCTTCAGTCTTTTCTTCTTTTCGTGTATCACTTTTTACAATTTCTGTGGACCTATCTGCAAGTTCATTCACCTTTCCTCAGCTGAGACTAGTCTGCTGGTAAGCCTGCCGAAAGAATTCTTTGTTTTATATCATTTCTTTTTCATTTGTAGCATTCCTATTTGTCTCTTATAGTTTCTGTCTCTCTGTTGAAATTTCCCATCTGTTCATGCATACTATATATCTTTTTCTCTAGATAACTTAACATATTTATCTTGGTTATTTTATTTTTATTTATTTATTGGCTGCCCTGTGCAGCTTGTGGGATCTTAGTTCCCTGACAAGGGATCGAATCTGGGCCCACGGCAGTGACAGCACCGAGTCCTAACTCCCAGGCTAACCAGGGAATTCCCTATCCTGGTTATTTTAAAGTCCCTATCTTAGACTTCCGACATCTGGGTCATCGCTAGTTCTGGCTCTGTTGGTTGCTTTATCTGTTGGCAATGATTTGCTTGGTTTGGTTTTGCTTTGCTTGTTAAAGTATCAACTTTGGATTGACTGCTGAAAACCATGCATAAAGAAACAGTAGAGACCAAAGTAAGTAGTTTTTATGCTCATAACAGATCATTGTATGTGTGGTTCCAGGGGTGAAGAGGTTGTCTATCTAGTCAGGAGTCGGGCTGGATTTGAGATTTTTGGGTCTTTAATCATTACTTCCAGTGCACTACAGGCTGCCTTCCCTTACAGTGGGTAACGTGCTGGTGGGTTTCTCTCAGTGTCCCTGCTCCATCCCCCCCCCTCAGCCATTCCTGGGTCCCTGTGCCAGACCAAGGTTCTGTCTCCTGCCCGTGCCCCTCCTGCAGAAATAGACGGCTACTGTTTATGATTCGTGCTCAGCTCCTGGTGGTAGGAGGAGGGATTTTCTGTTGTCCTGAACCTTAGGTAAGCCCTATGAATCTGGGCCTTGACATAAGGCAGGGGTCCCCAACCCCGGGGCCACCAACTGGTACCGGTCCGTGGCCTGTTAGGAACCAGGTCGCACAGCAGGAGGTGAGTGGCGGGTGAGCGAGCGAAGCTTCATCCGTATTTACGGCCGCTCGCCATTGCTCGCGTTACCGCCTGAGCTCCGCCTCCTGTCAGATCAGTGGCATTAGATTCTCATAGGGGCACAACTCGTACTGTGAACTGCGCACGCGAGGGATCTAGGCTGCGTGCTCCTTATGAGAATCTAACGCCTGATGACCTGGGGTGAAGCTGAGACGGTGATGCTAGCGCCGGGGAGCGGCTGCAAATACAGATTATCGTTAGCAGCGAGTCTGACTGCACAGAGACCATCATAAATCAATCGCTTGCAGACTCATATCAAATCTTATCAGTGAGCGGCAAGTGAAAACAAGCTCAGGGCTCCCGCTGATTCTGCATTCTGGTGAATTCTATAATTATTTCATTACATATTACAATGTAATAATAATAAAGTGCATAATAAACATAATGCGCTTGAATCATCCCCAAAGCACCCCCCACCCCCACTCTGTGGAAAAATTGTCTTCCACGAAACTGATCCCTGGTGCCAAAATGGTTGGGGACCACTGACATAAGGTTTTCAAAGCATTCCTGCCCCTCCTTCCCATGGAAGCTCCACTCTGCCTGTATTTGTGGTTGGTCTTGGGGGGGAGAAAGTTTCCTGTCCCACCCCTAGCAGCAACAGATCATTGTCTGTCCTTGGACAAGAGATTTAACAGCTCTTCTCTCAGTAGCTCAAGGCTTTTGCTTCCCGGCAGAAAAGGGTAATGGGAAAAGGACAGAGTTTTATGTCTGTTTCCCAGGACCCTGAAGTCCTCGTGGGAAACTGTGCCACTGAGTGGCCTCTCTCCAGGGTCCTGCCCCCAAGCACTCCTGTGATCACCTGGAAAGGCTGAAGAAAAGAGCCTGCAAGCAAGTATGAACGTCCCTGTGTCCCAGGCCCTGCTGTTTGAACCTGATCTTCCAGCCCATCTCTGGCCTTTAAGGATCCTTTGCGATCAGCTGCTCTCTTTGCCACGGTTAAGACAGCCAGCTCTCTCTCCTTCCCGTGCCGAGCCTGGGATGCTTCATGCATCTCATCTCTCTTCTATGGGGCTCTCCCTCTCTTCGGAATTCGGCCCACATGGCTGTCTTGCACCTGAAGCTCCCTGAAGGGCTTAAGAAATGCTGTGATTTGACAGATGACCTGGAGTCTCCCTGTTGTTAGGATGGGAACAAATCTCTCCTGAGGCTTCCTTCATCGTAAAAGGAGGTGGACGTCTAACATCCGGCATTTAATACTAAACACCTGCGTGATTCCAGGCGCTGCAACAAACAAATTCAGCCCCTTCACGGAAGAAGTTCACGTTTTAACGTGTGTCCAATTGCCCGCCTCCTGGGGTCTCGGTAGAATCCAGAAGGGCCCTGAGCAGGCTGAGGAGATGATGCACCAGGGTCAAAGCTTAGTGGGGTTGGGAGGCACCTGGAGTCACCTGGCGAGGGTGACCAGAGGCTGCAACCCAGGACGGGCAGAAGGTGAAACCAGGGGCTAGCTCTCCGGAGCAGGGCCAGATACACGAGAAGCAGCAATGAAAGCTATGAATCAAAGAAAGGAGGTGCGGTCCACATACACAATGGAATACTACTCAGCCATAAAAAAGATTGAAATCCTGCCAGTTGCAGGAACATGGATGGACTTGGAGGGTATTATGCTAAATGAAATAAGTCAGAGAAAGACAAATATTGTATGATATCACTTACATGTGGAATCTAAAAAATACAACGAACTTGTGAATATAACAAAAAAGAAGCAGACTCACCGATATAGAGAACAAACTAATGCTCACCAGTGGGGAGAGGGAAGGGCGGAGGGGCAAAATAGGGGGAGGGGAGTAAGAGGTACAAACTGTTACGTATAAAATAAGCTACGAGGGTATATTGTACACCATGGGGAATACAGTCAGTATTTTATAAATGGCGTAAATAACCTTTAAACACTGAACCGTTACACTGCACACCTGTAACGTATACTATTGCAACTGCACTTCAGTTAAAAAATTAGATTAATGCATAAGATGAAAGGAACAACACAGAACAAAGACAGCCCACAAGCAGATAGTTAAAGGACTGGCCGCGTCCTAAGATGGAAGCCCCTCTTACGCGTGCTGCTTCAGGGGGTACGCTGTCCTCGGCTGGCTGACTTAGAGCGCTGCAAGTGCTGATAGGCGGTCAAGACAGAGCCAGGGTGGCCGGAGAGGACGGGGCCCATGGACCCGTCTAAGCAGCAGAGGCAAGAACGTTCTCACGTGGTTGTCCTCCGGTCATCTGTTACGGGCCGAGCTGTGTGTCATCTCTCTGTTCCATGAGGAGTCCCGAGTGTGGTCATTAGGGATCAAAGTGTGGAAGAAAACAGAAGACATGTCTCCTCCTACCAGAAGTTTAAAATTCAGGCCTTGTGAAGCAGCCTTCTTTGATTAGCTGTGCAACAGCCCGTTCTTAGATGAGAACCCAGAAAACCATCATTTCTAATTCTGAGAGTCTCGTGCTTCTCAAATTTAAGGAGCACATAAATCCCCTGAAATCTCGTGAACGCACGGACACTGGGACCACAGCCCTGGGGTGGGCCCGAGAGTCTGCATTTCTAACAAGCCCTGGGAGACACAGTGCTGATACAGTGCAGGGACCGCTCGCTGGGCAGCAAGTTTCCAGAACACAGACCGGGCGCTGATCTAGGATCCACCGAGCGCTCTTGGAAGGTCTGCAGCCCTCCCAGCTCTCCCACCACTAAATAAACCCTGGGAGGGGCAAGAATGTGTGACTAGAAACTCTGCAAGTTGACTAAAAGGATGTCTCAACTTGAGGACCTGAAACTGAGGCTTTTGTGAAGGGCCTCGCTGTAGCAACCGGGACTTCCCCAGGTTTCCAGGACAGAGCTAACACACAGCAAGAGCGCTGATGGAGTTCCATTAAAGCAACTGTCAAGCACCCACTCTGAGCCAGGCACTAAGCATTTTTAGGTATGTTGCTGCCCCCCATGTTCATTATTTACTCACTTTTCCACATTAATACACTCTACAAATGGGACAAAATACAAGCCTATTGTTTGTCAATTTCAGTTTGTCTGCACAGCTCTAATCCTTCCCCTAACCCCTGGAATCGACCCTCCCAGCAGAAGGACGTACCCTTGTCACTCCATTACTCACAATCCCCGAGTGTTTCTGCTGTGTGTTCTTCTATATTAAGTGACATCTCAATCAGCGGAACAGTTTATGCTAAAGCCAACCAGACATCTGCTGCTATCGGTGAGATCTTCTAAAATTACCACTTACTTGAAGATGTGTACACTGGGCACACATCTTAAGAAAGACCAGTTCCCAACGTAACACAGAACTCGTGGGGCCTTATTTAATAACAGATCTGTTGGCGTGAAAGTTGTCACCAAAAAAAAAGTTCCTGCTGACACTTGAAGTGGGAATATGGTCCGTATGAACCCGCTGTCTTTTCCTTAGAGGTTCTGTTATCAGCCTCTCAGTGGCAAAAATTATTGAACACTTAATTTCTATTAGGAGCAATGATATTCAGCTTTTCACTTTAGATAAAATCACAGTTCCAGGCTCCAAGTCTCTAGGTCCCAAATCCATCTTTATCCAATCATTAGTTCCTCGAAAAAGCTATTCCTAAAAATCACTGTAAATTCAGCCGTGAAATGGTGGGTCTTGTTTGGAATTTTCCTCTGGGAATCAAAGAGGACCACGTACCCTGCCATCCCCCAGTGCAGCGCTGCCAGAAATGCAGAGTCCTTCCACGGGCGAGGTGGAATTGGTGTGCTCAAATGCCCTGCTTCTGTATACATGTCCGTACACATGCACAGGGCAGATTCCAGCTCCCCACCTAGTTGGTTTCCTTCGTGAACGAGACTGGAGGAGACCCCTCGCACTTTCAGCAAGCCCCTTACGTAGCCACATCCTCTCTCCTCTCGTGGCGCTCCAAACGGGGGAGCCCTGTCAGCTTGCCTCCCCAAGTGATGGCAGTGTGGGCCAGGCCCGGGAGGGACACGGATCTGGGCGAGACATGAGGCTGCCACCGTAGCAGAATCTAGCCTACCCTGAGTGACCTGGTTGGTTTATCTTAAGTGACAAGTTTGGAAAACTCAAAAGGTGAACTAAGATCTCCCTAAAGAGAAATGATCTAAAATTTTCTTAACTTCTTAGAACACTTCTTCAAGAGGCGTACTTCAGTGGCTCTAAAGCAGGGTTATTTTAGTCCTTTCTGGCCCTTTGAAGAGAGTGGGCTCCACCTCCTAGAGGGTATTAGAAAAGCTGCACTCAATTCTGGGTGCCATGCCTGGGTCCCTACCTCTGCACCCAGCAGTGTGCTAATAAGCACTTTGCATGGGTAATCTGCTGTTTCCTCCACACACCTACGAGGAGGAAACATTACAGCTGAGAGCAGAGAGGAAACGTGCCCACAGTCACATGGCCAGGAAGTAATGAAACCAGGATCGGACCCCAGGACTCCGTTATGTTCTTAGTAAATGGAGTACTTACAACATACTGACTTATCTCTATACCCTCACCCTACGTACAGAAGACATACCATCTGGAGATGCTGACTTTATACTGGTGGCCCCACAGATCTTTGTTAAAATCCACACATATTGCTTAGGAATAATAAGTCTTCGAAAACAGAGGTGAGGGGGAGACGATGAATTGAGAACCCACTGTGTGCTGGGTGCTGCTTCCTTGCTTAGTATTCACAACCTTTATGCCAATGAGGTGCTATCTCCATTTTACAGATGCACAAACTGAGGCTTGGAGGGAGATTAAATAACTTGGCCCTAATACATGTACTGCATATCAGAATTAGATTTCAGTCCAAAATCTGTCCTTTATGTGTCCCATGCTCTCCCCACACGTGATGGTACAAGGTGTTTCAGAAGTGGATTACAAGAAAGCCAAGTTTTTCTGGAGGTTGCTAGAAAGATCCGGTGCCTGGCCAGCTGCATCATGAGGAATAAGGCCACGGGACACACCAGGGAGGAGAAACGCTGTAAAGGGAGCCGAAGAAAGCTCGTCTGCTTCGTCTTTCCATCCCACGGCCAGGCCCACGCCAGAGCAGAGCTGCCTTGTCTCCCTCTCCGATCTGACTGAAATCAGAGTACTTTTAAGGGGAGTACTCAAATCGGGTACTCTTAAGGAGAAATCAGAAATTTAACTGGTTTTTTTTTTTTTTTTTTAACTGGTTTTTTTATAAACTGATGAAGTTTTATTTTGGACAGAAAAAGGCAATTTAACTGATGGCCAGTTTTCCCACTAATTCTATTCTCCCCTTCTTTCTGGACACAAGGCACTCAGCTGGGGAACAAACTTTCAAAAACTGGAGAACCAAACCTGATTTCTATCATGGTTACTTTTAACTACGAATCAAGTAATGTTAACTAAACTAAACTAACTAAACTAACTAAAACTAAACTTAAAACTAAACTTAAAATATGTAAAATAGCCTATTAATATTTTTATACTTTTTGCATGATGAAGTATATTGGGTTATATAAGTATGTTTTTGTATGTTGGATCTGTTGTGTTTGAGAAAATCTATTATTAAAATTAGTTTTACCTGAAAAAAAAAAAAGAAGCATTATTATAGTAGCTACTTTGACGTCTTAGTCTGAACATTACGATTATTAATTAATGGATTTGCATTTTAAACATTTTCCATGTTAAAGTTTCCAAATCTCTTATTTAAAGGTAAAATTTAATTAACGAGAGCAATCCACCTATGAGTCATCTTACTAAGCAGGGCTTTACCGCATACAAGTATGGTGAATAAAGGCTGATGGACAAGGATACCTACAGTACGGTTGCTATCATATAACAGAACACGCACTTAGCATATAAATTATTTCTAAAACCACAGAGGCCAAACCACAGTGGAAAATTCAGCTACTCTGGAGAGAAATAGCAAGATTATCTTCTGCAAAGTTTCCTATTCAGGCATGCATTCTAAGGTGGCCTATATTTCTAATGCTTCTTAAAGCCCACACGACGAGTTAGTCGCTATGAAAAAAATGTGTATTTTTGGAGAGTTTGCCTCTCTGGCCCTGTATTCAATCTCACAGACAGGCTTTAAATATTGGGAGATATTTAAAATATTTCACAGCACTACAGATCTCACTCCTTTTTCAACATGCAGAGATAGACCTCAGAGAATCCTGGAGTTTTTTATCAACTCGTTTTTTGAGAATTACTTAAGGAGTAGACATCACCTATAAAAATAGCCTGATATATATATATACCTCCCTCCCTGCCTTTCGGATTCTAGCAACCTCAGAACTGGACAAGGGAAAATCTGCTGGATTTTATATCTTGAAGCAAGTAATTTAGTAGATGATTTTGTCCACACCACAGCAGTTGAGAATATTTCTTCCCAGGAAGTTTCTGCGGCTAATTGATCCCGAAAAGTCAATCACTGATAGAAGTGATAAGACAACTGTGTATGGTGGGTCACTACTGTATCAGCTGATGGCCCAGTCTCCTAAGAGGAAGACAAAGACAGCTTCACATTCCTTCCCTGCAGGAATCATCGATCCCCACCCCCCACCACCACCACCCTGCCCCCCGTGGTCACTCTCCTTCCTGGGGTCCAGCCCTTGCGCTTTCCTGCCCTCTCCTCCCGCCCCCCTCCTCCCGACCCATTTCTCTTTTTCACTTTCTCCCTTGTCTGTCTCCTGTGCTCTCCCTCTCCATCCTTACTTGACCATAATGAATCAACCAATATTTATTTCTTTGTTCTTATAAAGTTGGCCATTTTATAGCCTTACAGCGTTATAAACTTACAGAGTGTTTAAACACTCTATGGCCAAGTTTTTAGAGTCTTCTGTTTTCTCAGTAAAAACTTTTAAAGGTTCTCTGCTCTTTCTTAGGAGACCCATTGCCAAATGTCTGCAGAAGCCCGTGGTAATTATTCTTTTCTTTTTCAAAGAAATGGAAATAGCTGCAGATCAACTGCACCTCCTTCTCTAGTGCTAAGACTTCAGAACGCATACTGGGTAAATGACCTAGTTTGACTCGCTCCTACTACTAGGCATATCACAACGGATGATGTTATTTAATACCTAAACATGGCACAGTTTTAGGTGGGTGGTTTTTTTTGGGGGGTGGGTGGTTTTTTTGGGGGGGAGGGTTGCTTTTAATACATTAATTTTAGTAATTACTCTCAGTAACTTTGAGCAAGACTCACTAGACAACAGTATGCACACCATGTTTTCTTAGAATATGCTGGCTGCTCGCGGAGAAGTCCCATCTGCTTTCTTTACAAAATGTTGCTTTCTTCTGCCCGGCGGTTACACCTTCTGGGCAGCATGCTGACGCAGCAACAGAGGCACGCAGCCCAGCAGCTTCCCCCAGGGCAGCTGTTAAAGGGAAATTCTTCTTTGCAAATATGAGAACTTGATTATATGTCATGGGCAGATAAGTGGCTTTCCATTCCCCCTCCTCAGCCCCTGAGGCACCCTGAGAGGCCTAGGCTCCTACAGCCCTGTGTGAAAACACGGAACCAAGGGTCCAGCACCCTCAGCTGACTCGTGAGAGGCAAAGTCCACAGGAGGGGCCGAGCTGATAGGTCCAGAACCCAGTTAGTTTGACTACAGCCCAGGATTCCTTCTTTCAAACAGACCACTTCCAATTTCCAATGAGCATTCGTTCCTCATTATGTTTGTTTGCTAATTCCACCTAAAGTATATATCCTACTGGGCAAAAATTGACCAGTTCTTTTTCCTGTTTGGTTTCCAGTTCTTTTTCTCTAATTATTAGAGAAATGCAAATCAAAACTACAGTGAGGTATCACCTCACACCCGTTAGAATGGGCATCATCAGAAAATCTACAAACAACAAATGCTGGAGAGGGTGTGGAGAAAAGGGAACCCTCTTGCACTGCTGGTGGGAATGTGAATTGTACAGCCACTATGGAGAACAGTAAGGAGTTTCCTTAAAAAACTACAAATAGAACTACCATATGACCCAGCAATCCCACTACTGGGCAGATACCCTGAGAAAACCATAATTCAAAAAGAGTCATGTACCAAAATGTTCATTGCAGCTCTATTTACAATAGCCAGGACATGGAAGCAACCTAAATGCCCATCGACAGACAAATGGATAAAGAAGATGTGACACATATATACAACGGAATATTACTCAGCCATAAAAAGGAACGAAATTGGGTCATTGTAGAGACGTGGATGGATCTAGAGACTGTCATACAGAGTGAAGTTAAGTCAGAAAGAGAAAAACAAATATCGTATATTAACACATGTATGTGGAACCTAGAAAAATGGTACAGATGAACTGGTCTGCAGGGCAGAAATAGAGACACAGATGTAGAAAACAAACGTATGGACACCAAGAGGGGAAAGTGGCGGGGAGGTGGTGGTGATGGGATGAATTGGGAGATTGGGATTGACATGTATACACTCATATGTATAAAATGGATAACTAATGAGAACCTGCTGTATAAAAAATAAATAAAATTCAAAACTTCAAAAATAAAATAAAATCATATCCACCTTCATCACACACACACAAATGAGTGTTGGTGAGCATGTGGGGAAACTGGAAGCTTCACAGACTTCTGGCAGGGATGTAAAATGATGCAGCTGCTGGGGAATGCAGTTCAGCAGTTCCTCGAAATACTAAACGTGGGGTTATTGTACGACTCAGAAATTCCACTTCTAGGTATGTACTCAAGAGAAAATGTTCTCCCAGAAACTTGTATGTGAATATGGTGCGAATATTCTTAGTAGTAGTATTCATAACAGCAAAAAGTGGAGACAACTCAAATGTCCATCCGCTTACGAACTGACATATCAAATATGGCATATCCATACAGAGTATTATTCGGCAATGAAAAGAAATAAAGTAGTGATAGATGCCGCGACACGGATGAACCCTGAAAACATTATGCTGAGTGAAAGCAGGCAGTCACGAAGGAACACATATTATAACATATTGTATAATTCTATTTATAAAAGAGGCAACTCTCGAGAGTCAGGAAGTGGTTGTCTTGGGGGAAGGTCGGAGGGGTGGGGAAAAGGGAGAATGACTGCCGATGGGTATGCGGTTCTTTTTGGTGGTGATGAAAATATTTTAAAGCTGACTGTGGTGACGGTGGCACAACTCTGTGAATAGACTAAAAACTGTTGAACTGTACACTTGACATGGGTGAACTGCATGGTGTGTACATACCTCAATAAAGCTGTTCAAACTACTGGAAAGCGAGAGGAGCTGCATTACGGCATGTTCCGGCCTGCAATGCACACCCTGACCATTTTCTGGCCCCGAAGTTTGTCTCAGCTATTCCAGCTTGTTCTTTGGTGAGTTACAACCAGCAACTGGGTGTGGGACTGTAGGCTGCAGAGAAAGTATTTCTATATTTCTGCATGGTTAGGGCTTACGGAACAAATTTTACTGGGACCTTGGACAAAGGGCAGGTCTTCACTGAATAGAGATTCACCTTTCTCATGATCTGTGCTTACATTTCAAAAGGGTTTGAAGCCCTGGAGCCATGGAGATATTCCAGCAATCTCTCCTCCTGGAGACATTGAATTACATTCCAAAGAGTAAGAACCCAGGAGCCTTCCCCCTTTCTCCCTGAGGAGGATTTACTTATACTGGGAGAATCAAGTTGCTTTCCCTCTCTCAGGAGGAGAGAGGAACAATGTGCCTATAAGCCTGCAGATTCTTATTTCAGGGTTTCTCACCTACAGTACAGACCCCCGAAAGGGGTAAGGTGACAGCAATCTGGCCCTCACCACCTCACCACAGAAGGGGAAACACTAGAGCAAAGGAAACAAATCTGGTTATCGCTCTTAGGGATAATCAGTCCCTACCCAGGAAACCCCAGCTCGACTTTCAGGACAACACAAATAACCATGGGCGTGGAAAAATTACCAAGGTATGTCCACTCCGGCCCTCGCCACCATCAGAATCAGGTCTAGGCCACTGTACAGATTTCAACCAAAACTTCAATGCAAATCAGTACCCGATGTGTCTGCAGCGAGCAGCCCCACTCCTCAGACTCCACAACTCGCTCTCTGAACTACGTCCTGGTTCTGCTGGTGGATAGAAGCCCTGCTCATCCTGTCAGAAAATGCTGAGGTCCCACCTCTACAACTTACACAGTCTTACCGGTAAAAGAGGAATAAGTAATTCCCCCTGAGCTGTTGGGAGCATCTGTCACTGACCTAAAGGGACGGCAGTGACTGAAACAAAGTTCCTGCCTGGTGAACGCCCATCCTCCTGGGAGAGTGCTCCACCAACTGCAAAGGTTGTCTTCAGCTGTTTTTGCCTATTACTATGAATGGTGGTTATTAGTAACAGTTGCCAATGCAAATCGTTTTAAGAGGCAAGTAAAAACAAATGAGAATACATCTATCATTCCTTACATTTCTCTGGCATGTACTAAACAGTCTTGCTGGCTGAGAAACTTTCAGGGAGGGGTCTTTATAAAGGTCAAATTTAATACAGTCTGATTTCTGATGAAGGAGTAAAGGCAGTTCGGTGGAGAAGGGATAGTTTTTTCTCCACTGGTGCTCGAACAACTGAGCATCCAAGACGTATAGGGTTGGCCAAGAAGTTTGTTCGGGTTTTTCCATATGACGTTACGGAAAAAATAAAATTAAAAAATAAAAATCCTGCTGCGGTACCACCAGGCTGTTTCTTTACCCATCTTCCTAGGCTCCTGGCTGGTTTGACGCCTGATTCTCCATCCTGTATCTCTCCAAGAAACTGCATTTCTGTCTAAGTTAGGGATAGACTGAGACTGTTGTCTGCAACCAGGAAGCTTGCCATTGAACCAGAGGGTACAAAACAAGCAGCTGACGGCAGCAGACTGCCGAGTGCCTCTGTGACGCTGAAACCCCTGGAGCAGGCGTGATGCCCGGGAGACGACCAGATGTGTCCCTCTGGACGGGTAGCCAGCAGGCCGCATGCCCGCTGCGTGAAGGCTTGTGAGAACGGGGAGAAGACGGGTGCCAACGGCACTGCGGACTCTCCCACCAGAGGTTCTCAGGATTCGAGTTTCATGAAGAAACTTTCAATATTTCTCATTTGATCTACAGAATCTGCTCAAATTTCAGATGCCTACATATTTTCAATGACCAACGCTCCTTGATAACAGACTTAAACTGTTTTTCCGTCTCCACTGTTTTCCGTTGGCTAGACTCCTAGCCTACTGACTAGGGCAGGGCCTCGCTTAGCAGCCCGTAACATCTGGGATTACCTTCTGCTAGAGGAGGGATACGAAATGGCCTATACAAAGCTAGCTATAAACATACATATTCTGAAGAGACACAAGAGCCCAGCAAACTATAAATTTTAAAAGTCTGACAGATCGGCCGGCCCGGACCTAGGGGAGGAGAGCCGAGGGCGCTGGAGTGAAAACGAGTCTGCGGCGACGCCAACACGGCGGGCACGGCGGGCGGGAGACGGAGCTCTGTATCCACCTTGTCCCCGTGAACTGCCCTTTGGTGGAGGAGGAAGTTAGCAGCCCCAACTGGCGGGTTCCGATTACTGGTGCCACCAGGCTTCTTCGCAGAGCTAAGAATTTAGCAGAATTTCAGCAGAATAATCGGCATGCCGTCGGCTGTGGTTTTAGAAGAGCAAGACCAAAATCTGAGCAGCTTAATCTCTTGGAGTCTGAAGCAGTTCATCACATCACTTATGACTTTCAGCCCCGTGTCCTAGTACATTGTGCAGCAGAGAGAGGCCAGATGTTGTCGAAAATCAGCCGGATGCTGCTTCGCAACCTGACGTCGATGCTTCCGGGAACTCGGTGAAGAACGCAGCTGCAGTCGGAGCATTTCTAATCTACATTAGCTCCGATGATGTTTTTGCTGGAACAAGCCCACCTTAGAGAGAGGAAGACGTACCAAGTCCCCTAAATCTTTATGGCAGAACAAAACTAGAAGGAGAAAGGGCCATCCTGGAGAACAATCTAGGAGCTGCTGTTTTGAGAATTCCTGTCCTGTACGGAGAAGTCAAAAAGCTTGAGGAAAGTGCCGTGACCGTTATGTTTGATAAAGTGCAGTTCAGCAACAAGTCTGCGAACAGCGACCACCGGCAGCAGCGGTTCCCCACACACGTCAAAGATGTGGCACTGTGTGCGTCAGTTATCACAGAAGAGGATGCTGGATCCATCAGTTAACGGAACCTTTCACTGGTCCGGCAATGAACAGATGACTAAGTATGAAATGGCACGTGCAACTGCACATGCCTTCAAGCTCCCCAGCAGCCACTTGAGACTGATAACTGACAGTCCTGTCTTAGGAGCACAACGACGTCTGAGAAACGCTCAGCCTGACTCCTTCAAATTGGAGGCCTTAGGCATTGGCCAGTGAACACCATTTCGAATTGGAATCAAAGAATCACTCTGGGGCTTCCCCGGTGGCGCAGTGGTTGGGAGTCCGCCTGCCAATGCAGGGGACACGGGTTCGTGCCGCGGTCTGGGAGGATCCTACGTGCCGCGGAGCGGCTGGGCCCGTGAGCCATGGCCGCTGAGCCTGCGCGTCCAGAGCCTGTGCTCCGCGGCAGGAGAGGCCGCAGCGGTGAGAGGCCCGCGTACCGCAAAAAAAAAAAAAAAAAAAAAAAAAATCACTCTGGCCTTTCCTCATTGACAAGAGATGGAGACAAACGGTCTTTCATTAGCATTGTGTGTTGTTGTTGTTTAAATGAGATGTGGCACTTTTTAAAGAAAAAAGGAAGCCGTTCTGTACCAGTGCTCTTAATTGTGACTCACGATCTTTCAGGTGAATGATGCTCTTGCACTGGTGAAACTAAGGAAACCAAGGACAATAATGCCTTGTTTGAAGTCATGAGTTTTCTGTTTATCATTTTGTTCTGGCTTAACTTGCTGTTTGAATATAGTAAATTATGATTCTCAAATATTTGAGAGCCAGGATGAAACACGTCTGCTGTAGACTTTTTTTTTTGGATGAAATGCATTGTTCATTCCTATAACTAACCTCTACATTTTCAGGACTTTTGCATCTGTTGGTCCTTTTCTGTTTTAAAGTGCGTTAAATAGTATAAAACTCATTGGTGTTCATTATTTGCTTTGCTTGAGCTCAGATCAAAATGTTTGAAGAAACTTTATTTTTGCAATTGAAGTGCAGTTTTTCCGCTTGAGATGTTTCAACTTGTCATGTATACTGGAACTCCTGCAGCTTGATGCTTCCTGCTTCTGTAGCGGTGAGTGGTGAGCCTTTGAGAGAACATGTGTATGTATTTTTTTAATATATATGAAACTGTCCTTTTCACTCCATGTCACCAAGTGATATTTCGTATGTGTGGTTATACTAATAGTAAGGAGCCTTGTAAGTCTTTTGACCATTCATGAACAATAATAAATAGGTACTGCTGGCATGATAAAAATATAAAAAATAAATAAATCTGACAAATACCACAAACATCGCAAAATACAGGAAAATAAATATTTTCATTAACTGCTGTATTTTTGTAATACATTTTTCCTACATTGCTTTAACGGCACACTTTCTGATATCACCTCTTCATATCAGAATGACTTAAAAACATCTTCCTATGGAGATAAAAAAATAATTTTACTCTAGGATGACTGATCAAAATGGTTTTTCAATTACTGACATATTTTAAGAGTTTCATCGATGGATGAGTTCAATTACAATTCATTTTGGAAACGTCATGCATGTAAGTTTTAGAACTGTCAAATTTTGGAAAACTTTCGAGTTCTTTTTTCACATGGGTTTGGAATTTATAGCGTTTCAATTTTTTTTCAGTGACTAGTAACATTTTAGTAACATACATGCTCTCTTTTAATTATGTCCATTCATCAGTTTTTCATTAATGTTCTTGTCATACAGCATATCATAGTGTTAATATGGTCTGCATCAATATATTGTGTCAAATCAGTAGTAAACCTAAATGTTTTTACAGTGTATTTATATGATGCACTCCTCTTCATTCACTGGGTTATCGAATAATACAAGAGCCTAGTGATTATTTCTATTCAAAATCTAACTCATGAATTACTACGTTTGGTACGATCTGAGAAAGTATCCTGTTACAATTAGCTTTTAACTCGGGATAACTTCTGATGTTCCATCATCTTCATCACACAGACCCCCAGCAGCAAGACTGAACAAAGATGCTCACCCTGTACATTCAAGCTTGAACCTCACCCTTAACAGCTCAGCCTGTAGTGCACTAAGAAATTACTTTTTAATCCCATAATTCTCTTGTGAAAGGAACTACAACACATTTTGGGGTGTTAAAATCATAGTTGATATAAATTTTTATGGCATACTGTGACTTTTCAAACAGTCTGGGTGTTTTTCATTCCATTACCACACCAGGTCTCCTTTAAGTGGTGTGCAGTCACAGCTAGAAACCCCCGTTGGGACACCACTGACGGGGACACAAGGAAAACCCAGACCATGAACACGTTACACTGCGGGTAGCTCGAGGTGGGGGGAAGAAGGCTTGGTGGGAAGTGGCATCTGAATCAGGCCTCGGGAGAGGAACAGAAATTCATCTGCCATTACCCAAGGCACTCTCTCTTCTCCTCCCTCCACATCCAAGTTAAACTACGTCCCGTGACTCTTACCTTCTTAGTAAAAAAAACCATTAATATTTACTGAGTATTATTTGCCAAGAACACTGCTCAACACTCTGCATACGTTACTTATGTTACACAACAACCGCCCCGTTCGGTCAGGCAGTATTCACTCCCCCTTGTACTGAGCAAACTGAGAACATTGATAATAAATAACTTGCCCGACAGCACTCAGCCAGGAAGTTAGGTGTCCAGGATGCTGATCTGTGCAGTGGTTGCAACATGTACACCCAACCCGTCTGCTACTCAACCCCCTGCACCTCTGCTGCCCCACACTTCCTTGCTGGTGACACCCTTCCTCCTCAGAAGGGCCCTTGGCTCATTCCCCGTGAGTCCGGCAACCCTGGGCAGAACCCATCAGCCCACCAGTTTCCAGGGAACCGAAGTCCAAAGATCATCTCGGACATCATCTTTCTGGTGGTCCTGCTGTAACCTTCTCACAGGGCCCGTGAGCAGCACGCGGTGGCACAGATGTGGTATTTCCCAAGTCCCCGTTGCCGACTGTGCACAGAGCGTGCGCGCACCGGCACAGCACCTGGCACCCAGCACCTTAAACGTTTGTAAACATCGGCTGGAATTCTGGTATACTTCCCCCACAACGGGATGTGCAGGGAGTCAAAGGGACAGATGACAAGTACCTGGCACACGAAGGAGACAAAACACTTGCTTCCTCTAACCTGGGCCTTGAAAGAGGAGAAAGGGTAAGCGTAGCCCAGGTGTGTGCAATGGGGAAGAGGGGTCAGGGAAGGTGGCACCCCAGCCGAACAGCCAACGCACCTGGGGCTGCAGGAGCGCCTGCCATCGAGACCCAACACCAGACTAAGGATGGTGGGCGCAGCACAGCATTCTGTATACCAAAATTTCAACAGAAGATCAGATAAAAAATCACACATCACATGGACTGAGACAGAAAGGGGAGAGAAATGCTAAACGCCTGAAGTAAAAAGGGAGCTCATTCATCAAAAACCTCCATTTCGGAAGAGCTACCGTTCAGTTTTACAAACTACAAATGATTTAAAAGAGAGTTTAAGGTCCATATCCAATAGTCTAGTGATTTATAAAACATGCCCAAATTGGCTTTTAGCAACTAGAAGGGTTTGAAAATTAAACATTTACGGGAAAAATAATTTCATTATCAAACTGTAAGATTTCATAAATTGCCAAAACAACAAACTCAGGTGAAAATATCCAAAATGACCCCTGTATATAAGGCATGGCCCAGACACCTCTATCCTGCTGCTCCCCTGTCCCTATTCCTCTCCATCCACCCTGAGATGCAGGCCCGGGAACCCCCTGCCCTCTCTTCTCCTTCCTGGTTCCGGGGAAGCAGGCCCGACTTTACCCAGAGTTACCATTCTGCAGAGGCAAAGCCCTGGTAAAGGCCCAGTGTGCTCCAGAAGATGGGGAGGGGTCCACAAGTCCCCTCCCACTGCCGGTAGCAGCACAGACTGCCCCGCGGAGACGTGACGTGAGCCTGATGCCACGTGAGAGGCCAGACCCATCTTACCTTGCTTTGCGATCCATTTCCGACAAGGCAGGAAGGTTGCTTTTTTTTTTTTTCCATCAGGGTAGAAATTCTATGCTCAAAATTCATTTTCCCTCCTAACTCTGTAGTTATTGCTCTATTACTTGTAGCAGCCGGTCAGGCAATTTCATTCTCATTCCTTTAAAATGATCACTAAGCAGGATCCACCCAGCTGTGGGCCTGGCTTTCACTCATCCAGACACTCAGGTGTCTCTGAACCTGTGCACGTTTCTGCCAATGTTTCCTGCCTCAGTTTTAACCCTGTGGATGGACACGTAGCTGCTGCAGTCCTTAGTCAATCCTCTGTCCGCATCTCCTGACCGTTCTGTTTCCACCTTGGTCTTTTTGCTACACGTGCAGGGAGTTCTTTACCTTTGAGGTTACTAATTTTTTTTTTTTTTTTTTTTTTTTTTGCATTATCCCATCATTCAATCCGTCCACCGAATGACTTGGCGCAACAATTTTTTAATCAAAAATCATTTTGGGGGCTTCCCTGGTGGCACAGTGGTTAAGAATCCGCCTGCCAATGCAGGCAGGGGACACAGGTTCGAGCCCTGGTACGGGAAGATCCCACATGCCGCAGAGCAACTAAGCCCATGTGCCACAACTACTGAGCCTGCGCTCTAGAACCCGTGAGGCCCGACTACTGAGCCTGCGTGCTGCAACTACTGAAGCCCACACGCCTAGAGCCCGTGCTCCGCAACAAGGGAAGCCACTGCAATGAGAAGCCCGCGCACCACAGCAAAGAGTAGCCCCCGCTCACCACAACTAGAGAAAGCCCGTGCGCAGCAACGAAGACCCAACGCAGCCGAAGATAATTGATTTTAAAAGATCGTTCTGACTGCCCCTTTTTCATAGCGGCCTTTTGTGGGTACAAACGGTCTCAAATCTCAAGTAGTTCAATTAGGTTTTTACTTTAAAATTACTTTGTTCTCTGAATCGTTTCCCCCAAGAAAAGCCATTCTGCTGGTTCATCTCAGCCTTTGTCACATGCTGTTCACTTTCCTCCTCCGTCCAGCGTGGATGACCCAGGAGAGTGGCTGCCCTCATTTCCTCTGCACTTGTTTCCACCAAATACGCCCCTTCGTACAATGGGGGCTGGCAGTGTAGACCGTGTCAGGAGGGCGGCGTGGGTTAGCGTGCAAGGGCAGAGACCAGGTGGGGTCCCAGGCAGCCCGAGGCCGAGTCCAGGAGGGTCTGCACCTGGGCCGTGCTCTTCCCCAGGTGAGCGCTGCCCTCCGGCACATCCAACGGGGCCGTCAGTGCACAACCTCGAACCCCGCTGCTGTCCTGTGCCAGTGTCCACACTGAGCCGCAGACAGGAGGCCTGCCCACGTCCGTCAGGAGCAATGCTCCGACCAGCCTGGGGGGGGCGGGGCAGCCAGGCCCGCTGTCCCTGAGCCACTCCTCAGACTTGAAGCGGGGGCCTCCCTGGGTTCAGGGTAAGGATGGCTGTCCCCCTGAAAGCGTACCGTGTCGTCCTCGGGCGGCAGCTGCCCAGCCCCAGCCTGTGCTTCCCAGACCCCTGGATCTGTGCATGTGGTTGCCTTGGATCCTCCCCGGGCACGTACTGGGGCTGACCTCCGCTCCAGGCACCAGGGATACACACTGCTTACAAAGTCCCTGCTCCAACGGAGCTTACGGATGATAACCCAGCGCACCTCAGACAGCAATGAGAGATGAAGAAAATACACAGGGCAAACGTGACAGTGACGGGAGGGACAACGGGCATCCCCTTCCGGCTGGAGCTTCTCTGAGAACGAGACGGAAACAAGCCAGCCCGGCAGGATTCTGCGGGAAGGACGATCCAGACAAGGAGAGGCAGATACACCCCAGACAGGACCCACCTTGGCAGCTCGCAGGTGCTGTGCGGCGCTGGGGCGGGGAGCGAGGAAAGAGGGGCGAGGGGTGAGGGGCAGAGGCAGGCGGCGGCCATCGGGGCAGGACCAAGGTCAGCACAACTGGGGCCTGGTTACTGTCAATATGAAATACAAAGGGCGTGAGCTTTCACTCACTTTAGTCATCATCAATAAAACAAGACTTTTATTGACATCTGACAAAGAAACATTTGAAAAACTCCACCGTACAATACAGGTTTTACCATAAAAATGTTATTTCCTGGGTTAATGTTTCAATATGTACTTCTCAACAAAAAGAAAACGCTAATCACACTCAAAACCTTCTATCTAATCAAGGGACCCATGTGGAAAGAGAGCTTTTTCACAGCTGAATTTTAAGCTATTAAAACTATCGGATCAGATGTATGTATTGCTGATGACAAAGCGAGTCTCATAGTTGGCATTTTCTCCCCATCCTCCCAGATACCATAAAAAGATCAGATTCTGTGGGTAACAGAAAAATGACAGATTTCAGATGCTACTATTCAAAAGTTTTCTGCAAAATTAAAGCGCCACACCCCGATGATCATTCCATTGAAACGATTTCAAATCATTGCACAGAAACCTAGCTCCTATCAAATAATATCAAAAATAAATCACACATTTGACACAGATTCCAGAGGGCCAGAACAGAACCACAATCTTTACAGAAAATGACTTTTTACAGAGATGACATCCAAGGAAATACATTTTACAGCGAGCACACTGGGGGACTTTTAGCAACAGACTACATCTTCACGCAGCGCTATTTCCTCACGTGAAACAAAAAGCCTGACCGAGACTGAGATCACGGCCCACAGACTGAGGGCAGCTTGGCGGAGCGGCTCCCAGGCTGCCCTGGCCCACATTCTGTCCTGCTTCCTCTTGGTGTTCATGGCTCAGCTTCACTTAAATGGTATAAAATCAGATTCTAATGTCACATAACCTTGATCCATACATGATCACTTCCCTTTACATTTCGGAGCCTAGTAAATATTTCTGAAATATTTAGACTAGTATGCAATGAAAAACTAACATTATACAAACCACAAAGTCTGTTCACTTCTTGAGATCAATGAATTAGGTCTAATTCGCTCCTTTTATTAATAAAGGTGACAATAAAAAGCTTTAATTTAACTGAAATTAAAAAGTACAAAATTTAACACAATCACAGCTTTACTTACATCAACATGAACACGCATGCATCACTTCCAACTGTTCTTTTTGATACTTCAGGAACAGTAATGTCTGCAACCTACATAAACAGCAGCACAATGGATAGAATGTAAACGAGACTGCCTGAAATTCTGTCACTGGCTCAACTTCTAAGGGTTACAATGAAACTATGTACAGTGTATAAAGCTTGTCAAACTGGATATGGTCTTAGGCCATTACTACTGTTACAGTCCAATTTGGATTTTAATATAACCAACTTATAGATCTGAAATAAAAGCACTGCTTAATGGTTTCAGATGCATTTTGGTATTTAATATGTTTCAAGGCATCTTTACAAATAATAAATTATGACTATGACAAGGAGAACCTGTGAATAAAGCTTCTTACATGGACATAGCGCGGCGACTGCAAGTGCTGTCAGAGACAATTCCATGAATCAAAAGTCATAACCACATCTGGATTTTAATCTTTAGAACAAGCAAAACTAAGTAGCACACACGAGTATTTTAATATAACCTTAATGGTCTAACAAACCTTCCAAATGGAAGGAAATATAAAATAAAGTCAACCTATCAAATGTAACTTACAGTGATGGGCTTCAGGACTGCAGAAATCCCAGGCCACCTGCCAACTACCTGCAGAACCACCTGCTGCCGAAGTGCCTGACCCCAGGCGGCTGCCCCACAGGTGCGCACGCGGAGCTTTGGGAACCTACGGCTTTACTGGCGCCTTCGTTATGCGCTTAATACTGGCATTTCACAGACTCGCTCCTTGTAGTGAATTTGAGCGTAATCAACTTCCATAGAGAAGCACGTAGCTAAACCACATTAAGAATATTGAATCTTCCACGCATGGTCTCAAATAGGAGTATTTTGTTTAGTATAATGAAAAGTTAATTTTTTTTTTTTTTTTGCGGTACGCGGGCCTCTCACTGTTGTGGCCTCTCCCGTTGCGGAGCACAGGCTCCGGAAGCGCAGGTGCAGCAGCCATGGCTCACGGGCCCAGCCGCTCCGCGGCACGTGGGATCTTCCCGGACCGGGGCACGAACCCGTGTCCCCTGCATCGGCAGGTGGACTCCCAACCACTGCGCCACAAGGGAAGCCCAAAAGTTAATTTTTTTTAATATCTGTAATCTTTTTGGAACACAGGCACCAACAGGGAGCAGACATTCCAGCAAAGAGAGATTGTCCAGGATAAAAAAAAAAGAACTGATCAGAGTCCTTTGTCCCTTTGCCGATTAGAATACTTCCTTCTTTCATCGCCTAGGCAACATCTTCCAGATAATCCGCAACGTCACTGAGCTGGGACACAGTCAGGTCCTGTGTCAGGTCATCAAGCTTCGTTGTTCAAAAGAAAGAAAAGAACTAGTGTCAGGATGCAAGCAGAGTCTTAAATAATGTTTAACGTCTACGCTTAGCTTAAGCGCCGTCTTATGCTCTACAAACTGCTGCACAGGCAGAAGGCCTCGCCCTCACTTTCTTCTTCCTTTTCTGAGATTTTTTTGAAAGCTGAGCTAACAGTTGAACTCTACATGAACAAGAAGACTGGCTGTTAAAATAACCCATCTGTAGCTCTTTTCATAACTTTAAAGCAACATTTTCAGGCCTCTTTAGGATGACATAAGGTAAAAAGAGAAAGACAAATTATTACAAACTTATACCGTCTCAAGAATTAGAGAAGGCACGTTATATATTATCACTTAACCTTCAGAACAAGCCTGTGAGGGAGGCATTGACACCTCCTCTCAAGAATAAAGAAACTGAGGATCAAAGGTTGCAGCTCGCCTGAGAAAGCACACGCATGAAAGGATAGGAACGCGGGCCCAGATTCATATAAAACGCTGCTTCTCTCCAAGGCCTTCTCCCTGCATGACAGTCCCTGACAGTCACAAGCACTTGGAGAGTCTCTCCTCATTCTGGAGAGCAAGGTTCACCTCCAGGCTGTAGCGACCTACAACCTCAAAGGCAGACTCACCCCCAGTTTACCGTGGGCACTGATATCTGATCCTGAGATGCTACCTTACATCGCAGATCTATCATACACCTAAGTATCTGCTCTCTGCCCAAGAAAAGGTCAAATGTGATCTCCAAAACGCACTCCTAATTCTACACCCTGACTCCCCGTTTCTGCTGTCTTGTCTCCCTGCCTGCTCAGAACAGTCCACACCCCAGTCTCTGCTTCAGCTCCTGCATTCACAGGGATCTTATATACACACAAACCTTCGATACTGACGTCTCTTAAAAGGACCTTCTACCTACAGTGTCTACACCCTGAGGTGGTCGATTCTGACTCTCATCCTGACCCACCATGGCCCAGTTACACCCACAGCAATTGAAGCCCCAGTAATAACACGCCAGCATTTCACAAGCACTCAGTTAACAAAGCAGGCGACAACTGAAAACAATTTTACACATTCATTACAGACATTCTTTTTAGATTTGGACCAGGAAACTCCGTCATAAACTTTACGGAACTTTCAACTGCTTTTCTCCTAGTTAGTATAATTTTTATTTTATTGGCGTATAATTGCTTCACAACGTTGTGTTAGTTTCTGCCTCACAGCAAAGTGAATCAGCCCTACGCGTACACACACCCCTCCCCCTTAGACCTCCCTCCCCACCCCCACCCCACCCAGCTAGGCCATCGCAGAACACCGAGCTGAGCTCCCTGTGCTAGTTCCCACTAGCAGGTTCCCACTAGCTATCTAGTTTACACGTGCTAGTGTATTTACGTCAAACCTAATCTCCCAATTCATCCCACCCTCCCCCCTTCCCCTCCTGTGTCCCACATCTGTTCTCTAAGTCTGCCTTTCTATTCCTGCCCTGCAAAAAGTATAAAGTTTTGAAGCTTTACAGTAACTCAAGGCAACAGGCACAGATAGCACTCCATGGGAGAAGCACAACATCATACTTTATCACTGGTATTGACGTCATCTATTTCCACAGAGAGGTCTTCCTCGATCTCTTCACCAATACTTAGCTCACTTTTTTCTGAGCGATGGCTGGTACTAATTTCAGGGGGAAAAAAAAAGAAAAATAAGAACTTTGAATATAAACATTTAGAGAGAGTAACTAGCATTCTTCAATCTTTCATGTAATTATTTTAATTCTTTAAATAAAATAGAATAAACTATTAACACATCATTAATTCCATACATCTCATCTCACTTGAGCCTTAAAATAACTCAGCAAGGGCACAGGAATAGTCCAGTCCATTTACCAGATGAGAACACTAAGCTTCATACTAGTGACTATGGTCACAATGGCATGAAAGAAGCAAACCCAGATTTTAAAAATTTCATCTCTCAAAAAACTGTATGTTAGGAAGTAAACACAAATTCTAAATTGGGGGAAAAAAACTATCAGTTACATAAAATTCTCAAACTCTGATTTAAAATTTCTAATCATATCTACAACAAATATTACTTCCAAATTAATTATTAGCCAAGTCATAGGTTATATTTTCTTTACATATATAAAAAAATTACCTAAAACAAAATATTAAGAAATGTCACATGAATCAGAAAAACCATTTGAGGGGGCAATTTGTTTAAGCCGAATGTAGACAATTCCCCCCACTGAGATCAGAAAGGGGAGAACGAAAGCACTGACAACCCAGTGGCCCAACTGCTTCTGCTGGCTTCTGAGTTGATCCTTCATTGTTACTTCCTTTTCTTATTCTTATCAAGTTCCCTGCACATAATACAGATGTTCTTATTCTAATGTAAAATCAAAAACACGCTTCAAAGTCCAATGTATAATTCTGGATTAACTATCTTTCATTCACCTTCAATCAATATGAACAAGAGAATCAAAGACTAAAATAAGCACCAACGTAATTCTGTCATACTTTCCTGTTCAGAAACTGTTTACAATTTATGTATTTCTTGTCCAACCATTTTTCTTACCTGTTAAAATCATCAGCATAGTCATCTTCCTCTCCAGTCCCTGGTAAGTTTAAGAAAAAATATATATGTTATATTTATATAAACACACCTCACAATTTATCTACAATTAGACACACATTTCCTTCAAAAACTACACTACTGAATTATATGGCATCATTAAAAAGAACAGCTGGGCTGCAGTTTGGATTTGGGGGAAACTAACCACCCACTCCCCCACCTTCCTCCGGCTTCTGTAGCCAATTCAAGGACAAAATAGTCACTGAAGAGTGGGCTGGAGCCTAACATTAGCCTCTGACTTCCTGGTCACACATACAAGCCTGTCCTGCAGGCCAAATCCGCCCACAACCTGTTTTTCTACAGCCTGCAAGTTAGGAATGGCTTTTACATTTTCCAATGATTGTAAAAATACAAAGAACACTCAGAGACTACGTGTGGCCCACAAAGCCTAAAATACCCATTCTGTCCCTTTACAGAAAGAGTTTGCCGACTCGTGCTTTACACATGTGAAGCACCTGTCTGTGAACATGAGTGCCTTTGACTAATATTTTTGTCTCCCAAACTAAACTGTGCTCTAAAGCCTTATTCCAGAAGCGTCAAGGTTCTGAAGGCGGTACAGTGCCCACAAGTGGCCCAGGGCACTCGGAGGCTTCTCCTGCTGCAGGAGTACCGCTCCCGCTGCTGCTCCAGGCCACAGGACGGGGCACAACACCCCAGAGTTCCTGTTACACGTCCATCCCCATCAGACTGACTCCCTGGGGCCCGGACCACGTTCCGCCAGCCCCAGGGAAGCGCCTCTGCCTCGGCACGCACTATGCTCGCAGTCCGAACGGCAGGCTCTCCCCTCTGCCTGCCCCAGCAGGTCTCGCAGAGCAGTCACTTCCTGGGAGAGGCTCCCCCATCGCCAAGGCTAGGCTAAGTCAAACTACTCCCCGCTTCCGTAAGGCTGCGGCCTGACTCTTCTAACACTCAAAGTACCCGTAAGGCACCTGTTTAACACCCATCTTCCTGCTAGGTTTAAACCCCACGAGGACAGAATCCGCTGTGGTTACTACTCCCTCCACCCCTGGCCGACACAGTAACCCTGGATACATAAAAACCGTCCAACCATCTGTGCATGAGGTGCTCACGGTAGGCTGACTGACACTTCATTTAAGATTTTATTCTAAAAAATAATCGCCTTAGGGCTTTCCTGGTGGCGCAGTGGTTGGGAGTCCGCCTGCCGATGCAGGGGACACGGGTTCGTGCCCCAGTCCGGGAGGATCCCACGTGCGGCGGAGCGGCTGGGCCCGTGAGCCATGGCCTCTGAGCCTGCGCGTCCGGAGCCTGTGCACCGCGACAGGAGAGGCCACAACAGTGAGAGGCCCGTGTACCGCAAAAAATAATAATAATAATCGCCTTAAAGCAGTCCATACTGCAACTGGAAATCTACTGACCTAAACCAAGTGATCCGATTTTATCATTGACCAATTTAAGATCTTTCAGAATTGTGTTTCCCCTTTTACCTGTGAACAGGAAAAAACAGTCACATTAAATTGACTTTTAGAATATAATAGTCTCTAAACCATGTCAACTTTTTTTTTTGCAGTACAGGGTTTGTTGATACATCATAACCAAAAACTAAGAAGAAAATTACAAACTGTGATTAATTACACTGCATTATGCATTACACAATAGAATATGCTTACACTATGTATCACACAGCCCTTTTTTAACCACACTATTACATATCCTTTTTGTAGCCATACTACTTTTTATTGGAACCTGACCATCAAAATCATTTTCTACCCAACTATCAGATATCAGCCTTCTATAAGAAGCCCTACTGGGTATGAATTCATGGACTACAGTTAATTATTCTCATCAGTTTTATTTTTCCTTTGAACTTCTAAATTTTGCTTCAATTTAATCGCTATTTCATTTACCAAACTTATCTCCTCATTGGTTTTTATTTCTTCAGTGCCCAGTTCTCAAGGCCCTCTCTAAATCATTATTTCCTAGTCAGTATTAAGAGTGACATGATCATGACACTCTGGATTCCTTCACTGAAGGTGACAATACCTGGGAAAGGAGAAGAAGAGGGAAACTGGGCCGAATTAACAGACTCATGGCTAGTTTACTTTATGTGCCCCGAGAAATCCTACTACAGTGCTATCACATAACACAAAATGGTTAGTAAGTACTACAAGATTATGCAAAACCCCACAGCAATTTCCTAATAAAGCTCTACTCAAAGAGGCACATTTATACTCTAAACACTCTGCCAATTAAATCCTATATTTACTATGATATACTGTACAAAGCTCATCTGCATGATTACATGTTTAAGGCTTTGCTTTTGAAATCCTTGGTCTTGTCACCATCTGTGTGCAGTAGGAGAGCCATTCCACGTCTAGCTAACAATCCCTACCTCTGCTGCACATAAAAAATACATCTGATCCAAACCCCTAAAGGGAGAGTAGCATTTTAACATTCTTACGGTGATTACTGTGCTACCTACGGAATAAAGTTTTAAACAAAAAAAAGTTTTAAAAATTAATTGTAAGTAAATCCTACATAAGTCAATTTAAATGTCCAAAAAAAAGATGGCTTAAAAATTATAATGTCTATTTATTATAGAAGACGGTTAAAAAGTCAACTTCCTAAAAACATTTCCATGGCATAGGAAAAGCAGAATACAAAACAATATAGAGAATATGACCATGCTCAAAAGGAATTTTAAAAATAAAATATTAACAGAAAATATCACTGAGTAGTAAAATTATGGGCTATTTTCATGATTTTACATATATTTTCCTGAAAAAATAAACAATGATCATACACTACTTAATTAATTAGAGAAAAAAATATCATCAGCATTCAAAGTCCACGTCTTCAGTCAGCAAACCTAGGAACTTCCAGACACTCACTTTCAGAGTCTTTCAATGAGGGAGCTCCAGTAAGGGAGCTGAGTCCACTTTTTAAGGGGGGGGCGTCCGAGAGCGATGCAAGGCTTCCTACTTGCTTACTAGGTTCACTTCTCCTAGCAAGAAACAAGTGTACAGTTAAATGGGATTCTTACATTCTGCCATTAAAACACAAGCAGCTTGAATACATCTTGTAGGCAACACAGGAGCTGGGCAATAAAGAATATACATTTCACAGATTCAAAATCATGAAGTACACCTGGCAAGGCAAAACAGACTAAGAATCACTGCAGGTTCGCGCAGGAAGTTCCCCCTCTCTAGAACTGCGTGTGATGTCTCACAAATTAAACCGCTCCGCTTCATGGGCTTCACTGTCGGGGATTTTATCGGAAGCCCCTTCCGTGGCCCAGAGATGCAGGCAAGGGACAGCACAGAAGCTGACGAGCACAGCACGACAGCCCAGACGTGCCCCGGAGAGCGGGCCGCAAATGACGCCACCAGCTGACCTCAGCACACAGCCCCGACCGCCAGCCTGCAGCGGACGCGGGGCAGTGCCCAGCAGCCCGCAGGCTCGCCCTCAGCCTGGCGCCCTCTCACCTCCTCCGGCGCCGGCACGGAGGTGCAGCATTCCAGGAATTCCCCTCTCCCGCTCTTACTTCGTTCGTCTTTCCTCTTTAAAACCGGATCATTCTCATCAACACACGTACGTGCTACTGTTCTTCGCAGTTTAACATTTCTAGCCCCATGCCCGCTCTCCAGCCACCGCGCATCCCTCTGCACCCTGTACAGGAAAACTCATCAGGAAATCATTCTGCCACATACAGTCCTCTCGCCTCAGGCTTTCCTGAACCCACGCTAACCCTTTAACACTGCCCCAGGGCCGCCCGCGAGGGGCATCGGGGCTAAGTGCAAAGGGCGACTTTCAGCAGAACTTAACTCAGCTGCTCACTTGGGCCTCCTCCTCCAAGGACGCCTCTCCCTCCGGTTCTCTGGGTCCCCTTCCCGCTGCAGTGCCCCTTCCTTGGTGACCTCTTCCAGTCTCCCGGCTGTGACCTCAGCCAAGACTGATGCCTCCCTGTCACCTCTAGCCCAGACCTCTCCCTGAATGCCCACACCCACACCCGAAAACAGGCTTCACCTTTCCACTGACGACCTTCTCGAACTCGCTGGTCGAGAGTGAGCTCTGGACCGCCGCGCGGCTCACCTGCGCGATCCAGCCTCGCTCGCCCTGCTCTTCACCTCGATCAGTTGGAAAAACTCCTAGTTACTCACCCTGGGAAGAACCCCGGAGCTGCCCTTGATATTGCTTTTCCTCTCGCACACTTACCAGCAAATCCTTTTGGATCCAAACTCAAGATACATCCCCTACCGCCTATTGCTCACCACTTCCGCCATCACCCCTCACCTGGAAAACCCTAAGAGCTTCCCGCCTGGAGACCCAGCGTCCAGGGGGCCGTGTCACTGCGCACGTCGGAGCAGTCACGCTGCTGCTCACAGCCCGGGGCTTCCGGGCCCCTCGGGTTCAAGCCAAGCCCTGCGGTGGCCCCGGCCCCTGGCCCGACTCCACCTCCTGCGAGCTCCTCTGCCGCAGGTCCTCGGACCCGCCGCACCACTCACCTCTGCCTGTGCAGGGCTCCGGCAGCCCAGCTTAACGCCTGGCCTGCTCTCCCCTCCATAAGCTCGCCCTTGAGGTGAGGCCTTCTCCAACAGCTACTGAGAACCGGCCGCCCTCCACACCCACACCCCCGCCCTCCGCCGTTCCGTTCTCTCAGTTCCTGTAACACGGGCTGCATCTAGGCGACACAGCACCTGGGGACTCTTAACTTATTGCTGCTGCCGTCCAGAGTATGAGCTCCCGGAAGCAGAGATTTTGCCTGTTTCATCACTGTTGCACCTGTACCTGAAACGGTACCTGGCATACAGCAGGCACTCAGTACAAACCTACCTGCTGAAATCATTAACATCTAGGTCCTTCGAAACTTGGAATTGTTTGACAACATAAAAGGCTTTAATGACACAAAATCAGACTTACAAATTCACTAATTACAGAACCATTGGTAGCTCATTATTTCTTAAACATAAAACATTTAGAAATTCTATTTTTAAGCCGCTAGTCTGATAATATAAAAGCACAGGTTACTCACCAACCATAGGTTTTTTCTGGTTTAGGAATGGGATCATCAAAGAAAGAATCTCCTTCCATATCATCTTCATCTGGACAAGGACCAGCTTTGTCTTTGACATCTAGACTTTTGTTGCTTAACAAGGATCCAATTTTTGTTTCATGGGCCAGTAAGTGAAGACTACTTTTGCTCTTTGCTTCTGATGATGAGATACTGGTATCACTCTGACTAGCATCATTGCTGGCCTTCTAGAAAAAGAGAGGGAAAGAGAAAAGGTCTCCTTGGCGAAATAAAACTTTAATAAGACATCTTAAATAATAAAAAAAAGTCACGTGAACATACGCAATTCTGTGTATGCACACGCATACACACGTGGGGTCTTGCAACTGCATGAGGTGCAGTGGGACCCCCCGGACCTACCAGTTCATCCCCAGGCTTCAGAGCATAACTAACTTTTGAAGGGGAAAAGCGTCAAACATGTTTGTACCATTCCTCTCCTCCCTCCCTAAATGGAAATACCTTTACCTAGCCCATTTATACACAAACTTTCCCATTTCCTCTTACATATATATCACTGCTTCATAAATTACCTTAATGTTTTCAACTCGCAAATAAAAAGCATTACTAATAAAGGATATAAGGAAGATTAGTTCATTATCATTAGTTCATCACATAAATGAACCAAGCATTAAAACTAAGTGGTCGTCAATAAAACTAGTTTTCCATCCAGTGCCAAATACAGCGGACATCAAGGTGAAAGATGCCACCTTTACCGTCCACATTTCTAAAGTAAGGTTTTGCTAGTTTTATCACTGGTCTTTAGACTTCCAGAGTAACTCCCCATTCCACACCTCCCTTCAACGCCCATGGATGCATGTACTGACGTATATGTTTCTATATATCCGAAACCAACATACAAAATTCTCAAGCATTTTTACTCCTGTCCTACTGATCTGGTGATGCTAGCAGAAAATATACTGCACACTGTATTTTCTTGTTTTCAGGTAGCCCTAACCCTCACAACCTAATTTTATTCTATCCTTGGTCAGATTTCTTTTTGTCTTTAGACACTTCTATGTCAACAACATAAAAATAATAACAACAAAACCAAAATATCATGATAGTAATAATAAAAGTAGCTAACATTTATGGAAAGTCTTCAAATGCTTCCCATGTGTTACCTCATTTTAATCCTCAAAATAACCTTATGGTGTGTGGGGCAGGTTCTGTTTTCTCTGCAGAAATGGAAAAGGAGATGTAGAGACACTGCAGTCACTTGTCAAGCCGGGGAGTAAAGGCGTCTGATATCAAAGTCTGATTCCAGAGGTTAGCTCTAAAGGCTTATGCTCTGCTATTAGGTTGAGTCATATGAAACTGTAGTTTTTATGGGTTAAAAATGACAGTTTCCCAAGATTCAGCCTTCACACTACAGAGAGCAGTGCTGCGTCAGATGCCACAGTGTGTGAGATGAGCATCTCCTGAAACATGGAATGTGTGATGTAGTCCACACTCGACTACTAACTATGTAATTTTAAGGAATTTAATGTTCTCAGGCATGAATTTCCTCAAGAATTGAACCACAGTAGTCTTTTCCAAGTCCAATTATTACCAGGAGGTAAGGAAAAAGGGATGGGCAGCTGGGGAAAAGTGGTAATAACGCCGGTTAGAAATTACTCAAGGAGACACTAAGGATGACTGCACTTTCAATCTGTGTATAGACAGAAGGTACTATGCAGTAAGATATACACTTACAGTTTTACACTAATTAGAGGCCATGATTAGCTGACAGAAGGTAAGATATATGCTGTACAATTTTTAGGGCCTTGTATAGAGCTATACATTCCATATGTTATTAATACAGATACATCAATGGTTGTAAAAAGAGATGTCTGGAGAAATAAATACCAAGTTATCACCCTTTTAGACAACATAGGATATTTTCAAAGAAGCAGACACATTTTCAAATTTCCCAATAACTTTCTTGAAGTCTTCCTATTATTATCAATTATAGAGAAGCACCACCCACCTATGTATTTCTTAAGTGTATTCATGCCCGTTATAATTTCTGATTTATAAATATTTTAAAAATTGATTTATATCTTTTCAAAGGAATATGCATTTGGAAATAAATACCCTGCATTCTTGTGCTGTTTAAACACATTTATGATTACAGATACTGAGACAGTGCAAGACTGTCTCCTTCAAAGCATCCGTGAGAAAATTCAAAAGGACACCTGACATGAAACGGACAAATACAAATGTAAAGCGCATTACAGGAAACAATCATTATTCCAACAAAGTCTTTCCTCCCCATGAATTCACAGCAACATAATTTAAGTCCATATAATGAACTATCTGAACTTAATAACCAATACAGATCCATGATTATTTTTGACAGGTTTTAGTCTTGCTATGAAACAAAAGACTAGTTTTAGGAAGACAAGTTTCATGGAGTAGCATATTATGATGTTCAACACAATACGTATTTTTTAAAATAATAATTTGTTTTAAAATTATAGTTCTATTTATCTATGGAGTAAAATTAAACTTTAAAAACACGCAGTCTGCTTTGGAAGCGCTGTCAAAATCAATTTCTAAATCACATAGGAATGTGTCATCACTTCGTAACTATGGCTCATTTTTTATCAAAAAGACCATTACCTAACCGGGTTAGTAATGAATTCACTAAACTTAATTCCGAATATTTTTTACTATTAAAAAAAAATCCACACTACGAGGAGAAGCATTTATCAAAACATTCTGTAGACTGAAACAAAAGTACTGCAAAACTTTAAGAGCAATTTTCCATGGAGGAAGTCCAAAGTTTTTGAGCAACAACAGATCAACTCACGATGCATATACCCTGGGATCTATTTATTTTTTTATTTTTTAGATTTTTAAATGGTAAGTTTAATAATGGAGATACACATGGGAGACACCAAATACAAACTTAAAAAAAAGGAAGCTTTAAAATGTCTTCTTGGAGGTAAAGATGTCTAAGCTGAGTTTTAAAAATAAACAGAACTTTGAAGACAGGAGTTAAGAACAGGGTATTCTAGGCAGTGGATTAGCTAGAGTAAAGGCACAAAACTGAGAAACAACGGATACGCACCAAGAAACACAAAGAGCTCAGAATTGCTAAAGTGTAAAGTTAAAGCGAGGCTCAGCAGAATAAAGCAAGACAGGTCCCAGATCACAGAGCTATTTCACGGAGGAGCCATGTTTGCAGATTAGAAAGATCACGTGACTACGTAAAAAACAAACTTGAAGAGCCAAAACCCTTAAAAGAGGAGAGCAGTTAGGAGGCTGTTTGAGTAAAACTCCAAAAAAAAAGGTACAAGGGATTTAAGGGATTTGTAGAAGCAGCTGGATGCTGTGTGTAAATCGCAACTCTTCTATGTAACTTTACACAAGGCCCTGATCTCCCTATGCTTCCGTTTCTTTATCTGTAAAGCTGGCATAATAATGCTGACAGGAATGACACAGTATCATTCCATTTTGCCTATGAGGAAACTGACAGCTAGAATAAGGGTTAATTAGACGGGACAGTTCAGACAAGTACATACAAGTTAAGTTAGCAGGACGTGGTAATGGATTTAATATGGGAACTGCGAGAGGAGTGAGATTTCAGAATGGCTCCCTGTTTCAAGTTTGGAGACTATCAACTGATATTGAGAACACAGGAAGAAGAACTGGTCTAGTGAAAATATGGTCTATTTCTTATAACTGAAATTGAAATAGACTGGGATCTGTTTAAAAAACTTTTATCATGGCTTAAGACAAGTCTCATACACAAACTTCAGTTACTTAAGTCTCTATCACCTAGATGTGGACAAATTAAGACTCAGGATAAATCTAAACAGCTAAGATTAAGAATTGTTTAAAATAAAGAAATGCAAGCAAAAAAAAAAAAATTCCTATGACAATGCCTTAGAATTCATTCCCTGGACAACCTCAGAAGCCTTGGAGGTTATTATGGGTTAAACTGCATCCCCCCAAAAGGTAAGTTGAAGTCCTAACACCCAGTACTTCAGAATGTGCAGTCATTTACAAGTAGGGTCACTACAGATGTAACCAGTTAAGGGGAGGGCACAGTGGAGGCGGGCAGGCCCCTAACTCAATACGCCTGGTGTCCCAACAAGAGAGGACAGGCACACACAGGGAGAAAGCCCGGTCAACATGATGGCAGAGACTGGAGCGATGTGTCTACAAGCCAAGGAGCACCGAGGACTGCTGCGAGCTGCGAGAAGCCGGGAGGGAGGCCGGGAACAGAGTCCCAGCCTCAGAAGGAGGCAATCCCGCAGACACCTTGATCTCAGACTTCCAGCCTCCAGAGCCGTGAGACAGTAAACTTCCGCTGTTTCGAGCTACCAACTTTGTGGTGCTTTGTTACAGCTGCCCGAGGAACTAAGAGGTAATTATAATAAAACATAACAAAGTCTTGTCTTTCCAGATCAGGAGGCCTACTGCACAGCACTACAGCAGTCACTTAAGCCCTTGGATGGACCCCAGGGCTAATAAGCTTTATGGTAAATTACAGCCAAACTGTAAGGAAGTTCTAGTGCATGTTTAATTTTCTACTAGTATACTTACACATTCAAGATTTCAATCATTTCTAGATTAACAGCAAATCAGCATCATAAAGAAGTTTCACAGAGAAATAACTACCAATTTTCCAGTAGCCAAAAACTGAATTATCAGTAGAATGTCTTAAAAACCTGGAAGAAATAATTTTGTTTTTCTAAACTAAAGGCTTAATCTGTACTGTTCATAACAGAGGAACAGCAAAGCCAAAGAAACATCCCCGTTTTGCAAAAGTATTCAAAAATACTTGTGCAATTCTAATTCTCTTCCCCGCCCACACTTCAGCCTGCAGCTCCCCTCCCTGACTCCGCCAAAGACAGTTTGTGACCCATGACTTACTAATGAATTCTTTAGAAAAGTAGTTTTACTACCATTGTATATGTGTGTAAAACACACATATATTTAAAGGTTTAATTTACTCATCTAGAAAGTAAACACTGTGGAATTTGAAAACCACAAAACAGACATACAAGCCCCTCTTTCTAAAAACTCAGTTTTTCTGTACATGCCGTATAAACAATCTGTAATTCCCACAGATGCACATGAGAACCAATGTCTGGCTGTGAAATCGGCCTGAAGATTACCCTCTGTCCAGCGGCTCTGCTCTCTTACCCTGTGCAGCCAGCTCGCAGGTTCAGCGGACAAGAAGTCTGGGATCTGAAGCAGAAGGCCAGGCACAATTATGGGTTATGGGCCAAGTGCTGGCATCTTGTTCACCCACATGCATCCCTTCATTGAGGGGGTGGTGGGTGTGGGGGTGTGTGTGTGCGCGCGCGTGTGTGTACAGAGTAATACTGTTTTGTTCATCTAGAAAACCCTAAGGTGAGACTATACTTTCGGGGATCATTTCTACAGCTCGAAAACCCGAAGGCAGCCGCAAAAGATGAGGGAACACACGCTCCCAAACGTACACAACACGTGATCCCCATCAATGCCCTAAATCAACATAAAGCTGGGCTTATCCCAGAATTTTGAAAACAAGGAACAAATTTAGAAATGTCATTTATTAAGAACTTGAAGCAAAAAAACACCTCAACACAAATCAGTTTTAAAACACCTAAAAATCGATTATGAAAAGAAAGGATAACCTTCCATGCTACATTTAATGTGATGATTAGAACAGCTTCATGTTAAAAACAAACGAAAACATCAAATACCTTATTTAGTTTTTTCAACTGAATGGTAAAAACCTTAGTGGAGCCTACCAAAAGTCTGTTGTAATAAATAAAATGCATTTATTTTTTTCAGACAACTAGCACCATGCTTGGTACAACAAAACGGTTCACACCAAAATAGATTATTACGGATGATACTCTGGAAGTGTTAATGCACATTTAAAATGTTTAACTCGTTAAAGAAATGCCCTCCCATCTAATATTTATGCATCTTGTATTCTAACTCTTCTAGCATCCTTTATTGTCCTACAACAATAACAAAAAGAAACGTAACTTTTATTTTTACTCAAATTAAATTAGTTCAAAACCCTTAGATTTTGCTTTGCATATTAACGGGCTTACAATACTAAGTACAAACCAGTTAAACATGTAACTGATTTTTTAAAGTTTATTTCTGATATGAATATAGCTTCTCTGAAAACAGCCAGAAGTCTCTGAATGAGCAGTTAATACTTGTGCCTCCCCGCAGGCAAAAGAAACAGTAAGACACAGACACTTCCTACTGGGCGCCCTGGGCTACCACTCCCAGCTCTGCCCACCCGAAGGTGCCACTACCTACCCTGTGAACGGCTCCCCCTGGAGCCTGGCTGTGGACAACCCCCATGACCAGATGCAGCTCAGGATTTGGATTATTAAGATGTTAAGAAAGTTAGGATACTAAGGGTACTGGGACCCTGCTGCATGCACAGGGCAAAAGGTGAAGGCAGAGGGAGGGAGAGCTAACGGCTCCTCTGCTGGGCTGGAAACAGGCAACGCTGGGTACAACACGGACTTCTTATAGACGCAATTTGGAAACAAGAACAGGGAAATTGAATGGAAAAGGTTTCCAAGTTGCTGAGGAAGTGTTTTGGGCTCAGGAATATAATCGTGAAATAAAAGGGGCCCGACGTGCAGCCTGCAGCTCCAGAATAAGGCCTGTGCAACCTCTTCAGTCACCCGCAGAGCACGTGAGAGGGAGGCGCAGAGGGGGGACGATGTCTGCGCCCTCGCCCCTGCGTCCAGCACACAAAGCGAAATGTGTCTCCTAGTGGCTTTGGTTCTACGTATCAACTTCTTTCAAACGTTTTAACTTCTTTAAAACTCATGACACCAACAAGATTTTTAAAATTTAATATTACGAAATATACTTTAAAATAGTACAAGAAACTGACTTAAAACATCTATAAAAAAGCATGCTAGTTTATATGCTTAATTATTTTTCTTAAGGTCTGTCTCACGTCTCCAATTTGACCATAAACTGCTTAAGTGAGGACCCATGTTAAATCTGTCTTGCCCCCAGCACTTAACAAAGACTTTCACTATGTAAATGTTCAAACATACTCGAATACATTTAAAAACATCTTCGCATGTAGTAGTGCATAAAGAATAGTGTGAACAAATATAGTAACAGGAACTTACCATTGAAACCACTAGAACTAAAGCCAGCTAACACAGCAAATACAATTGTTCAAAAGCCTTTAATTTTGGAAGCCCTCAACTTAGTGAAAAAATCTACACATAAACCTACAGGCTCAACAGGACTAGTGATATTCTCACACAGTTGAACGTTAAATAACTTGATCTTATTCGAAATAAGTGTAAGAACTATACAGATAATTAATGCTTCTGAGAACTCCAATACTTAAATTTTATAAGCAGCTCATCTACTAGCTTAGTCGAATTCTCAGATCTTTTGGGAAGGAGAAAAAGCAGCCAAGGCGGTGACACAGCGGCGCCCCCGTGAGTCTGCTGTGGGGCAGCGCTCAGAAAGGCTAACACATGCAGGGGCTGACGAGCTGCTCAACACAAACAGAAGTGTCTTGAAGGAAACCAGGGCTGGCCTTTACTCATCGACTGGAACTTATCCAAAAAGTAGTCTGATGTTCTAGTTACCTCAGATAAAAATCATAACGTTAAGAATACATAGGTGACCATCCATTCAAGAGGAAAGTATCTTCAACTTGTTTTTGTTGCCAAAAAAAACAAGGAATTCTCAAAGCAAAACCGAGAGCAGAGTTTTAAAATACAGCACTATGATTTTCACCTGGATAAAAACTGAAAGTCAGACTACTTTTTCTTTTACGTCACCATGACTTTGGCATGTTCTGATCACAGATAAAAGAAAGTGACATTTCGAAGGAAAACGTAACCCTAGGCCAGTGGGAACTCAGCGCCCGAGGAGGCCCGCGTGAGGCCGGCGGTCGGCCCAGCCCAGGCCGCTCTCCTCCTCGGCCGCCCCGCGTTACCTTGGCACCAGACTTCCGCCTGCTTGGCTTCTTCTTACCTTGTCCTTTATACCTTGGTATCTGAGCATGAGAATAAAATGACATTTTACCACAAAGTATAAATCTTTAAAAATAAACTAATTCATACCAAACCAATACAGATTCCTATTAGAAAATTTCTTAAAAATGGAAAATCTAACTAATATGCTTCATTTTGAAATCCACTGTTTTAGTCTTTTCTTCACACTTTTCCTAAAGTGGTTCAGCTCACGTTTAATTTCTCCCTCCGACAGTCCCAGGGTTCAACGTAGGGACCAGAGGCCCTGCTCAGCTCCTGTGGGTGGGGACTCACTCCTGTCGCGCTCCGTCCAGCAGCGCGCTAAGAAAGCCAGCCTGCACGCCTCAGCAGCTTCCTCTGGGGCCCGCCCTGGCCTCACCTCTCCTTCCCCGGGAGGACACAAAGCGCGCTTCTAAGGGCCTGGCTGGACCCCGTGCTTGGCCCCAACTTCCCGGAACTCTTAGTGCTCTCCAAACCGATGAGGCGCCCTGTAGGCCCTTCGTAGAGCCCCCAAACCACTCAAAGACCTCAGAGAGAGAAGAAAGCGGGCAAGAAAAGGGTGGGGCAAGGGCTGGAATCCCAAATCCAGACCCTGTAGGACGACAGGGGAACTGCGGTCTAACTGCCAAAAGAATGCCTTGTCTTAAAACAGACCCCATCCAGCCCCACTAGAGACGGGCCACGGTGTCCGGAAGTGCTCACTGCGCCCGCGGGCCGATGCTGCGACTGACAGCCCAGGCAAGGCTGAAAACCATCGGAAGGTGGCAGAAGCAGGGACCACCTGGAGACACCTTAAAAATTACCATCACTTCTCTGTATTTAGAGCAACATTTCCTGACTTAAAACTTAAGATTCTCTTGATAATTCTCATGATAGAGCTTAAAACTTTTTATGTAGAGAGCATACGGATATGTAAAACAGGCATTAACATTTTATCTTGAAGACACACAATATGTGGAAAATTAGTACTGCCAATATGCTTTAGAAAATAATATGCTAAAAAGAGAACTTCCAAATAACTCAATACTATAGGTGTTAATACGTGTTTTGGAATATGGTTAATTTTAATCCCTCTAAAGCCAGATATTTTCACAGAAAGCAAACCTTTCTTTTTACTAAGGCTCTTATATCTGGCACTTAATTTGAAGTGAATTTTAGATTCACTCACGACCTCGTTCTCCCTGTACAGCAGGTTCCAGCCTCCAATGAGCATCACGGGAAAATGCTTCCAAGACCAACCGACCCTATTAGGAAAGGCTAACTAGGCCTCGGGAAAAAGAACAGCTACCAGCAGCGTGAGAGCCTCGTTCCCAAGGCACAGCATTCCTCTGATTTCTAAATCTAAAAAATAAAAAGGAGCAACAAAATCAAAGAACCAGCAATAAACAGCAACAGGAACCATTCACTGGTGTCTACGCCCAGGCATCTGGAAAAGCAAGGAACCTAGCAGCACAATTGCTGCCCTCCAGACGTTCACCTAATTTAAAAAGACACAACTTGTATCTACGAATAACACAGCACCAGGAGCCACCTTGGGGATGTACTCCACGGCACCTCTCCAAACAGAAGTCAGAGGAAGTCACACAACACAATCAGACCCAAGCCCGCCCTGGGGTAAGATGGGCTGGTTCATCCACCGTGCTGTGCTCAGCCAGGCACAGGAAGATGCCTTTCCAGACCAGCACCTTTCTATCCATTCCTACTATTACAGAGAGCCTTGATTTTAAATTCAAAGGTTCCACACAATTGTTTTCTCCGTTAATCCAAACCCCTGAAATCAGAAGGCCTTAACTTTAACAGCTCATACAAATATAACCAGAGTGCATAGACTTTTTATAAATCCTTAAAATATCTCATTAGTATAAAAAAATCATGGTCATTTACAATTCCAAATCTGGGCCCCTGTCTACAGTATTCAACATAACAATTCTATATGTTGGAGCCTGGTATTCTCAAATTACAGCAATTTATAAATGAAAAGTAAATTTCCTTGTTAATTGAAGGACAAAACGCTCAAAGCACCAAATGAATCCAAACATCCTACAATTCTGTTATTTAACAGCATATTTCTTTCTACGATACAATATTCAAAACAATATCAAAGCAAAAGAATTTTCAAAAATTAAAAAAATTTTTTTAATAAATTCAGTATTTTAAAAATGGAAAGTGTATACTGAGATCAAAATCTCACGTGGCTCAACATATAAATTGTCGACAAAAAATTTAAGAGCATATTTACATGGCATTTTTAAAAACCTACTGTCTTGCAATAATGGTCCCAAAGGAGCTTATTAAAGTTTTAGAAGACTCTCTAAATAAATAAATAAATAAATAAACATTAAAATATATACTTCATCAAAGACAAGAAAGCACTTTAACAACAACAAAACTTGTAACAAGAGTAGAGACAGAAAGCAGAGCCCCGTGGAGCCTTAGCCCACTCACCTTACTGGGAGGAGTGTGTGCACTTGCTTTTCCTTCTGGTGACTTTGGTGGAGAATGTACATCAGATAGATCTAGTGCACCCTGAAATATTTCACAGTTTAAAATTAAAACATTTAAAAATAAAGCATGAACATACCAATTATACCTCAACAGAATAACAGCATTTAAAACCACTATACAATATTGGCACTTTTATTTCTTCCTATTAATATAAATATCCTCATTAGATTTTCTTCAAATTTTACCAAAACACAAAGCAAACAGATTTGTGATTCTAATTACCTGCTGAGTATTTCACCCAAACACCTTGAACAGGCTATACTCAGGCCACATTTAAACATGCCCCCAAGCTTCCTTTCCAGAGTTATTTAACCTTCTCACTTTGCTTTCCCAACTCGCCACACTAACACTGTCCTGTGATTCTCAAAGATCTACTCTTTCTACCTTCCCTTGACTTGCTTCCTTACTTCACTGTCTCAAAAAAAATCAACTAGCAACTCTCATAAAAACAGGAGTACATTCCAAAAGCGGCTCCTGGTGCTGCGTTATTCATAGATCTAAGCGACTCCCATAAAAACAGGTAACTGAGTGGGGGGGCTGGGATGAACTGGGAGATTAGGATTGACATGTACACACTAATATGTATAAAATGGATAACTAATATGAACCTGCTGTCTAAAAGAAATAATAATAAAATTAAATTTTTAAAAAAAAACAGGTAACTATTACAACTATGCGGGATGAGGCACTAAATTACAGGGGCTGCCAAGAGGGAGTGAGTAAAAACAAGAGAAAACGTCCCCGAAGTCAGAGTCAAGAGAACATGGATGGTGGGGCTTCCCTGGTGGTGCAGTGGTCTACCTGCCAATGCAGGGGACACGGGTTCGAGCCCCAGTCCAGGAAGATCCCACATGCTGTGGAGCAACTAAGCCCGTGAGCCACAACTACTGAGCCTGCACTCTAGAGCCCGCAAGCCACAACTACTGAGCCCGCAAGCCACAACTACTGAAGCCCGTGTGCCTAGAGCCCGTGCTCCACAACAAAAGAAGCCTCCACAATGAGCAGCCCGCGAACCGCAACAAAGAATATCCCCCCACTCGCTGCAAGTAGAGAAAGCCTGCATGCAGCAAAGAAGACCCAACACAGCCAAAAAATAAAATAAATATGCTAAAAAAAAAAAAAAAAAGAGAGACAATGGATGGTAACATTGCACAGCTAGGTATGGGAGAGGATGTACCATTTCAGGTGCAGAATAGATGAGAAAAGGGGGAAGGCAAGAAAGCAAAAGCCATTTCACAGGTAAGCTCCACCTGGCCTACGCACAAGGTTGCACATTTCAAAAAAAGGCGTAAGGCTAGAAAGCCAGGTTCGTGCCACATCATGCAGGATCTTCAAGCTGAGGAACCTGGAGACTATTCAGTTGCCATTACATAGTCACTGTAACGTTTAAAGAGGGAAGAAATAGAGAAAGAGCTGAATTAATTCAGCAATCATGAATAGAAAAGACTGAAAAGATGTGCGCATAGCAACCTGGTTTTTAAGGGGGGGCTAAAATGCACTTCTGGTACAAGCTTCACTGAGTTCAGCGGGCTAATCCACACCTAGTGTTCTTCTCCAGCATCACAAGTCCACAGCCCATTACCTTCCACATTCCTACAGACCAACCTGACCTAAAAGCACACATTCAACCAGGTATCTGGAACAGTCACGATGTTGTCTACATCCATGAAACAGTATCTTTATGTAACACTAATGTTTGTAAAGGAAATCAGACCATTAATCTCATTAGCACGATTTCTAAAAAGAAAGGATAAGAAAGACAATGGCTAATCAAAAAAACGAAGTATGAAAATGTTTAGAAACTGCAAAATCAACAGCTTAGAGTTTTAAGCCTAGTTTAAAAAAGCCTTTAAGTTCAAAAAATTGTTAACTAGTCTATAATTCAGCCCTTCTACGTTTAAAAATAGTAGTAAAAGTAACAACCAACAATTGAGTGTTCTCAGCATTTCACATGCACTAACTCACGCGTGGACTAACTCACGCTTGTAAGCCCCACGACGCCTGCAACGAAGGCTACCATCCTATCCACAAAGGAGGACCAAGGCCGGAGGCTAGTTAGTGGAGGAGCTGGGACTGGCTCCACACAGCCCAGCCCCTGGACTCCCTGATCTGAGCATCACTCCCCAGGACAGGTGCGGCAGCAGCCTCACAGCTACCGCATCTCCAATTATCATCAAAATGTGCATTTATACAATCTCTGAGTATGTCTTCTTTTGTTTTGAAGGAATAACCTCTTTTTATTTAAATCCGACTCATTACGTATGCACTAATCTGCGTGGCCGCACTAGACAGGCAATGACTGGAAAACAGAAACAGGTAACAAAGGGCAGGACTGTACTTACTTCCCCACTGGTTGGCCCTTTTTCTTTCTGTTGACAGCGTCTGATCACTTCTAATAATAAGGGTCCACCCACCGTACCTTCTGCTTCAATAATTCCTAAATCTCGGGCTAAATTCTCTCGACCTTCGAGACCTTGAAACTGGGAAAGAAATAAGATATAAAGAAGTATAAATGCACCAAAATATAGAAAAGTTATTTTCAGAGATTAAAGAAAAATATTTTCAGAACTTAAAGACATCTCTAAACTCAAAGAGGCCATTTTTCTAAGGAATGAAACATCCATTTTTAAGAATTATATATTTCTTTTACCAAGTCTCTGCCTTCAAAGTCTCCATTACCAGGTATAGGCTTAGAGCAGAACAAGTTAACTCTATAACAACACTTCTGTCAAGTTATGTGAAGCAGGGACACTGATGCCAGCTATCTGACAGCTCAGATGGCTTTTGAGAAAAAGATAATCAACTATAAAATATAATCTTTATGCAAGATTAAACTAAGTTGTCAAATTTTGTTAACTTTCAGCTTGTAATGAACCCATCTGTATCAAAGGCAGTTTCAGAGACAGACGTAAAAAGCATCATTCTTACTGTGCTAGTTTCAGGTTGAAAAACAGCCAAGGTAAAATCAAGATTGAAAAACTGAAGAAATTCGGCAACGAGACTAGCCACCAGCCGGCCTGCAAAGAGCAAAAGAGAAGGTGGGAGATGGTCTTTAGGAGCCCGAGGCCTCCTCACTGACACAGAAGTAAGATAACTACAGTAAAGGGAGAAAAGAAGTTTCTCAATGTTTCAAAGTGCAAATTTCTTCTCTTGAATAATACAATGAAGTGATGAACATCTCAGTTCCGCCATTTCTGCATTAGGACCATTGGTCTGGAACTATCAGTAACACAATGTGACATTTCATAAATGGATGAGTGTTTTGTTTTTCACAGGAAAATCAGCTTTTTACAATAAAATTGGCTGTAACCAACAATTTCCCATGACCACTGATATTTAATGGCAACTCAGTTGTACAATAATATACAATTTAAAATGAGCACCTAGAAGAATCAGATACTTCAAAAACTAATCTGAAATTCCTCATTTCTCCCAAATGGAGTCAAGATTTGAAAATTCAGAGACAGACAAAATAAACAACAACAAACATCTTACCATCTTTCGTATTTAAAAACTTTTTCAGGCTCTCATTGACTAAAGGAGTTTTGTTCTGTTAAAAAATGAAATATTTTAAGTGTTATACATTTATCCCCAAACGACTACAAAATGTAGACTAAAGTTTAATTTTTTGGCAAAGATATTAAGTTAAATACTGTCACTCACAAAATGATGGCTAAACCCATTCTATAACTACTGATTACTACAGGAACTACTTTTTGCTAAGGTAAGGACTGAGACAGGTAAGGACTGAGATATACTCAATTAGGAGATTCTTCTTGACAGCAACAAAAGAAATTACTTAGGTGTAGTAGTGATGGATTTAAGATGTTAATGAATTAGAGGGTGCCTGGAGCACAAGGAAAGGTATAAGACAGACACAGTCTTTCAAAACTGAGGGAAAAAGTTGCAGAGGTATTAAAAAGCAGAACATGAGTCCAGGGAATCAGCTTTCTCCTTGACAGAGATGTAAACATGTTTCCATGCTCAACAGAAGAGCCAGCAGAAAGGGAGAGGCCAAAGATTAACAGCGTATAGAAGAGGCACTGACCTAACACCTAGAAGGTAAAACCCAGAGAAAGTGATTATTCTTGGACAAGATAGAGTCGCCTCTACTAAAGCAGGAAGGAACGAGAAACAGATGAACACAGATGCAGGGGAGCTTTTTCTGAGATGAGTGACAGATTGTGGGGGAGGACACAAAAAGTTAGGATCTGATGCTTCTATTATTTAGTGAAGGGAGAGACAAGACCGTCTGTCAACAGTGAAGGAATCAGGTGATGTAGGACGCTAACGTGAAGGCGAAGTGGGAGCTGCTGAGCAGAGACGAGAATCAGGGTCAGCAGCTCACGGCCTCAGAGGCTGGAACCGCCAACCAGGAACATGAGCAGTCCAGCGCGGGGACCGCTCGAGCGCAGACGGACACAAACGGGGAGGGGCGTTAATCGGCTCAACTAAATGACCCTTAAGATTTTTCCCCAAATCAAGTATGGCTGGAAGGCAAGGTAGTGAGGATTTTTTTTTTTTTTTTTTGGTACGCGGGCCTCTCACTGTTGGGGCCTCTCCCGTTGCGGAGCACAGGCTCCGGACGCGCAGGCTCAGCGGCCATGGCTCACGGGCCCAGCCGCTCCGCGGCACGTGGGATCTTCCTGGACCAGGGCACGAACCGGTGTCCCCTGCATCGGCAGGCGGACTCTCAACCACTGCGCCACCAGGGAGGCCCGAGGTAGTGAGGATTTTTGAGATATGGACCATGGGGTCCAGACCAGCTAAGAACAAGAGGCAGCTAAGAGAAGACATGTCTGGAAAAACACAGAAGTGAAGACCTTCATGAAGTGACAGAGGAGCAAGGCATCTAGGTCTAAAGTGAGAAGGAGAAAAGGCTGATTTGTCACAGAGGAAGCTGAAGGCCTTGATTATGGAGTAACGCTTGCTGACGGCAGGTTCCAGGATATTTACTCAAGATGGTGGCAGGACGTGCCGTAGAGAGAAAAAACTAAATACACTTATACAGAGAGAAGTGACAGGACCTTTGACATAAGAAAGACTACATGATTTTAAAATAACTGAGTGGGGCTTCCCTGGTGGCGCAGTGGTTGAGAGTCCGCCTGCCGATGCAGGGGACATGGGTTCGTGCCCCGGTCCGGGAAGATCCCACATGCCGCGGAGCGGCTGGGCCCGTGAGCCATGGCCGCTAAGCCTACGCGTCCGGAGCCTGTGCTCCGCAACGGGAGAGGCCACAACAGTGAGAGGCCCGCATACCGCAAACATACATACATACATACATAAATGAAATAAAATAACTGGGTGACCGGATAACTTGGAGAAAAGCTGCATAGGATATTCCTCCCACCTGGTGGGGATTCACAGTGCATATTAGCATATTAAAGGTTCTAAGGGGTCCCGCAGTAAACCCACTTACTGTGAAACCGTTTCTTCAGGTGTTCTGGATTTCCCCTAGGGAAAGAGATCTATGAGATTTACTATTGGCCTCGGAGTTGTGGTGCCTTAACTTTCTTTAGATTACTCCAAACCTCTAAAATATACACGAAAAGAGAATAATCTTGACCCTCTCCCAACAGTAAAGAAGTTTAATCCTTAGTTCAAAATTGTCCTGGCTACACACTCCTCTGAACACTGTTTTAGAGTGGCTTTTAAGTAATTAGAAATTAAACATAAACGAATACAGTCATTAAACTTTGTAGATTTCGTACCTCTACTTTTTCTTGCTCCTCTAGCGCTAAAAACACAGCTGCTCGGAGTTCAGCCTTGAAAAAAAGCGGGGGGCAGGGGTAAAGGAACAAAAATGATCTCAGGACATTTTCAGGACAAGAAGCTCACCAGCTGAAATTTCAAAAGGCAAAGGGAAAACTAGCAAGATGATAACGCTCAGCAGGCAGGTGCAAAGAGAGACCAGAAGGCGTCCCGAGACGTCCTGACGAAGGGGCGCAAGCTCTCTGTGCCCCGTGCCCACCGTCTGTCCCCCGGCACTGTCAGCACCCATCACTCTGGCTGCGATCCTGATTTCCGGTCCTTCATGACGCCCATCGGTCGCGTCAAGGTTGCAAAGTACACTCCGAGAAGCAGCCCGCCACCCGCTCGTCACCGCCAGCGGGAGGGGCTCGCTGCCCAGCAGCAGAGGCCAGGGGCGGGGGAGACCCAGGGGCGGGGGACACCCAGGGGCGGGGAGCAACTCGACCACCGGGCCTGGAACGGGACCAGAGTGGGTAGCGGGCGACTCGACCACCGAACGCCGCGGTCGGCCTCCTCCGACGAAGGCTGGCCGGGCCCCCCCCCACCCGCTCGCCGCCGCGCGGCCCGGAAGCTCCCCGGGAGAGACCCTCGACCCGAGCGCGGACCGCCCCGAGGTGGCCCGCGAGCTCGGACCTCAGCCCAGGCGGCCCGCCGGATGCGTCCCTTGCCCCTTTGTGACGCCCGCGGCCGGCCTCCCCTCCGCCGGCCCCCCGGCCTCCCGCCCAACCTTGATGCGGTTCAGGACCCCGCTGTTCTCCAGCGTCTGCACCAGCAGGTCCCGCAGCTCCGTGTCCTCCTCCGCCACCACCGCGGCCGCCGTCGCCGCCATCTTGCTTCTCCAAGACAACCGCCCAAGCCGCGCCGACTGCCGACGGTTGCCTCAGCCCGCGCGGCAACGCGGGTCAGCCCACGCTCCCGGCGCCGGCGCGCAGCCAGCCGTCACGTCGGGGCGGGGCCTCGAGCGGGGGCGGGGCCTCGGGCGCGGGGCGGGGCCTCGGGCGTCTCCGGAGGCGGGGGCTTTGGGGGCGGTGGGCGAAGCGGAGGAGGTTCGGGTGGCCGGTAAAAGCCAAAGCTGACACCAAGTCATCTCAGTGCTGACAGCTGGAGGCTGACCCGGGTGCAGAAAAGGTTCAGCTGAAAGGCATATGCGAGCTGCCTACAGACCTGCTGTACCCCTAACATCGTGAATGCTGCTGAGTGTTTTCAGTCAATTATGGGCAAAGTTTGAAAGATGTAATCATAATTGCAGAGGCGAATGCAAATTCTTGACAGTATAAAAGTAGAACTCAGACTTATAACGTTGGTGGGGGGGGTGAGAGAGTAAATATACTAATTTCCTCATCTCCCTTTGCAGGGAGCCAATAGGGAATATGTAAGTTTCTAAATAATGACTTAGGTAAATAAAGTCACAAAATCTTCCACCATTAGAACTAAAAGTAATGTAAGTTTTAAAATTAGGAGCTGAAAGAGAAGATAAAATTTTATCCTTTGAAAATATGCTATTTACGGTTGATGGGTCAGGATGTTATTATTTAGAGTTATAATGAAAAGAACTAGAAGAATTAAAAACAACCTTAACTGTAGCTGAGTCTAGGGTATGGTACCAGGTGGTGCGTAGGGGAACAGGGAGGACTCAGACCTTTCAGTATTTTCCCCTTGTGTTTGTAACCACTGATATGAGTAACCTCCACAGCAACAAAACAAATGCAAATGGACCGTAGTCTAGTTACAAAGCATAACTGTGAAACATCCTTACACAGAATGCAGGAGTTAAAGAGAATGAGGCAGAATATATATAAATAGAGAGAGAGAGAGAGAGAGAGAGAGAGGGAGGGAGGGAGGGAGGGAGGGAGAGAGATGATTAGGAATTATGACGTGAAATTAGTAAATTAAAAGACAGTAAGTGGGGCCTCCCTGGTGGCGCAGTGGTTGAGAGTCCGCCTGCCGGTGCAGCGGACACGGGTTCGTGCCCCGGTCCGGGAGGATCCCACATGCCGCGGGAGCGGCTGGGCCCGTGAGCCATGGCCGCTGAGCCTGCGCGTGCGGAGCCTGTGCTCCGCAAGGGGAGAGGCCACAACAGTGAGAGGCCCGCGTACCGCAAAAAAAAAAAAAAAAAAAAAAAAAAAGACGGTAAGCAAAGGATCCAAATTAGGGAAGTAGAAAAATTACTTGTGTGTTTGTAACATGTCTGTGAAAAGAAGCTGTCTGCCTGCAGGCAATGAGTGGGTAAGGAGCGCTAGCCCCTCGCCCCTGGGGTCAGGTGGCACATCTAAGTTGTGTCCACTAGCTTCCAGTGTTTCGGGTTTGAGCTCTAGTTAAACAGAAACGTGCTTGAAAACACAGCCTTTATTAGTTCCTTCCCTGCCTGGTCCCCTTTCCCTACTTTCCCACTGGTGCTTCCTGGCATCCTGTCCCAAATAAACTGCACCCAAAGCCTTATCTTAGGCTCTGCTTCTGGGGCACTCAAACCAAGACAGTCGCCCCAGATCGGGTCATGTGAAGCAGACCTGGGAAGGGGGTTCTGGAATCGGGGTACTCACCAGCCGAATGGCCACGAGGACCCACCCTCGGTAGTAAGCAGGGTGGCCATACCCCCCGGGGTGGTGTCACAGCTCTGCAGTTGTGACTAAGCGGGAGGGGATGCACGTGGGGCGGGGGGCTCTGACTTGTGCGATCTCTCCAGCATTTGTGGAAATGGGGGCAATGGTAAATTTTAAAGACTGTGGAGTCAGGTTTTTTTTATTAATGATAGAAAAATGCTGAAGGAAGAATATGACAGCCAACTATCAACCCAAGGCGTGTTCCCATGATATCACATTGGTAGCTTGAAACCCACTATGGTAGGAAACACTAAGGAAACGGACAAATACTGTAAATGAGGGCTTTAAAAAAAGAAGAAACAGAGAGCCAGGTGTTAAACGTTTACTAGCACATCTGCCTTCGCTGGGTTTCCTGGGTCTGAGGATTTGTACCGTTTGTTACTTCTCAAGGCCTCTTGGCCTTTCTCAGCCTCGGTTTCCTCAGCTGTCAAGTATTAACCTACCTCATAGAGTTTTGTAATTTAAAATAACATAAATGTGGATCTGATTTGTTGCTGATGGGGGTGAGGGGAGATGGACGCGGGCAGAGGGAACTTGTGGGCAGTGAGTAGGCCACGGTGCACTTGATCTTTATTTGGCTTTTTCTAGGTCTGCAACTAGAGTTCCTCTTTCAGCTAAGCTACGGTTCTCCATTTCGATTCTTTTAGCAGCTTTGTAAGATAACTTTCGAAGTCACTAGGGTATTATTTCAATTACTACTCTATCATAAAAGTTAGTATAACTCCTCACTCCCAGGGAGTCGTTTATACAACGGGGGAATTTGCCTTAAAACGCATGCGTTTTTCCTATCATAAAGTCAACGAAGTAGAAGCTCTGTGCAAAAGCATTCACTTCCTTGAGCACTTTAAGGCCGAAGATGTCACTATTTATCCTTTGTAAACATGGGATTTTTAATACTACTGCTTAAAGTTTATTTTACTAACTGAAGGAAACATACCATTCAATTTTTAAAATGTCCCAAATAAGCCTTAAATTAAGGAAGAAGAAATGGGAAATGCATTATTGTTTGAGTTGGGAGGTAAGAGAGCTATTCATTTATTAATTTCCATATCTCACCCAAACTGATGGATTAAAAGTTTAAAAAAATACTTACAATGAAATGACAGAAAAGATCCCCTTAGATGTGGTACCAGTTTATGTGCTCACATTCCGCTTGTTCTTGTATTTTCTAATTTAGCCTCCGTGTTTTATTTAAGAGAAACAGCACACAGTTGATGATTTGACATTATTGAACTCACCTCCTTATGGGAGTTATTCAGTGTATCACTCTGTCACAGCTTTGTGGAGAAATAATTCATACGTCGTGCATTCGTCCATTTAAAGTGTACAAGTCAATGATTTTCATACATCTGCAGAGTTGTGCAACATCACCGCATTCTAATTTTCACCATGTTGTGGCATTGACTCTGTACTTCATTTCGTGCTACTATTAAGAGGGGTGATATCGCATTGTATGGTTATAACATTTTATTTATCTACTCATCAGTCAGCGGACACTTGGATTGCTTCCTAGTTTGGGCTATTATGAAAAACACTGCTGTGAACACTCACGTACAACTTTTTGTGTGAACATATATTTTTCAATGTATTTCTGATTGACACCTAAAATTAGACAATTTGCTTTAAAAAAAAAAAAAGAAGAAGAAGGGCCTGGACTCATGCTGCAATGCTGCGGAAGTGAGGGTACAGAGAAGATGGACTGAAGAGATGTGACTATGTTACAGAAACAAACTCTTTTACTAGATTCTGATAATAAGTTCAGGAGGCTGGAGCAGGGGAAATGCCTTCTGACTTCCTACTTGCATATTCTTGGCATAGAAAGTCCCTGTCTCTTTAATATCAAGAAATTGAAAATGCATATTGACTCATGGGGCTATAGTCCCTCCATCTGCACTCAGGAGTATTAATGCTTTCTCTCTTGAGGTCAGCCGTCCTGTGCTTGAGAGGTCAGGATGGTTTAGACAGAGGTGAAGAATGAACAAAGTGCTTCATGACCTATGAGTTCTCATAAATGCTTCATAGATTGTGCGAACGACACTAACACGCTGGAAAAGAGAAGTCTGTACTTCCCCTGTTGGCATATTCATCATACATTTCTGAAATTACTTAGTTCATTATTTCAACGAAGATTTTTTGATAACGGGTTTTGTGTCGTGGTTAAAAGTATGGAGTTTTGGGGCTTCCCTAGTGGCGCAGTGGTTGAGAGTCCGCCTGCCGATGCAGGGGACAAGGGTTCGTGCCCCGGTCCGGGAAGATCCCACATGCAGCAGAGCCCGTGAGCCATGGCCGCTGAGCCTGCGCGTCCAGAGCCTGTGCTCCGCAACGGGAAAGGCCACGACAGTGAGAGACCTGCGTACCGCAAAAAAAGAGAAGAAAAGTATGGACTTTTGAGCCATGTTGCTTGAGTTCAGATCCTCTTACTGGTTGTGTTGACTGTAGCAAGTTCCTTAATCTCTCTGTGCCTTGGTTTCCGATTTGTAAACGGGGTAAAATTCTCCGTGTGTGGGAATATGTATAGTTAGAAAGATTGCTAGATAGTATTGAATGTCTAAAACAGAGAGCACGATAAGAATATTAACTATTATGAGTTGGTTTTATAGACAGCCTCATCGCATTTTTTCCATGATACTCTGAGCTAATTTTTGTGTTTTCTAAGCTCTGTTTTATGGATGAGACAACTAATGCTCAGAGAAGTTAGGCAGCTTACCCACAGTCACACAGCAGCTGAGATGAACCATCCAAGTCTACTTGGTTCTCAAAATAGTTTATGGAAATACTCCTCCCAATGTTTAGATAATGTAACTTGATTAAATCAAATGGAATTAAAGAAATAGAAAAAAATGATCGGTTGAAGACATGGACTGCAGGCGATAGGAAAGGGGAGTCTACCTTCTCAAAGATGCATTCAGAGCCACCGGGGGCAGCGTGCACCAGGACAACTGGCAAGGATCATCTTTCTCACTAATTTTCATTAACTGCTCTAAGATATGATAGCTAATGCTGTCAGATAATAGATTCACCACTTAGCTAATGCCTTTAAATTAGATGTTCTTCAATGCCAAGGACAATATGAAAGTGGTTTTCTTCTACTGCACGACTTCTCTCAGGTTTTATTTATTTATTTAGCTTTACAATGTTTAGCCCTCTTTATGAATTTAATTATCTTGTTGCTAAGTACACGTCTAAGCATAAGTGGCTGGTACAAGAAGCCATCTCTATGGTACCATATCAGTGTATGGTACATTCAAACCTTGGAAATGTACGTTCTCTGTGTTTTAGAAGCTGTGTACTACTCATTCTTGAAGAATTGAGATTTTAAAAAATCACTTTGAGTTGTCGTTCCTATTTTGATCCATTGTTTTAACCCATTAGTTAAATACCCTTGACGCTGAAGTTCAGAATTTGACCAGTATGTTAGAGCTAGGATAAATTAATTAAAACCATTAACTTAATTAAATCAAACAAAATTTAATACTATTATAAGTCCAAGATAGATGTGAATTCATTCTCTAAAACATGGGTGATATAGAAAATTAGGCTCCTTTAATTGGTGAATCTAAAAAATAAACAAGAAGAATAAAATATACACAACACACAAAGATCAGGATATGTCCATTGAAAGAAACCCCAGCCACTTCAAATGTCTCATATATACGTGTATATACATATACCATCTCTTCTTTTTTTGTTGTTTTTGTTTTTGTTTTTTTGCGGTACGCGGGCCTCTCACTGCTGTGGCCCCTCCCGTTGCGGAGCACAGGCTCCAGACGCGCAGACTCAGCGGCCATGGCTCACGGGCCCAGCCGCTCCGCGGCATGTGGGATCTTCCCGGACCGGGGCACGAACCCGTGTCCCCTGCATCGGCAGGAGGACTCTCAACCACTGCGCCACCAGGGAAGCCCTATCATAAGACATTTTAAAGAAAATTTTAAATCTTTAAGAAAGGCCACTTCAAGGTGCTATGAGAGCCTTAGACTAGAGAGCTACATCCTGTGTGACTTCTGCGAGTCAGTCATGTTTCCAGGGCTTCATAGCCTACAGCATATTAGAGTTGGAGCTTTTTGTTTCTGTTTTGTTTTTTTTAATTTAAAACGTACAGAAAGTGACAAGAATAGTACAAAGAACTATTTACCCAGATTTACCAAAGGTCACCATTTTGTTGTATTACTGTATTATTGTCTATCACCTGTGAATGTGTATCTACGTATGATCGATTAATTGATCTATCTTGACCTGTTTGAGAGCAAGCAGCAGACATTGGGTCCCTTTACCCTCAAATACTTCCCTGTGGACTCCCTGAGAAAAAGAAGGTCGCCCTACACAGTAGAGTGACCAAAATCAGGAAATTGAGTGTTGTCACAATCCAACTGTCACGTGGCATGCTGGTGCACTGGGGGTGAGGCAGGGGGAGTCCTAATTCCTAACACTTGCCACTTCCAGGGGAAATGGCTCGCCATGGCTGACTTCAAGTTACCGACAATTTAACACCCAGTTTGCAAGATTCCTCAATATTTAACCGTAAGCTCTGGGCCACCTGGGCCCACTACCACTGGTATCTAATCTGCCATTCATAGTCAAACTTTGTTCCCATTTGTTTGTTCCCATAGCAGACGTTGTTCCCATTTCAGGATTCAGTCAGTCCACAGTCACCACTGGTCAAGTCCCCTTAGTCTCCTGTAAGCTGGAGTGGCATCAGCCTTTCTTGTCTGTCATGACATCGCCGTTTTTGAAGAGTACAGGTTAGGTCTTTTGTAGAATGTCCTTTAATTAGGGTCCATATGTCCTCCCACACTGAACCGGGAGGACATAAGTGTGCAACCAGTGGGATGCGAGGGAAATGGTGACGTCTGGCTTCGGAGGCTGGGTTCCAGAGGAGGGCGCTCTCTCCTATGTTGCTCTCTGGGATCACTGGCTCTAGGGAAGCCAGAAAGTCACGCCTCCCACATAGGTGGGAACGATAATCTGATATTTTAAAATAAATTAAGGTGGAAATTATTAAAGGGAAACCTCACTAAAAGAGTGGGGTGGCCAGAAGGGGGAGCTCTCATGCACGTACCACTCAAGGTCAATACAGACTCCAACAAAAGGAGACGTACCTTGCATCTCCCCCAGGAATGGATGCTACTTCACTATCTCCCGCAGTGGGGAGAAAGATTTTTTTTCTCCTTGTCTGGAAACAGCTCAGCCAATGAACAGCCACTATACTTTAAACTAATTTCCTCCAAGGGAATTTTGTTTGTTACAGCCTCCAACGTCCCCTTGTCCTCTAGAAAAGAGTTTTCTCTCATTTGCTTTACTGGGCTTGCATGTGGTTCACCATAGTTGCCGGTCCCAAATAGCAATTCTTTGCTGCTCCTGAATAAACCTGTTTTGCTGGTAAAATAACTGGCTGTTTTATTGTTTTAGGTTTATAGCAGACATAAAGAATGACATAAGATATGGAAAAGCAACATATGTCAGATTTAGAAAAACTCAGAAAGGAAGTGACAAACTCAGGAAAGAACTTAAATTTGTGTGTGTTAAAAATAATGCATGAGGGCTTCCCTGGTGGCACAGTGGTTAAGAATCCGCCTGCCAGTGCAGGGGACACGGGTTCCAGCCCTGGTCCGGGAAGATCCCACATGCCGCGGAGCAACTAAGGCCGTGTGCCACAACTACTGAAGTCCACGCGCCACAACTACCGAAGCCCGCGCATCGCAATGAAGAGTAGCCCCCACTCACCGCAACTAGAGAAAGCCCTCGCGCAGCAATGAAGACCCAACACAGCCAAAAAATAAAATAAAATAAATAAATTTATAAAAAATAATAACACGAGAGCAAATTAACCAAACTGATAATGCATTAAGAGAAATAAGTGAACAAAATTAGGAAGATACAAAAGATATGTGAGGTGGCCAGAATAATGGGTACCCAAAGATATCCGCATACTAATCCCCAGAACTTGTGTATATGTTTTCTTATCTAGCAAAGCAGACATTGCAGGTGTGATTAAATTAACGCTCTCAACACATTACCCTGGGTCATCTGGATGAGTTTAATCTAATCACACAGGTCCTTAAAAGCGGAGAATTTTTCCTGGCTGTGGAGATGCAAATACAGCAGAAGTGAGAAGTAAACGGAAGTCCTGGGAGGACAGGTGTACAGAAGGGTTAGGAAGAAACCTATTGCTACTGGAACGGAGGATGATGCCAGAGAGGCTAAAACAATAACTCCCCGATGTGCTGATATGCTTGGCCATTTGGAAATAGCAATTAGTTTAGTTTTGTTTTTTAACATAATTCTTTTGGCGAGCCTAAGAAGAGAAATGATAGAAGACACCTAAATTTTTAACCCTAGGAAAAGCAAACACTGTAAAAGAAAGAAATAAGAAATAGAATCATGGTATACAACTTGTCTCTCAGGAAAAAGTACTTATATTTTCATAAAGGGTAAATTAATGTTGTTTTAATCCTTACTGCATGGCAGGAAAGAGGAAAATTTGGGAAGATGATTAGAGAAGCCATTAAGTCTTTATCTTCCATTATTGGATGACCACCAAGAATGTCTTAAACAGAGTGAAGTAAGTCAGAAAGAGAAAGACAAATACCGTATGCTAACACATATATATGGAATTAAAAAAAAATGTCATGAAGAACCTAGGGATGAGACAGGAATAAAGACACAGACCTACTAGAGAATGGACTTGAGGACACAGGAAGGGGGAAGGGTAAGCTGTGACAAAGTGAGAGAGTGGCATTGACATATATACACTACCAAACGTAAGGTAGCTAGCTAGTGGGAAGCAGCCGCATAGCACAGGGAGATCAGCTTGGTGGTTTGTGACCACCTAGAGGGGTGGGATAGGGAAGGTGGGAGGGAGGGAGACGCAAGAGGGAAGAGATATGGGAACATATGTATATGTATAACTGATTCACTTTGTTATAAAACAGAAACTAACACACCATTGTAAAGCAATTATACTCCAATAAAAATAAATAAATAAATAAAAACTTCACTTAAAAGTAAAAAAATAAATAAATAAAGTGATACAGGGAGAGATGTAAGTACAAACACAGAATGAGGGAAATGAGTATCTGTGGAAACAGCAAAAGGAGTTGAAAAAGGCTGCTTCTGGGAACAGTAAGATATGACTGGAAACTATTCACGAATCAGTTGGGACATAATTTAAAATAACTTTGAAAGGATAATAAAATGAATGTTTTAATTAGAAACAAAGTATGCTCTACTTTAAGATTTTCATTTTACTTTAAGAATATTTCTTCATTAAGTGAAACTATTATGACACATGTTATAACATTAAAATGTTATACTTTTTTCATTTACTAACTTCTTGTGTTTAGTATATATTTTATAGGAAATTTCACGTGGCAGACACTGACCTCCAAATGTTACTTAAAAAAACAAAGTATTATTCGGACGGATAATCAGTCATTTCGTGCAGCTTGAAAGATTTTAATTTGGAGGTTTGATTGAGCGTTTTTCTATATACTTCTATTCTACTTTGAGTGAGAATTCTATGCCTGCTTTTCAGTATTGTGCCCAGTATTCTAGAACAGCTAAGACTTGTGAATTTAATTAGATTGACAAGAAACCAGATGAAGATGAAGTTTTGTATTTCTAGATTTTAATTTTTTAAATTGTATCTCTGTTTACGAAAGTAGCATGTGGTCATCATAAAACCTTGGAAAATAAATAAAAGAAATTTTTTCAGAGTTTTTCTCTAGGCTTTTTCTCAATACATATATATTATGTATACACATATGTGTTTACATCTATATTTAAAACATCATTATTTAAGACAAAACATTCTTAATGAGAGAACTTCTAGAATGTCATTTACATTCGGCCAACCCCGTTATAAAGGGACATAAGGTTACAAAGGAAAAAATTAGTTTGCCCGAACCTGAGTTTTATATTTAGGGCTTCTGATACCAGAACAAGGGCTACACCTAGATCCAGATGGATTTCATGGGGTCCTAAGTTTCCCCAAACCCAAAACTAATCGCCAACTGTGAGGTTTTCTTGGGATAATTGGTTATCGCAAAACTGGATTCCAAATTTCTTAGAGCCAAACCTCTATATGTTTTCCTCAACAGTAACACCGCACACCCAGTTTTATGGGAATAACTGGATGACATGGCTTTCAAGGCCTTAAAAGAAAGTTTGATGAACCCACCTTCCCTTGGGCATCTCAGTTATCACGTTCCTCTTTGTACGTGAAAAGGAAGGGAATGCCCTGTGGTTACTCACCCCAAAACATGGGGACCACCATTGACCCATAAGGTTATTATCCCTCAAAACTAGACCCTCTGGCACAGAACTACCCCCTTGCCTCAGAGCCATTATTGCCTTTGCCCTTTTGGTTAAGGCCACCGACAAAATCCTGGTGGATTCTCTGTAACCATTTTTACCCCATGCAGCGGAAGCCCTCCTGAATTCCCACCACACTCAACATTTCTCAGCCAGCCACCTCACCTCTTAAGAAGCCCTTCTGTTAACTGCCCCCCACATACCTCTTTTACACTGTAATAACCTTACCCTGGCTACTTCTCTGCCCTCCAACAATGACTAAGTCCCTCATGACCATTTAACACTGATGGACCACATCCTGATTCCTTGTGATGGGCCACAGGCAATTCCATGATTCACAGAGGGTTCTTATGTAAAAGATGACAGAAGAAGACATTGTGTTGGGTGTGCTATTACAAGCCCTTTTGATGTCGTCTGAGATAAGGACAACAAGAACCTATGGCTTCTTCAGCCCAACAGGCTGAATTATATACTCCCGTGCTTTAGCCAAGGACAAAACTTCCAATATTTATACTCTTAGTAGGTGTACATTTGGAGTAGCTGATGATACTGGAATCTTGTGGAAGCAACGTGGCTTCCTTACTTCCAGTGGAAGTAAAATTTAAAATGTTCCCTATGTTCAGGAATTATTAAATGCAATACTTTAACCTGCCACTTCAGATATTAAGATTCCAGGGCATTCTAAACTTGACCCTCTAGGGATCAAATTAATATTTGAATAATTATTAACTTATTAATAATATATTAGGAATGCCGCCCTTAAAAGGACCTACAGAAGCCAAACCTCTGTCATGGTCCAAAGGGAAATTTCCCCAAATAATAACTTAGAAAAATTGCCTAGAGAAGGCCAACAACTGGCTTCAGAAAAGGAAAAACAAGATTGGAAATTCAACAACTGTTGGTTTGATAGAAAGAGAAACTCTGGTTGGGACCAAATGAGCCAGTCCTACTGGAGACTCTGAAGTTCCCACTCTCCACTGCTGTACATGCATCAAAACATTGTTCTGGCAAAACGATAGCTATTATGAATCAGTATTGGTGGGGAAACTTTTTTTTTTTTTTTTTGGCTGTGTTGGGTCTTCGTTGCCGCGCATGGGCTACTCTTCGTTGCGGTGCGCGGGCTTCTCATTGCGGTGGCTTCTCTTGTTGCGGAGCACGGGCTCTAGGCATGCGGGCTCAGTAGTCGGGGCACACGGGCTTAGTTGCTCTATGGCATGTGGGATCTTCCCGGACCAGGGGTCGAGCCCGTGCCCCCTGCATTGGTAGGCAGATTCTTAACCACTGCGCCACCAGGGAAGTCCCTAGTGGGGAAACATTTTAAAAGGCCGCAAAACCGCCTACCTCACTTGTCCCACTTGTCCAAAGTACAACCCAGGGAAGACAACTCACACTGCCCTGGACATTTAAAACTGCCCAATAGATCATTCAAGTTCTGGCAGGTGGACTTCATACAACTCCCTTTATCTCTTGGATAGAAATATGTTTAGTCATGGTCTGTATGTTTTCACACTGGACTAAAGTCTTCCCTTGCAGACAGGCTACTGCCTCTTCGGTGGCTAAAGTCCTTTCAGAAAAGATTGTCCTCTCAAACTGTACGGTGATGGAGGAACCCATCCCTTGGCCAGGTGCTTGGATAGGTCTGTGCTGTCCAGCTGCTTTTACAACGCTGCCACTGTGCTAACCACCTTCAATCCTCTGGTTTCATAGAACGTGCTAAGGGAATTCCTAAGACTCAGTTGGCAAAATACCTTGGCCAAAATTTGCCACTGGTCCTTCTAAATCTCAGATGCATGTTTTTTGGAATTCACAACCTCTCACCGTTTGAGAAAGTCCCAGGGACTCGACGCACTTGGCTCCTCCTTCTTTTGACCCACAGCTGATAAAAGGAGAGATACTCCAACACTGTAAAGGCCTACTTGCTTCTATTTCAAAATAGCCATGTTTTGGTAAAGCAGTCTTCACAGTGTGCCCTCAGGAGACAAGACTTTAAGCATCACACCTTGCAACCTGGAGCTCTGGTCTCTTGGAAAAGTCACCTCCAGAAGAACTCTCTTCCATCTCACTGGAAAGGTCCCTATCAGGTGCTGCTAACCCACCCTTGTGCCACCAAACTCCGAAGAAGAGACTCTTGGGTTCACATGGTACACCTAAAAAAAAAGCACTGAACCCTGACTGGACCTGCATGTCATCTGGTGACCTGAAAGTAAAGATTTCCCAGAATTGATGAGATAGCTTTCCCAAGATATCTAGACCAGGCCGGTTGGAAGTTTGTCTCCAAACCTTTGAAGATGACATAGTGCTTTAGATGATCTCCAGTGTCTACGATCCTGATAACATATAGAATTTTTTTTTTTTCCTGCAGTACGTGGGCCTCTCACTGTTGCGGCCTCTCCCGTTGCGGAGCACAGGCTCCAGACGCGCAGGCTCAGCGGCCATGGCTCACGGGCCCAGCCGCTCCGCGGCATGTGGGATCTTCCCGGACCGGGGCACGAACCCGTGTCCCCTGCATCAGCAGGCGGACTCTCAACCACTGAGCCACCAGGGAAGCCCACATATAGACTTCGACAAAAAGTGTCTGAGAGTTCTCCCTCCCTCCTGGTCCTCCTTGCTACTCAAATGTGACCTCAATACGTTTCCAATCTGTGCACTTTCCCTCCGACGTAGGACACTACACGCTGAAAAGTCCTTCCTGGCGTCGAGGGACAAAAATCCACTGAAATATAAAACCTGACTCTTGATCAGTGATGCTTTCAGAGAAAGATCTTGATCAAAAGGGGAAATGTGAAAAATTAATACACAGAAACCTCAGTTAACCAGAGTTGGGAGACCAGAAGGAGGAGCTCTCACTCCCTGCGATGGTTGATGGCAGAGCCCAACCGGAAGAGAAAGAGGCATCTTCTTTCCGCAAGGACTCAGCCAATGAAAAGCCACGGACTCTTTGTTTACTGTAGCCCCCGCCCCCCAACTTCCTTTTCCCTCTATAACAGCATTCATCATCCCTTGCTGTGCAGGGATTGCATGTGGCTCACGCCATGGTTGCAGACCCTGAACTGCAAGTCTCTGCTGGTCCCGAATAAACCCATCTTTGCTGGAGAAATATCTGGCAGCCTATTTGTTTTAGGTCAACAGCCCCGTTCAACCTAATTTCTCCTCACTCTCTGTATGAATTCTGCTCTCAGCCACGTTGAGCCGTTATTCACGTGCCCTGATCACAGCATGATCTTTCGGTATTCTTCATTCTCTCCACCCAGAACATGCTTCCTTGTGTTGTCTACCTGAAAAGTCCTCATCCTCTAAGATTCAGCTCAAATGCTGTCTACTCTGAGGAACCTTCTATGTCTCATAGGCAACTTGGCCATTTCTTTTTCTGCATCCACATAGCACTTAATCTACACTTTTATTATAACATTTACTACATTTCTACAACTAGTTGTTACTCATCAATAATTTACAAATGTTTGTCTCTTAAGTAGATCATGGACCCTTTTAGGAAAGAGAGCATTTTCTTTTCATATTTATTTCCCCATACTGGATGCCTGGCAGAGTAGGAAATAAATTTGTTCAGTGAATAGGTAAGTGAAATGACTTCAGCGTCGTAATGTTTAGAAAAGTTATTTTTCAATCAACACACACACATGGTGCCTGTACATATATGTATGTGCATGTGCATATGTGCATGTATGTATATCTCACAGGCAGAGTTTTGTGAGAAAACCCGGATAACAAATAGAAAATCTGTGCATTTTTCACTCTTAGTCATTTTTATAGCTTTCATTTCTGTTTCCATTCCAGTTTGCTGAGACATCTGAGTGGCTTTCAGGACAGTTGCCTTGACCTTGGGCTTTCTGCACCTATGATTAATATCAATTTTATGTAATTTAAGTAATTCAAAGCTGAATTTCTGAGCTCATAATTAGGATTTTAGAAGCTTATATAAGGCTGTTCTTTCAAAGAGAATTACTTCTTAGATTTAGAAGCAGATATGGACAGAAGCATTTAGATGCTGTCAAAAGACATTTGTGTGTGTGTGTGTGTGTGTGTGTGTGCATAACCTCTCATGAAGACTGACATTACTTCCAAACTAAATTACATGACTGTAGCTTCTCAAAATTTAACCAAAAAGAATGTGATAAAAACATAGACGGATAGATGCTTTCTGTCTAGTGATTAACCTCTATAGTTAATTTCACTGGATAAAATTAAAATACTCTAAGTCAAGATTGTATTTATTCATAAGTCAGTTGTGGGAGAACATTCTTGTGGAAACGATTGAGCCTTTTCAACTTCAATTTAATGTTTAAAAATTTGGTCAATTGCTATTTTTCAGACTCTTGTCCATTTAAATCTTACACAGCCCATTGCTCCATACAATGAATGTTCAACATATGAGGCTGATTCACTATCTATTGCTTCACGTGCTATTCTTGTTTTAAATATGAGAAAGTTACTGGAAACAGTTGGAAATTCATAAAATATTTTCAACATTTCTAACAGTTTTAGTTTCTTCTGGTCCAAAATTCGAGCCATCATCCTTTTGCAGAGACATAAGAAGTAACTCTCACATAGAGCTAGAATATAGATGTGATTAAGGCTGAAAGCTTTAGCAGGTGGACGCTGCCTTTTTGCGAGGCTTTAGAGAAAGAGCAAAGAAGCAAATCATGCACATATTGCAACACAGTAGGACTCCTGGGGAACTTCAGATCACCCGGATCAGCCTTCAGGGTTTGTGAGAAATAAGAAGGACTCTCAGTAAAACCCCGAGGCATTATTGTCCAGGCAAATTGTTTTTCTTTCCAACTGAACGCAAAAAGGTATTGCCTAGGTTCATCAACTGGGATACTAAAGAATGCACTGCATAATCAATTACCGGAAAGAATTTGCTTCCATTGGGAATGGATGTTAGTAACATATGCGGGTTAGAAATAACACGGTGTCAGGGATAATAATGTAGTTTATTGTTCAGAGGTCCTGGACAAGCCTTCACCCTTGGCCCTTAGGCTTTTCTCATTGGTACAATGGGAGTGTTTCAGGAGCTAGTACAAGGGGCGATGAGACCTTGAGCCTTGTAATCTTCTATTGCAGGCTGTATGCTTTGAAGGGCTTCTTTACTTATAGGGCATTGATTAATTCTGGGGAGAGATTTTTGAGGGGTCTGTTAGAACCTCAGTGGGAGATGTGCTGTTAATTTTGCCACTTGGAGATTTTGCCCATAAGGTGGTGGTAGCTGATTCGATAGGGACAGGTGATCAGTGCTTTCAGCATCAGCTCTAGTACGATGAGAGACAGAGGAAATACAAGACGTCAAAGGGTCATTTAATTCACTTTGTGTGTTACTTGATGACTACTCCCAAATTCTAGAATTATTTCCACCTTTTGGGAGAAAGAAACTGTGGCATGATACTTCTCTAAGGAGTCTCAGCCTGATAAATGTCTGGAGAGGACGAACTAAGGAGAAAAGGCTGGGTATTTCTCAAAGGGCCTAAACAAAAGGGAATAGATTCAGAGACAGGAACCTTTTTTTTTTTTTTAATTTTTATTTATTTATTTATTTTTATTTTGGCTGTGTTGGGTCTTCGTTTCTGTGTGAGGGCTTTCTCTAGTTGCTGCGGGCGGGGGCCACTCTTCATCGCGGTGCGTGGGCCTCTCACTATCGCGGCCTCTCCCGTTGCGGAGCACAGGCTCCAGACGCGCAGGCTCAGTAGTTGTGGCTCACGGGCCTGGTTGCTCCGCGGCATGTGGGATCTTCCCAGACAAGGGCTCGAACCCGCGTCCCCTGCGTTGGCAGGCAGATTCTCAACCACTGCGACACCAGGGAAGCCCAGAGACAGGAACCTTTTGAGGTTCATTAGAGATCCCCACTATTTGAACTGTGTTAGTACTCCAAGGCAGGGACTGTTTTCCATCCATAGTAGTGGGGCTGAGCACTGAGCACGTGACTCCAGCATCAGTTAGGACTGGAAAAGGCTCATCCCCATCTGGAGAGATGTTCAGGCCAATTAAGAGGGAGGGTTGGGAAGAGCCCCTGTAGTTCCTCGGACCCCGTCACCGGGAACCGGGTGGACCCTGAAGAGGCTGCTTGGAGAGCGGAAGGCCCCTGACATGCTCAAATTTGTAACCCTCTCCGTTCCAATGTCCTGGCTCTTTGCAACAGGAGCAGGAGCTAGGAGGGTCTGGGGTTTGTTCAGGAGCCTTCATTTGCTGGAGGTGAAGGTGAAGAATTTTCGTGGTCTTCCTTGGAGGTGAGTGATCTAGAGTGTGGGAGAGCTGACTTGGCAGGGTGACCAAATCTGGAGTGGACACAGCCTCCCGTTCCAGCCTGGCCCTTATTACTAGAAAGATCCCAGTTCAGCCTGTTAATAAACAGAACTAGAAGCTACCCAGGTGGAGTCAACATCTGAAGAAAGACCAGAATTTTCTTTAAAAACATTCTGAAGTCAATTTTAATAACCATGAACAGTTCATCAGATTTTTGTGTGAAGCTTGAATTTTGTTCCAGGCAACAGGCTTTGGAGAAGCCCTGGGAATTGCTTGAACCTGATCATATAATAAGTTAGAGGGCTGGTCTCCCAGTTGTGATTCTAGACACCTTTTGGGACTTTCCAAATTAGCAGTTTTCATTGAATCTGGGCCTGACCCTCGCTGATAAGCATCTGAACTGGCTGCTACGAGTCAGAGAAACCATGTTGATAAGTTTGACTGACTATATTAAACTCCTCGGCAAATCTGTGAAGATCTTCAGTCACTTTGAGAAAATCCTTGGCTACAGTTTGCAGTTCAGCTTTAGTCCAGGGAATATGAAAAATGAAGGGTTTAGTCCCTGGATTCTCAGAAGGCTTAATTTTAAAGGGACGGGTTCTGACAAGTTCAGAGGAAGAGGGAGTGAGAAAAGAGAAAGTTTGGTGGGAAAATTTGTGTGACCGGATGGAGGTTATAGCGAGGCATAGGTGGTTTAGGAGGAAAGGAGGAAGGTGGCCCTGGAGTCAGAGCCCGAGACAAAGAAGCAAAGGAGAGGAACCTGAGGCTTCCGGAGCTATTTTGTCTTTTCCTTTGCTCACTTCAGTTAATCCAGCCCGAGACCCATTTTCATCTGCAAGAACCAATGAGAGACAAGCTGGTTGTTTAGATTTCAGTATTTAGGAGATATTTTTCAAGAGTGCATGAAGTTAGTCTGTCACTTCAAGGAAAACCGCTGACAGTATTTGTTGCCAAGGATAAAATTAAAGTTTTCAAGTGAAAATTTTGGATAGCTGCTGTGAGGTCCTTGAAAGCTTCCTAATATTTAAAGAGTTTTCTGATGAAATCAGTGTGATATTAATGATTCTCTGAGACTGTGTAATGAACCACGTCAACACTGGGAAAATCTGCACATAACCCAGTGAACCACTACTTTCCAAATGACCAGCTCACGACATTACAAAGTCTACATGGTGTCGGAGTTTCCCATTGCTGCTGCAACAAACCACCGCAAACTTAGCGCCTCACACAACACAGCTCTGTGATCTTGCAGTTCTGCGGTTCTGCCGTCTGACACAGGTCTCCCTGTGCTCCTTTCTGGAGGCCCCAGGGGAGAATCTGCTTCCTTGTCTTTGAAGCCAGCAATGGTGGGTTGAGTCCTTCTCCTGTTGCATCTCTGTCACTCTCTTCTGTCCGTCTGTCTCCCTCTCAGTGTCCCTCACAAGCACATCAGCAAATGTCTCTTTTGCCACATCTCCCAGGTTCAGGGAAGTAGGACGGGGATGTGTTTCGGGGCCATTATTCTGCCTACCACACGTGGACAAATGATGCCCTTCAACGTTCCAGAAAGAGCAATGGATTCCCAGGTAACAGAGTGCAAAAAGTTCACTGATAGAGCTTCAGATTCCACATTGCAGCTGAGCTTTTATCACTTTAGATTATTTGTCCAGTTTCTAAAAGGCTATTAAAATACTCCTCCCCTTTCCAACTACATACCTGCGTGGGCCTGGATTTTCTTTATCCAAGCAACCTCTTGCAGCAGACTAAAAACAGAAGCAAGTATAAGAATCCAATTTTCTTCCATTAAGCCAGACGTTAAGGACATTTGCAAAAATGTAGAAACAATGCCACTCTTCTCACTCAGTTGGTTTTGTTTTGGAACATATGTTAATTTTTATTAAAAATATGTTATCTATGTTAATCCGTGGTGGGCTTTTGCCATTATTTTAAAATTAAGTAATAAACTTTTGGACGTTCCTCAGTTTTAATTTCAAATAAGGTAAATATTGTTAATATAACACATATTTACAAAAGTTCTTTGGCGTCCTCAATAATTTTTAAGGGTATAAGGGATTCTGAGACCAAAAAGCTTGAGAACTGCTGTTGCAGAGAATAAAGCATCCTTGGGGGCCTGTGAGGTGATGTTCCAGGATGACGTTCAAAGGACCCGGAAGCATCTTTTTGCATTATCGCCAAGATTTTAGGTAACATTTCTTACACATTTTCTAGAACTATTGGGGTACAGGAGGAAGAGAAATCTGAAGGCTTACACTGGCTCTGCCGTTGGCTCACCCACCGAGGAGCTGTGTCTTCGTCAGGTGCTGAGTTTCTCAAGGCCTCACTTTCCTCCTTTTGTAAAAGGGACGTAAATTCCGGCTCTGTCCACCGTCAGGGTTGTTAGAAAACGAAGTAAGATAATGGAAGTAAAATGCTTTCTAATCCAGAAAGACTATAGAAATGTAAGTTGGGTTTGGTGGGGGTTTTGGTTTGCTTGCTTTGTTTTGTTTTTTAGCACATATGGGGCATATCTTCCGACAAAGTGCGTTTGGCTGAATGGGACGAAAGCAATAAACTAGCTTATTAATAACTATTAAGTGCCTGCCCTGTCACAGCACAGCGGAGACATGCAAGGGATGAAAGACACAGCTCTGTCCCGAGGAGTTTATAATATTGTGGAAGAGAGGGATAAATCAATACACAAGAGTATATTTTCAAAGACTTTAGCCTACAAGAGAAATTAGAATTCAGGAGCTGGGGAAATTAGGTGAAGGAGGTCAGCTTTCAGGAAAAGGATGAAACCTGAGTTGTGTTTTGAGGAATGGAGAGGGTTTGAAGGGCAGGAGGAGACAGAGCTCCCAGCAGAGATGTGAAAATGAAACGCTAGCACTGCACGAGGGAGACGACTGGGAAAAAGCAGGATTTCTGGCGTTCTGAGCCCACGTACCACGGCTGCCTTTACGTTTGGGGCACTGCCAGGCTCTAATCCTACTGCTGGTCTAGCAGGAAGCAGCCTCCACTCTCTTCCTGGGACCCCCTTTTAACTCGTCTTCCCCTGCGGCGTTTGCTGTTGCATTAACGGACCTGGAAGGAGAGTTAACAGCAGTGATGTGTCAAATGACCCCCTACTTCTTAAGATCATGATGAAAGGCAATTGAGGATGAAGTCTTGCTTACTTTAAGCTAGTTAAGACAGGTTATGAGTCGGCATCTTAATCTGGTCCAGGTAAACTACTCTGTGGTTTAATCAGTTTCCCAGGCCAAAATCAGCCCCAAGGGAAAGGTAAATTACTTCAATGACTAGCTCTATTTTGAGGAAGCAAGATAGCATGTAGACTAATAGAGTCCCCTTTTTAATCTGTGGCCAAATAAATGCTTGAAAGACATTAAAGGGAGACACAAAGATACATCAAAATAAGAAAATAGCAAAGCTCTTTCATCCTGAATTTGATTCATAAATGTCAGAATGAACTCATGGTCTATTTTCTTTAAAAAACAAACAAACAAAAACCAAAGGACAAACGGAAGTTATTTCCTAGCTCTGTCCACTGGAAAGCACTAGGACCAGTGACTAACACAGTAGCAATGAGCACCAGGACTGTGGTCTCCAAATACAAACGTCCACTGAACAGAGCCAGGGTGCCTTCTAACAAAATAAGGCAGGAATAGCAATATGGATATCACTGATGTGAAATCTGAAGCAAGTGCATTATGATACAAAAGGGACTTTTTTTAATGATAAAAGGGAAATTGTATAACGAGAACCTGAGGCTATAGCACCAAATAACCTAAAAGCAAAACACACAGAAAGGTAAGACTGTGGCACGGCTGCTCCACAGGCGGTGAGGTGGGTTCTCTGCTTGTCTCTTTGTGACATCACGTGTGCTTGTCTCTGTGTGACGTCACATGTGCTTGTCTCTGTGTGAGTCGCCTGTGTTTGTCTCTGTGTGACATCACATGTGCTTGTCTCTGTGTGATGTCACGTGTGCTTGTCTCTGTGTGACGTCACGTGTGCTTGTCTCTGTGTGACGTTAGTATTGATCGCGGCTGCTGACAACCTCGGACTGACCCATCCATTGTAAATTTCCCTCTCAGCTTTCCTCTACTGCTCTAGCTTCCATTGATGATCATACCCCGGGATTTGTTATTTTATGTGGGGTTGCAAAATGGTAATATTGTAATACTATTATTTCATCTTTTATCTGGAATTCCATACAGAACTCTTCCTCCTCAATTATTTGATTAATCTGAGTTGTGCTTCCTATGCAGGACAGGAATAAATACACAGACATAGAGAATGGACTTGAGGACACAGGGAGGGGGAAGGGTAAACTGGGATGAAGTGAGAGAGTGGCATGGACATATATACACTACCAAATGTAAAATAGATAGCTAGTGGGAAGCAGCCGCACAGCACAGGGAGATCAGCTCGGTGCTTTGTGACCACCTAGAGGGGTGGGATAGGGAGGGAGGGAGGGAGACGCAAGAGGGAGGAGATGTGGGGATATATGTATACATATAGCTGATTCACTTTGTTATACAGCAGAAACTAACACACCATTGTAAAGCAGTTATACTCCAATAAAGATGTTAAAAAAATTAAATTTATAAAAAATTATAAAAAATAAATAAATGAGTGATTCTTACTTTTTATTTACAAATTTTCAGAATAACGAGTTGCTTCTGTTGCCACTCAATCCCCAAGGGTGACCAAGAGGATTTGGGAGGGGAGGGGCGTCATTATGCATTCATGGATTTTAACAGATTTAATGTATTTCAACCCATTGTAGTCATTATTCTTTGCGATGCCCCCAAATCATCCCCTCAGGCCCGCCTGTGAGTTCTCTGGACAGGGCCCCAGCAGCTCCCTTGCTTTCCGATGCAACAGTGTGTTCCAGGCTCGTGTCCAACCTTTCCTTCTACAGATCTGGCGGCCGCCATTTCTCAGGGAGCCCTGGTTCCTTTTGGAGACCACAGTCCTGGTGTTCCTTGGTACTGAGCTGGTCCTTGGTACCAGGACTTTTCAGTGGATAGAGCTAGGTAGTAAGGCTTTTTGTTTCTCAGCTGTTTTTTTCTCTTTTCTTTTTAAAGAAAATATATCATGAGTTCACTGACATTTACAATTCAAATTTAGCGTGACACAACTTTTAATTTTCATGCATTTCTTTATTTCTTTAATCTCCCTTTTTGCACTGACTTTCTCTCAGACTTAAAACATCCCTATGGCATTAATATCATGATTTATTTGCTGTGTTTACTTTATTTATTTAGTTTCACAGTAACAATACTCCGTGCTTAGTAACAAAATGGAAACGGAAAACAGTGTAAGTTTCCTCTGCCGGCATTTGGCCTGAGGATATGTGCCCCTAGGAAGTACTGGGAAGTAAAATCACTGTGTTTAAAAAATACTTGAAATACTTCTTCCTGTGTGGTCAAGCAACCTACCCAATATACAGACACTTCTTTCACTTTGCTTTTAGTTTTGAGGGGTGGCCTTTTAAGAATTTTTATGTAAAACATTTATTCTACACTGTTCTGAAGTTAAATCTACCAAACAAGTACAGTCAAAGAATTCCGGCGTCCGTCCCGTCCCTTGGTTAGTTTCCTCCACTGGTCACCAATTGTTCCAGTTACTGAGGCTACAGCACAAAAGGCCCCAAACCGAGTGCCGTGCACCGCCGTCCATCACACTCGCTCATTGGGGCCGCAGCTCAGACGCCCCCGCAGGGTGACTTGACTCTGCTTTCCGATGTCGGGTCTCAGCTGGAAGAGTCAGGTTGGGTGCTGGGGTCACCTGGGGCAGTGCTGCTGGCTCCGGTCCTTCCTAGGTGGCCGTCCCACGTGCCTCTCTGCCTGAGTCTGCGCTTCAGCGCCTGGCAGGCTTGCTCCGGGGAGCATCCCAGGAGAGAGAGCCCAGGGAGGCTGTAAGACCCCAGAAGCCACACAGCGTCCCCTCCGCTACGTTCTCCCAGGCAAAGGGTCAGCAATTCCACCCAGGGTCACTGAAGCAGGGGCCTCCATAACTCCACGGAGCAGGACAAGGTTCTGGAAGAGTCTCTGGGCTGGCAAGAACGCCGTGGCCACTTTGGAAAATGACACGACACTGGGATGCGGTTCGGTTTGTCCGTCCGTTTTAAATGCTTGAAGACGGGAGAAGAATGGGGACAGTTCTGCAAAGGGATTCCACGAGGCAGCGGATCCGGGAGGGGACTTGGAAGGATGGACGGTGCTGGTGGCAACAAGGACAGGGGCCCCAAGAAGGGGGAAGCGGGCGCGAGCAGGAAGCCAGAGCTGCGCTGCAAGGCCAGCAGGAGGCCCACGCTTCTCATTCCTTTGAGGGAAGGAGGAATCCCATTTGAATGAGCTGGGATTTTTTTTCTTTGAAATTGACTTGTCAGTGCTTGTACATAAGGGCTAATTATTTGGGACTTATATTCACAGCAAGCACAAGCTTGCACAAGCTTTTTCTGCACGGCAGCCTCCTATATAACGCCTATGGGCTCCCACTACCCATCTCACTCAGAGGAGGTCTTTGTAGGGAGGCAGGGCCGGTGCACTGAATGCAGGGTGCCAGGCCCTCTCCCGGGCATGCATGGGCACAGCTGGAAACCTCAGCTGCACCTGTTCAAGGTCACAACAGTAGCTTTAAGGCCACTCGATGGCTGACTTCAGAGCCCTTTCCAGTATGTTTGAGCATTAGTTATATGTATTTATATCGGCGCTGAATACAGTTGAGGCGTACAGAATAATGATTTGAGTTTTGTACATCCTGAAATGATGACCACTGTAAATCTGGTGAACGTCCATCATCCATATAGACACAAAATTAAAGAAATAGAAAAAAGATTCTTTTTCTTGTGATGAGAACTCTTAGGACTACTCTCTCAACAACTTTCATATATAACCTGCAGCAGTGCTCATTACCTTTATCATCCTGTACATGACATCCCCAGTACTTACTTATCTTATAACTGGAAGTTTGTCCCTTTTGACAGCCTTCCTCTAAACCCCCCCCTACTCCTCTGCTTAGTTTTTTTTTAAGATAAGTAATTTTTTTTTTTTTTTTTGCGGTACGCGGGCCTCTCACTGTTGTGGCCTCTCCCGCTGCGGAGCACAGGCTCCGGACGCGCAGGCTCAGTGGCCATGTGTCACGGGCCCAGCTGCTCCACGGCACGTGGGATCTTCCCGGACCGGGGCACGAACCCGTGTCCCCTGCATCGGCAGGCGGACTCTCAACCACTGCGCCACCAGGGAAGCCCAAGATAAGTAATTTTTAAAAACATCCAAGTAAACAGTCTCTTCTAATATCCATGTAGGAACGTGTGTGGGATGTGTGCACAGGTGCACACGTGTGTGTCAGTGAGCTCATTTTTTTCTTTCTTTTTTCAGGAAGTGATACATTCTTTTATTTCCCATTAGAATATCATGCTGTTTGGCTTGTTGTAGTCTTATTCTCACTTCCAAAACGTTTCTTCCCTATAGTTCCAACTATTAAAGTGAATCTTCAAGAAAAACGACACCATGAAAAACACTTGGCTGATCTTTTTCTGATCCTTTCTTGTTCCTGTTTTGTCGCAACCACAGCTCAGAGTAAAGCAGCTCCGCAGAACAGCTCCCTCGGCAGCCGGGCTGGCACGGCAAGGCCACACGTATTGGTCCTATGAGAGTCGGAGAAGGGTCAGAGGGAAAACACCCAGAAAGTGTCCCAACTTTCTCAATATATAAATAATTTAGAATGCAAAGGAGTTTTTAAGGAAAGAGTCCCCAAAGTGTGACAAAGCTACTTAAAGCTTCAGAACCTAAAAAGATGCCACAGAGACTGGAGACATTCTCTCCTGTTATGGCTTTTAACACACAAGGTCTAAAACCAACGCCCACCGGCACCAGACTCAGGGCTAAGGCAGAATCGCCGAGACCCCCAGGAGCCCCTTGAGGTCCTTCCCTCCCAGGTGAGGGTCCACAGGCTCTGTCATAAGAAACAAAGCAGCACTGGGCTCCTAATACGTGCCAGGCGCAGTGGGCTCGCACTAAGCCGCTAACGACACTTTTTTGACCATCATGACAGGTCCTCAGAGCGCGTTGCTTTCCTATTTTACAAATGAGGAAGCCGAGGCTTCTTGAAGCCAGTTAGCTTACCAAGGTCACACAGGTCATAAGTGGAGAGTCTGAACTCACCCCCAGACAGGCCCGTCCCCAACCGCTGGAGACACCTGACCCAGAGCCCTCGTTCACCTGAGCCTCCCCTGGCCTGGACGGGGCGGCAAGACTGGATGACGCCAATGAAGGTGAGCGGGACCCCAGCTGGCAAGCCCCTCCCGTGGCTCCTGCGGGTCACGCGGCCCCCAGCGCCGGGCTCTGTTCCCTGAGAGCCAATGCAGACATCAGCGCGGAGTGCACTGTTGGAAAACTTTGCTCTGACGTTCAGCACAGGTGCCTGCTCTGCAGCTGAGCGCTCAGTGTTTATCAGTTCGCATCTGACAAGTCCCCCACCAGCGGGTGCTGCACGCCCACTCGGGGCTTTTCAGCCAAATCTGTGCTGCTCCGTGGTTCCTGTTACTCCGTCCACTGGGCATCTCTTGCGGGGCGGGAGCGGGGGAAAGCAGGGGCACACCCGCGGCCAGCACAGACGAGCAACCTGTGCCCACCTCCCACCCTCCGCTTGCCCACTTGGCTTTCCAAGGCCTTCTTTCCACCTCCTCATTGACGGTGGACCATGTTACTCTTCCCAGCTATTGGCTGACGTTCCCCGTACGCTCTCAACATTTGCTCTGTGACTACAATGCCCTCCCCTGTGGGAGGTGTACACTTCCTTCCTCGTTGTCACCAGGCTTGGCCATGTGACGTGTTCTGGCCAAAAGAATTTGAATAGAAGACCAGATGTCAGATGCTGAGGGATCGGAGCCCGGGTGTGGTTCTGCCACCGCTGGGCCGTTGGAAAGGCAGGTACCAGCTCCAGCTGTTCCTTCAGCCTGGGTCCCAGAGTGAAAAGAACCTGACCCACCACCAGCATGGAACATGGGCAAAGATTGACCTTTGTTGGTGTAGTTAGTGAAGCCCTGAGATTTGGGAGGTGTTTGCTGTCGCAGTATAACCTGCAGAGTTTCCTGAGTTGGGAACAGGAAAGCAAAGGGAGTTAAACCAATAAGAAGTTGTGTAATAAAGGTTCCTGAGAGTCTGAGGCATCAGCACTTGTTTAAGGCCGATCTGGTCATTGAAATGGCTGTTGCCATCTCGTCCCCTGCCTCCTGTGGACATGCTTCTTCACAAGCTAACTCTATCTCTTAAACAGCATGATGGCCCTGTGACAACTCGCCAGCTTCCAGAGCCCCAGTTTGGCCTGGACCCCAGCTGCCCCTCCCACCTTTTTTTTTATATTTTTTTTGTATTGAAGTCTAGTTGATTGACAAGGTTGCGTCAATTTCTGCTGTACAGCAGTGACTCAGCCATACATATACATACATTCTTTTTTTATATTCTTTCCCATTATGCTTTATCATAGGATACTGAATACAGTTCCCTGTGCTATACCTTCTTTCTTGTACGTTTATTGGACTCTCCCCCTGCTCTGTTTAGGATCTAGCTAGGTGGACAGTATTGAACAAGATGACATCCCAGGTCCAGATCCAGGTTTGGGGGTTGAAAACTTGTACAATTTGGAGGTCCCTCACTGAGAACCGGAACAAAAACCCATGAATAGAAAATGAGGGACAGGGCCTTGGAGGCCCATGCCAGTGAGGGGCCTGAGCTGAACCCTCATCAGCTTCACTGTCAATGCACCCTAGGGGTTGGGGTGAGGAAGGGGTGGAGAGGATGAACACAGAGATAACAGGAAACTCAAAGGCGATGAAGAGAGCCTTGCTGAAAATAAACAAGGTGATGCAGTGGGAAGTAGCCAGTGGTGACGATGCTGAATGTTACTTGAGCCTGTGATCCTGAACCACAGTGAAGGTTAAAAAGTCCCTCTGCCCTTTGTGTTCCAGAAAACAGCTCACTGCAAGGACTCAGATACGACTGCAAGATGCCCCTGTTTACCTGGGACAAGGCCAGACACGGACCCTCCGAATTCCCATTCCTCAACGCACTTCAGTCCCCAGTGGTCATTCGGAACATGACGCTCAGTAACCAACCTTCCGTTCAGCTTCTCTCCTTCCTCCAGGCCTAGACCTTTGGCCCAGCCTCACCCAGAGCCAGCAGGAGCCCCTCCTGAGCACACGCAGGCCAGCAGGAGCCCCTCCTGACGTCCTCTCCTAGGAAGCCACCCTCCCAGCCCATCTCCCACCCCCGGTTCTTTCTAGCTGTGTTTACCCCTCTCTGTAAAGAAAGCCCTTTTCGCCTAACCCTTGAGAAGCTCGCAGACCTTCAAGTCAGAGCTTTCTGCTGTCGCTAGAGTCCCCTCGCCCTGCAGTATCCTCGAGAATAAAATCTTTTCTAAGTCAGGTTCTGTTTTTATTTGGCTGTGGTTAGGAAAGCCCTCCCCATGGAGGAGTGATTTACACAGATGGACAATGGTTCAAGGGAGAACTAGGTTTATGGGAGGTGATTTTGTTTTAAGAAATGGATATTTTTAGCCTGAAAGAAAAGAGAGGGAAGAGGACAGAATTGTGGGGTGTGCCTAGGTTGTTTAGAGGAAGTGGTTAAAGGAGCCTGAAAGAGGCAAGCAGTTGGAGAAATGGGGAAGGCAAGAAAGGCACAACGCTGCATAAGACCACGGAGGAGCTCATGCATTCCTTCCACAGGTGCTATTTTACTGAGCACCTACTACTTGCCATCCATCGTGCCAGGCAGTGGGGACTCGGTGGTGAGTAAACTAGATATGAGTGTTGACTTGCAGTCTACAGGGAAAGACAGAAGTGAATGGAATAATCACACACATATTTCATTTCAAACAGTGGTGTGTACTATGTGGGTGAGTAACAAGGCAGAGGGCACATTGCCCGTGCACTTGGACAGTCCTGGATGGCAGAGGAACCTGAGGAAGGCATATTTTACTCAAAAGGTAAATATGAATGGGCATTAACTAGGGTAGCATGTGGGGATGGGGATGGTGTGAGGGGAGCATCTTAGCAGAGACAGTGGCTGAGGAATGACAAGGCCAGCGTTTGTGGGGTGGAGTCCACTACCGCCTGCTCTCCCCCGCCCATGGAACTGAGCATCGCTTTGATGGATCTGCACTTCCCTGGCTCTTAGACCCAGGACATTCCCTGTGTGTTTGGAGGAGGGAGCCGGCACAGGCTTGATTTGCCGTTGCCCGTTGCTCCTGGGGGCAGGCTCAGCCCCGACGGTCCTGCAGCTCTAAGTCTGTGAAGTGCTGCACACAGCGGGGCCCATGTGAATGGAGCAGAGACCAAGGGAATCGCGTGGGGTCACGGTAGGGGGGCCCTCTGCAGTCTTGGAGCTGGTCAGGCATGATTGCCCAGGGATCGACGGCTGCCCCTAACACCCCTGTGGTGGGGAGGACATGGCACACGCGCCTCTCTGCCTGCTGGGTCCCGAGGGTCGCACCTCCTTGAAGACAGCATGGCCCCAAGGGAGCAGCCTCCTCCCCGCACTTTTCTGCGGCCCCAAGCCGCTGTCTCCACACACTGTCCCACTCCTTGACGGGCTGGCCACTTGGCCCTGACCGCACCGGCTCCCGGGCAGCTCAACGCCGGGAGGAGGGGCCGCGGCACCGAGGACATCAGAGAAGGTGGCTTTAAAGTCGACTTCACGGGTCCAGGCCAAAGGCGGTCGGGAACTAGACCGAAGGGGAAGCCGCGTCAAAGAGGCGAAGGGGCAGAAGGACTGACCTGGGCCGGGGGCTTGTCCTCTCGATGGGGGCGCGTCCTCCACAAGGGGCGCGTCCACCACAAGGGGCGTGTCCTCCAGATGGGGCGTGGCGTCGGGGCCTCACGTGGCGTGTTCGCCAGCCGGGCGCGCGTCCGTCGCACAGGGGCGTGGCGTTGGGGCGCCCTGGGCGAGTCCGAGGCTGTGGGCTGGGCCCGGGCTGGGGGCGTGAGGTCAGGCGCCCGGGGCGGAAACAAGCAGGGCTCGGCTTGGGCCGCGGGATCCGGGCGAGGGTCTCGGCGAGTGTCGCGGTGCGCGCGGGCTGGGACTGCTGTGCGCCTGGAGGTCCCGGTGAGGTGGCGGGGCCCCTGGGGCTCCCGGTGGTCGGCGGGCGGGGTTCCGGCGCCTCTCGGGGGCCCGCCGCGTCCTCGGCCGTGGGCTGGGGTTGGCCGCGCTGTTCGGTGGCCGCCGGCCCGGTGCACGGTCGGCTTAAGGAAATCTGCCCCTTTTTAGGGAAGCGCAGGGCCTGGCGCTGGACAAGGCCTCGAGCCCTCGGAAGGCCGCGCCTTGGTACCCCTGCGGGGTCCTCCGCCGGGTTCGGCCGATGAAGCCCGCGGCCCGCCTGGGCGCCCTGTGCCTGGCGCTGTGCTGCCTGGGCGGCGCACGCGGGCTCTGGAGGAGGTGAGCTGCGGAGGGGCCCGGGGGGGCGGGAGGGCCTGCAGGGGGACACGGGTGCCCGGAGCCACCGAGCGTCTCCCGGAGGCCTGGCGCGCACGCTTTCCGTCCAGGGTCCGGTATCCTGGTGAGGTGGTCGTGGTTCCTCTTTCCAGGTTTCTTTCTCTCGCCCTTCCTCCGCTCCCTCTCGTTACCTCTTTCCATCCTTTCTGTTGCAGCTGACAGTGTAAGGGGTAAACAGGCTGTCTGGGAGAGGAGTCTCATTTTACTAATGTAGTGGAGACCGAGATTTGAGAACCAGATTTTAATTTTCTTCTGTTTTATTTGGGTAATGCTTCAGTTAACAGAAGGATTTCATACTTACTTCGCAGGCCTGGGAAAAGGTCAGTTTTCTTTTTTTAAAAAATTGGCGTATAGCTGCTTTACAACGTTGCGTTGGTTTCTGCTGTACGACGAAGAAGTGAATCAGCTGTATGTATACACACATCCCCTCCCTCTTGGACCTCCCTCCCACCCCACCCCCCATCCCACCCCACCCCCCATCCCACCCATCTAGGTCAGCGCAGAACATTGAGTAGAGTTCCCTGTGCTCTACAGCAGGTTCTCATTAGTTATCTGTTTTATACATAGTAGTGTATATATGTTAATGCCAGTCCCCCAATTCATCCCACCCTCTTCTTTCCCCCCTTGGTGTCCATACGTTTGTTCTTTGCATCTGTGTCTCTATTTCTCCTTTGCAAATAGCTTCATCTGTACCATTTTTCTAGATTCCACATATATGCATTAATATACAGTATTTGTTTTTCTCTTTCTGACTTAACTTCACTCTGTATGAGTCTCTAGATCCATCCACATCTCTACAAATGACCCCACTGCGTTCCTTTTTATGGCTGAGTAATATTCCATTGTATATATGTACCACATCTTCTTTATCCATTTGTTTGTTGATGGACATTTAGGTTGCTTCCATGTCCTGGCTATTGTAAATAATGCTGCAGTGAACATCGGGGTGTGTGTGTCTTTTTGAATTAATGGTTTTCTCAGGGTATATGCCCAGTAGTGGGATTGCTGGATCATATGGTAGTTCTACTTTTAGTTTTTTAAGGGCAGTTCATACTGTTCTCCATAGTGGCTGTGTGGAGAAAAGGGAACCCTCTTGCACTGTTGGTGGGAGTGTACATTGTTTTTCTTTTTTAGTGAACCGCCGTTGCTGTTTTATCACTTTAAAAAGTACCATTAAATTTCAGTTTTCCCAGGAAGTGTATTTTCTGAAAAAGAGCTCCATTAATTAACTAATTGTTGCTGTCAAGTTTTGCTGTCAAGTTAAGAGTGTATCATCGGAGACGTAGTGCGGTGCACGGGTTGAGTATGAACTGCTGGCTCATATCCAGCTGTAGGACCTTGGAGCTCTCCATCAAGGTCGTTCATCCTAAAGCCGAGAGAGTAACAGCACCTGCCTCCTAGCCTTGGTGCCAGGAGACATCAGTTAAAGTACAGAATGTGCTTAGAACCATGCCTGCCCGATAGTAATCAGTACATGTCAGCGAAGACGTTAGGCTGTGGTACGTGTAGTATGTGGTCACCTCCAGCTGATTCTCGCGATGCATGCCACAGATACAATTGGCGAGAACGTGCGGGTGATTCAGACCCTGAGGGCCTCACGGGTCAGCGGGTGTTTTCCCAGGTCCTCTTTCTCTGCTTAGTGGGCCTTTCTCTTTACAGCACAGTCAGCATCTCCGCTGCCTTGGGAGGATGTTTCTCTCTGGGTCGTAGGTGGTTATTGTGTGACAGACGTTGTGAGTCTTGGTAGTTTTATTGAAAACTGCATCCTGCTGGTCTAGTTTTCCCGGCCTCTGCCTGACCTTCCGGCCTCAGTTTCCACCTATGTGAAATAAGGTTTTCGTATCCAGAAAAACAAAAAAACAAAAAAACCCTCTTCTAATGCTTCTCCCAGCTCTAATGCTCATGCTGCAGTTCTCTTTTCTCTTGTACTGAGCACTTGCTCATTAGTTCAGACTGAAAAAAGTTTCGAAATATCGTGAATTCTCTACTTATTCAGCAGTACTCAACTATTTACAAAACTAATGTGTAACAACTTAATACTGTTTTGCTGTTGAGTCTTTGCTTCTAAAAATGCATTAATCCTGAATTACGTGTCTGCTCGAGTTGTATCCCCTGTTGCTGCTGCTGTTTTCCGTCTGTACAGCGAGTTTTTTCACAAGCTGGCCTTTCTGCCTCTGTCTCTGTGTGTGCTAAGCCTTGCACACCTGGTGGGAGGGAGGGTCCCCGTGTGAATGCTACTCCACGACCCCTCATGGAGTCTCAGGGAGGGACGGGTGGGTTTCACGGGGACGTGGGAAGGAGCCCCTAGGATCAGACGTCACCCATCCTGCAGAGAACGAGTAAAGCTTCCCGGCGGGTGGGGTGGTGACAGCAGCCTCGCGTGCCACCCTAGTGCTGTTCTGTGGCCGTGAGCTACGAAAACCATTCTGTTTTCAGGCTTCTGGGTCTCACAAATGCTGCCGAGGGGTAAGGGGTCTGTGTCTGCACCGCGTGAACACCTGAGGGGAAGGGCGCCTTCTGGTTCATTCCCTCCCTGCCGCTCTCTGCTCCCCTTCAGCGGGGGCCCCCCCAGCTGCCTCATCCAGAATCTTCACCCTCTCCCCACCTGGCAGGCCTGCCGTCCTCCTTAGTCACAGCCCTTGGCCCTTGGCGCCGTGCGTCCCGCGCGTCCTCAGTCGGCACAGCCGTCGTCCCCCTCGCTGGCAGGTGGCAGGTGCGCTGCGGGACGGTAGGGACCCGGTCCGCCAGCCGTGTCAGGGCCGCGTGCACAGCTGCAGTGCCGGGCCTGTGGCGGGCGCCCCGTGTTCCCCGAATGAACGCTGGAGTGAATGGATGGATGAATTGACCTTTCTGTAACTTTTTAAAAAGCTCCTGAAAAATACGTCCCTTGTCTTTTAACAGTGACAGCCATGAGTGGCATAAACTAATTATGGTTCACCACTGGCCTGCGACAGTGTGCAAGGTGAGTTCTGCCTCGACCGGCCCCTCTGACCAGTGACCCCCCTGCCCCCGCCCCCGGTGAAGAGGAGGTTGCCCAGCAAGTTTTCTCGCCGAGCGCCTCTTGCTGACCGAACCTCCCGGCCTGTCCTGCCTCACGAGGCGGCGCCTTCCTGGCCGGAGACCATCCCTCGGGGAGGGCCTTGCACGAGGTTCTGGGGGTGGTGACACAGGCCCACAGACGGCGGGGGCTGGCTCAGGCATCACGAATGTATCCTCCCAGTTCTGGGGGTCAGAAGTCTGAAACCAAGGTGCGGCAGAGGCCCCTTCTGGAAGTTTCGAGGGAGAAGTGCTCCAGGCCTCTGCCTGGCTTGTGGCGGTGCCGGCGCTCCTTGGCTTGTAGGCACAGCCTCTGCCCTGCCTCCACACCGTGGTCTCCATCCGTATGTCTGTTTCTTTTTTTATTTTTCCGTGCCTTTTTTTTTTAATTAATTAATTAATTTATTTATGGCTGTGTTGGCTCCTCGTTTCTGTGCGAGGGCTTTCTCTAATTGTGGCAAGCGGGGGCCACTCTTCATCGCGGTGCGCGGGCCTCTCACTATCGCGGCCTCTCTTGTTGTGGAGCACGGGCTCCAGACGCACAGGCTCAGTAGTTGTGGCTCACGGGCCTAGTAGCTCCGTGGCATGTGGGATCTTCCCAGACCAGGGCCCAAACCTGTGTCCCCTGCATTGGCAGGCAGATTCTCAACCACTGCGCCACCAGGGAAGCCCCCGCGTGTCTGTTTCTTATAGGAACCCCAGGGGTTGCACTGAGGGCCCACCCTCATCCAGTCTGACCTCCTCTTAACTTGATGACACCTGCAGAGACCCTGTTCCAGATAAAGTCACCTTCAGAAGGCCCTGGGGTTAGGACTTCAGCACGCCCTCCGGGGACAGGCCTTGACCTGTCCCCTCCGTCCACTATCTCAAGTCTCGTTAAAATGTCTCCGCCGGAGCCTTGCCGGCCTCCTTTGCTCCGCTCGGCACAGGTGGAGCCTTCCCTCCTTCAGGGTGGCCTCCGTCTGGCCCTGCCTCGCCTGGTGCCCTTGTCCTTGTAGAGCGTGTTGCAGAGGCTCTATCCCGAGAGCAGCCAGCTGGCGCCCCTCCTGCTGCCTGCGGGCCGTGTCCACCCCCCGTCCATCTTGGGGGCAGTTGTCACGCCGATCCTGGTCTTGGTGCCACGACTCTAAAGTCGTTTCATCATATTGCTCAGCTGGCCCTAATTTTTTTGACAGTGTTTCTGAAATTTTGACTTGAAAATTCTCAATTTTGAGGCCTTTTCTTAAGTGCTGGGAGGCGGAGACGTGTAAATGGCAAAGCCCTCACCACCATAGCGTTAGCTACCACACGCCCATCACGGCCGCCACATCTTTCTTGTGGTGAGAACATTGAGGTCTGCTCTCTTTGTAGCATTCAAGTGCGTGAAACAGCATTATTCGCTGTGATCACCATGCTGTTCGTTAGATCCCCAGGCTTTTTCACCTTATAACTGGAGGTTTTCTCTCCCCGTTTCCCCAGCCCCGCCCCTGGCAGCCACCACGCTGCCCCTGGAAACTCATTTCTGACAGGGGATCTCTTACTGTATTAGACTGCTCTGGTTTTAGTTTCCCAAACTTTACAACTTCCTGTGTCTTTCTCCCTCTGGTGCTGGTTCTTTGCTCCAGGGTAGGGAGGACAGTTGGCGGTGGGCAGAATGGAGTTGCCTGTAAGCTGTTTTCAGTTTTGTTGGGAATCTGGCTCTCACTCCTATGTAGTGAGGACGCATGGGAGCCGTGGGTTCCTTCAGGAAGGACCTGTGTGTGGAGCTCCTACCCTGGGTAACACTGGGAGATTTGCCTTCAGGGCCTGGGACGAAACTTGTGGGTGTTCCTGTGTGCTGACTAAATATACATGGAAGTGCATTCCTGCCTTGAGGCTTCAGAAATGAGATGAAAAAAATCAATTACTAGCAAAATATCATTCTTAGGGGATTCATTTCGATCCAGGGCGGCCATGACAAGGGTCCTGCTATCCCAGTCAAGTGTCATCCTGGGGACAGGGCCGTCTCTGGGCTCCTGCCCCTGTGAGCGATGTACGCGTCACAGGTGCAGGGACAGGTCTGTCCTCAGCGCTCAGCACGGCCCCTCACGAATGCTTGCTGACGCGGGAAAGGAAGCGGCACCTTGACCTCAGTTCCCCCCGTAGAGGCTCATCTGAGACGCTGGGTGTAGAGCTGAGGTGGAAGATCCCCGCTGGGGCCTGTCTGCCCGTCCCCAGCCTCGCACTGTGGGAGAGGGCCCGCCTGCTTTGCGTGTGGTTTCCTTGGGGATGAGATGAAGTCCACGACCTCTCGCTCTGATCCCACACTTTGTCCTCCCGCCCTCTGCCCCCTTGTTCTGTAGTCTCACATCAGACATTTCAGGCACCTAAACCAGGCCTGCCCTCATTTCCAGACCAGCTGTAAAAAGCAGCAGCCTCGCTACATCAAAAGGTGATTCAAACAGGAGGGCCTTGCGCATCGGCAGGACGCCTCAGCACTCCTCACCAGGCCCGGCATGCACTATTCATTTGCTTATTCACTGCGGGGCTACTGGGCCTGGCTTCTGACCCACTGCCTGATAGCTGAGGTGATTATTGTTTTGGAAAAACCCCATTTTAGCTAAACAATTTGGAGGTCCCTAAAACGTGTTACACTGAGATTTTTATCTCTAGAGTTTATCTTTAATGTTAAGGATATGCTCCTATTCTCACCTTGGCATTTTTCTTGGCTCCAAATTTTCAATACTTATTGTTCCACTGTTGTATTTGGGCCTGATGCCTGAACAAACTTGAGTTTAGCAGGATACCGTCAGCCTCTTGTTCTCATTTTTGATTGTATGACAAGAAAATTATTCATGGGTAAGTATGAGTGTATCTATCAGATTGACTTAATTTTCAAGCACGTAAAAAGAACAAAAGTAGCTGTTAAATTCTGTTTTCCAAATCGTTGGTTCACTCATTTCCAATGAAATATCCAGCCGCCCCCCGCCCCCGCCGTGGTATTCTCATGAATACTGCTTATGGCAAATTACCACGGAACTTATTTCGTGTTAGTCGTGTATTGGATCTCAGTGATATTTGTCAGAAGAAAGGAAGGTTGTTAAGTGTATTTAACAAACAACAAACCAGTTGTCTTCTCTGTCTTTTCTCCATAGGAAGTTAAGGACCACTGCAAAGACCCCCCAGATTACTGGACCATCCACGGATTATGGCAAGTACTTCATGCGTTTAAAACTTCAGCGGCCTCAGAAGCTGGCTGACCTGGAGATCTAGCTTGAGTCTGATCCTGATGTGTATACTTGTGATTTCTGTTAGGAGTTTACTCAATAGACCAGATCCTTATTGAAGAACATCTCTAGTCTTTCTAACATAACCCTACTTCTGTCGTACTTGAGTTCTGTTTTGATAGAACAGTAACAGTCTAGTTTAAATATGCATTTGAGGATTCTCGGTACATTTTAGATCACTGAATCTTAATTTTCTTATTTTCTTTTGGGGCCAATAAGTAAATGCATAACAAAAAATAAATAAATAAATGTGTGTATATTACATATATATATATGATGTGTATGTATCGTATACGTACTTCACAGACACCCAAATTTATTTTTCTGGTTTTGCCTGCATTTTGTTTAGTTTATTTTTTTGTTGGATGTGCGTATACTTGTGACGTTAAACTACGTGTGCTAATTTGCCCAAAGGGATTGGCCTGGTCCCCCTTCTCCCCGAGAGGAGGGACATCCTGGCTTGTGCTGGGCTGCTCGTCCCTCAGGGACAGGGGTCAGCAGGAAGCAAATTAAACCGGGGCCTGAGGACCTGGCCTCATCCCATCTTTGGGTTTCTGGGATTTTGCTCACGTCCTCGGCTGTCCTTGAGCTGGGGGACGGCACCCAGCGCTGTGGGAGCTGGGCTGGTCTCGGGTGCTGGGCTGGCCTGCCGACCCTGGAGAAAGCAGGTTTGGTCCCTCATGATGTCAGCTGCAGGTGGAGGCTGAGAGTTGACACGTCCAGAATTAGACACGTGAGGACAGCGTCACATGCGCAGGTCGGGAGGGTACACGTGCTCGGTGCTGAAAGAAACATACCAGGCACTTCTGAGCACGATACATGTGTTGTCCCGTTAATCCTCGTCGCCTTTAAGGAGACGGGAACTCATGCTCTTCTCACACTGTGGCTGATGAGGGGACATTTGCAGACTCAGAGCCCGGCCAGAAATCCCCGCCGGGCCGGCTCCGGGGCGCCCCCTACCGGCTTGTTTACTGTGCTTCCTCTGCTAGGAAGTCGGCCGGTTTGCATTGTGCCTGGGTGTTTTGAACGACTTTCCACTTTGAAAGAAACTCCAATAGTGACTGCTTGTGCCCGAGCATGACTCACGCGGCAGAAGGAATTCCCAGTTAGAAGTCACCTCCCTTTCGTTCTCTACAGACCTTAACGCAGGTGTTTTCTCATGCCGTTTGGAACCAGCCCAACCAAGACTAATTTCTCTTTATTTGTTCAATTGTAATTTCAAGGCCTGATAAAAGTGAAGGATGTAACCGATCCTGGCATTTTAATCCAGAAGAGATCAAGGTATTAACTTTTTTTTACTTTCTATTTTATATTGGAGTATAGTTGATGAACTATGTTGTGTTAGTTTCAGGTGTACAGCAAAGTGATTCGGTTATACATACACATGGGTCTACTCTTCTTCAAATTCTTTTCACATTTAGGTTGTTACGTAATATTGAGCAGAGTTCCGTGTGCTACGGTTACCTGTTTTAAATAGAGCAGCATGTACGTGTCAATCCCAATCTCCGAATAGATCCATTCCTCCTCTAAGTGTGCCCTCGAAGTCATGCTTTAAGATGTATTCACCAGCATTTACTGATATCTGAAATAGTCCCACAAGTTAAATACGATTTGCATTTAGTTAAATCCTCCTCTGCCCTGGGCCCGAAGCGCCGCAGTGACTGTGTGAGGTGACCCTGGCCCCAGCCCGCGGCCCGTCATCCCTGCTCCGGGACTCCCGGCCGCTCGGCTTGTGCTCAGGCATGTGTGCGCGGCCCTGGCTTGCAGAGGCACCGTGGCCCCCAGGCTGTCCTTGCTGGCTGCGGGCAGGATGGGTTTCTCAGTGGGCCCCGTGAGCAGCGAGGGAGCGGTGGGCCTTTCTAGGACAAAGGCTCGTGGTACAGAGGGACTCCTGGCACTGGGAGAGTTGGTAGCAGACGCTCCTTCCGCACGTGCGCACACACCCACACGCGCACACGTGCACACGCGTGTGTTCGCCTCTGCACAGGGTGCTGACAGCCCCTCGTGTGACTAGTCAGCTGTCGAGGTAACTATACCTGGATTCACAGGGCAGGGCCTGTGCGGCTACTGAGGCCTCCCTGAAAACATGGGGTAGAATTACGGACCCTTTCCAGGACTGTGTGGCCCCCAGGAGGACAAGGTAATGAGTTCCAAACCCATCACAGGTTCTAGTCCAAATGGAATTGTTTCCTCCTCTTTCCTTCTCATGAGGACCTTCAGTGCTGTGAGCCTGGAGGCCTGAGAGGCCGGAGCCCCAAAGCCTGGTGAGGTCTCTTTCCTCAGACATACTTATCTCTTCCCGGACTGACTTCGACTCCCGCTAATGTTCCTGGTTAGAGTCTTGTGATCCTGCAGCGGCATCCAGGTTAATTTACTCGTAACAATGTTCTGCGTGCCTGCAGTGTATCGGGCACCGGGCCAGGGGCTGGGGACACGGGGAGCAGAGCAGGACGAGGTTTCTGGCCACCTTGCCTGCAGCCGGGAGCCAGCACACACATCACAGAGTGACAAGCGGAGTGCCTGGGGGGAGAGCACTTAGAGCTTAGGACGGTGGACCTGGGCCAGGCTCCCCTGAGGAGGTGATAGAGGGCTGGAATCCGACTTAACCAGGAGATGGGAGAGGAAGGCTGGGGCAGGAGCATGTGCAAAGGCCCCGGGGTAGGACGGAGCTTTTGAGAAACTGGGGGGAAGCCAGTGTGGCTGGGGGGTGAGCCGTGGGCCGGGGCAGTGTTGAGGGCCAGGTCCTACAGAGCCTGTGTACTGGTTAAGGGTCGTTTGTCTGCGTGAAGACCCAGAGGGAAGTCGTTGGAAGCATTCAAGCTGGAGAGTGAAGGAAGCCAGTGTGGCTTTTCTGTGGTTGCCCCGGCTGCCTGCCTGTTAAGTGAGGAGGCTCTGCAGGGTCCCTGCCAGAGGCCAGGAGCCTGGAATAGACGGAGGCTGTGGGGATGGAGGGGGAGGAAGCACAGGCAGAACCGACTCCGGGTGGGGGCTTGTCTAACTAGGGGGGTGTCAGCCTCCTTCCCCGGCCCAGGGGACCGCGCCTTGGCGCATGGGATTGAGGGTCAGCTGTGGACACACTGAGTTTGAAGTGCCCTGGAAGCATGCAGGTAGGGTCAGTGTGTCAGGAGAGAGGTCTGAGCTGGAGATGAACTTCTGCATCAGCGCAGTCAGTAAGGCGTACGCGTGAGTGCGGATGGGGTAGTGTGGAGCTGGCAGGGACCAGCCTCCAGTAGCCCCGGCGTTTAGAGCAGGAGGGACGAGGGCCACGCAGAGAAGCAGCCAGAGGGGAGCTTCGCGCAGGAGTGTAGCCAGGGTTCCTGAAGGGAAGGCGGGGGGCCCTTTGGATGGAGGGCTTGCGGGCCCAGGCCAGGAGGTGACGGGCAGCAGCCCTTCGTTCAGAACAGTGCCGCTTTACTTGCTTTGTAGCAGAGCGTCCAATCTAGCATCTGTCCCAAACAAAAGCAGCCTAGTTTGGGCAATAAATTATATCGTCGCCCTGCTCCCCCGAGGGCTATGGGGGCAGGCGGAGGGTAGGTGGGAATGGAGACAGTCGGGGAGGGCAGCATCCGGGGAGATGTCCGGCCGTGCGGGGTCGGGGGCAGTGTGTGAAATCGGTTCATAGCTGCTGGGTTGATGGGAAGGACCCATCATGGCGGGAGTGGTGGCAGGACTGAGAAGGTGAGGTCATCCTGGGCCTGGTTACACACCTTTTTTTAATGGAACCTTTTCTGGCCTTGTGGGTGTGTGGGAATTGGAAAGTAAACTTGAACGCTGTTCAGTTTAGGGTGACTGACCAGTGTATGGCTAAGACTGCCCAGCCCAGACAAGCTCTTCTCTAGGGAGAGCGAGAACTTGTATTTTGTGTTCGATTTCATTAGTAGACACTATTTTTTTAGAGCAGTTTTAGAAACCTAAAACGGAAAATTTAAGTGGACAGGACAGAGTTCCCATACACTTCCCCCCATGCCCCTACCCTGTACAGCGTTCCCCAGTCCAAACGTCTGCGTTAGTGAGGTACACGTGTTACAAGTGATGAGCCAGTGTTAATACTTTATTACCGACTAAAGTTTATAGTTTATGTTAGGTTCGCTCTTCGTGTTGTGTGGTTTTTATGGGTTTGGACAAATGTGTAATGACATGTATCCACCATTATGATATCACACACAGTAGTTTCACTGCCCTAAGAATCCCCTGTGCTCAGCCTGTTCATCCCTCCCCAGCCTCAACCCCTGGCAACCCCTGACTTTCACTGTCGCCATTGTTTTGCCTTTTCTAGAACGTCATGTAGTTGGAATCATACGGCAGGTAGCCTTTTCAGGTTGGCTTCTCTACCTCAGTGATACGTGCTAAGGTTCCTCCATGTGTTTTCATGGCTTGATAGCTAATTTTTTTAGTGCTGAATAATATTCCATTATCTGGATGGACACAATTTGTTTATCCATTCACCTGTCAGAGCTTGTATTTTCAAATACACTTTCATGCTTACCCAGATTTCACGTTTAGATGTGTCTTAAGAAACACTTCATGCCAAATAAGCCCAGAATCACTGGACTCACCTGTTATTAATCCGCAGAGCTCAGTTCTGTTTATGTATTAGCTTCTCAGGTTTGCCTTCTGGGTTTTGAGTTGTTAGGTCCTACCTCGATTTATTCTCATTGCTGTCACTCTGCACAGGACCTTTTGTCAGACATGAGGATGTACTGGCCTGATCTGCTGCATTCGTCTCCTAACCGCAGCCTCCATTTGTGGTGAGTCTGAGTTCTGGGGGCCGTCACGAGCCTGAGGCACAGGTGTGAGCTTCGGGGCTGTTCCGGATGCAACTACGGGAGCACAGGTAACGTAGAACCTGTCTCCCAAGGCTCAGAAGCTGGAGTGGCCTTTCACCTGCTGTGCCATTTGTGGAGCTGGCCTTCAACGGATAAAAAAATGAGGGCAGGTAGAATTTACTTTGTAAACTTGCTTTTTAATCTGTTAGATCGTTCATGACTTCGTTTTAAAAACTTCCTCTCCTGAGGCTTAATTAAGCCAAATACTTGCATATCTAAGATGCCATCGCCCCAAATCAGACCGGAGAGAGTGTTCCTCAGAGAAATGGTGCTGTTGTCCTGAAATTGATAAGAAAAAAGACGTCCTCACAAGACAATGACTTCTCTCTTGTGACTCAGGGCAGAGAGAAGGTGAGGTCTTCCCAGTGGTTGCTTTTGGAGAAGATAAGGTTGACATTCCTTTTATTTACATTGCATTAACCAAGATAATTCTTCATTTTCTCCCTCACTGCAGGGCGGCAATTTATAACTCACATGACAATGAGTCAGATTTTGTCCCAAGTGATTAATTTAACTTTGAAATATTTTTGTGTAGACGCTTCAGGAAGAGTTAAATTTGGAGAAAAGCTTTTTGAAACAAAATGGAGTGACAGTGACGTCTAGCCCCCTGGTTCACTGGTGTTCGGTTTGAGTTCACTCGAGGGTGCGTGGCAGGGAGAGGTGTTTTAGGATGCGCGGGTCTGGGTCTGGAGGCTGCCGTGCCCCCTGCACGGGAAGAGAGAAGCCCCCCTGAAAGTTCGGGAGACGAGTGGTCCAGGTCTCCAGTGCTGGCTCTGTGCGGCCTGTGTTCTAGAAAGCAGTTTCAAAGTAGATTATGGCCTTGATGAGTTGAATGTGAAAAACAATAGAAAAAATTTCAGATAGCACTTCACAGTATACTTCAGAGCAGAGTCTTTGCTGACTAAGTGAGCAAAAGAGAATAGTTCCAGTTGTTAGGATGTTCCGTGATAGAGTCAATCAGATTTTTGTCAAGTGACTTAAAAATCCATCACTAAACGTACACAAAGATGGCCTCCCGTGAGCTGAGTCCTTCAAGATTTGATCCAATGGTGTGGGCAGAATACACATTCAACTTTGTGTTCTAATAAAGGCAAAATGATTTACCTTTTCAGGATAAATTACACACTTAAAAACTGTTGTTCTAAATGGAAAAGGTAATATTGCACTCGGGTGAATATTTATGCCTTTGGATGTGGACTCGGCCCCCGTGGCCCTGCCAGTACCGGCTCCCTGGTTATTGCACTTGGGTAGCTGTGGCCCAGGTCGCCTTGGCGTGCAGGTGATAAAGCGTCCATGGAGGCACCCCGGCCTCTCCTGTCCTTAAGGGGCAGGCTCACGTCCGAAAACTGCTCTCTTCAATCTCAATTAAGACTCGTATATGCGAAGGAGAGGGTCTTGGTATCTCTTGGTGCTCAAGGTAATTCCCTAAGATTAAATCTATTAACACCGTCAGCCATCCTGAAAAATACTATGTGCGCGGCCCTCTGCAAAGGAGGATTTTTGTTGGTTTTTTGATTCTTGTAAGAAAAAGAGCGAGAGTTTGGTCATTCCTGGTTGGCGATGCAGCCTCACTGTGGATGGTGTTCCTGGGCCTCAGCAGGAATCGTTGCCTCTCATCCCTGAGACAGGCCAGGCCAGGCCGTGGTGGAGGGTGACGTGACATCACTCAAGTGCCTGCTGGGGGTGAGAGGGCCACACCATAGTCGCGTCTGATTGGTGATAGACAATTTCGTGTTAAATGGAGAGTGTCCGATTCCAAAAGATGCGTGATTCGATGTTTTGAACGATAGTAATATCAGGACCTTAGCATCCTCTTATCTCTAACGTCTGTTGAGTTAAACTTGCTCCAGGGAGACTACCCTGGTGGCGCAGTGGTTAAGAATCTGCCTGCTAATGCAGGGGACACGGGTTCGAGCCGTGGTCCGGGAAGATCCCACATGCCGTGGAGCACCTAAGCCTGTGAGCCACAACTACTGAGCCTCCACTCTAGAGCCCACGAGCCACAACTACTGAGCCTGTGGGCCACAACTACTGAGCCCGTGTGCCTAGAGCCTGTGCTCTGCAACAAGAGAAGCCACCGCAGTGAGAAGCCTGCGCACCACAGCAAAGAGTAGCCCCCGCTCGCCACAACTAGAGAAAGCCCACGCGCAGCAACAAAGACCCAACACAGCCAAAAATAAATAAACTAAAATTAATTAATTAAAAAAAACTTGCTCTAAGGACTTACCTGGTGGTGCAGTGGTTAAGAATCCACCTGCCAATGCAGGGGACACACGTTCTATCCCTGGTCTGGGAAGATCCCACATGCCGCGGAGCAACTAAGCCCATGTGCCACAACTACTGAGCCTGTGCTCTAGAGCCCACGAGCCACAACTGCTGAGCCCGTGAGCCACAACTACTGAAGCCCGTGTGCCTAGAGCCCGTGCTCCACAGCAAGAGAAGCCACTGCAATGAGAAGCCCGCGCACAGCAGCGAAGACCCAACGCAGCCAAAAATAAATAAATAAAATTTAAAAACAACTTGCTCCAAGAATAACAGCAGTGGACATCTTGACTGTTATTGCAGGCTAGGAATGTTTGGGCGTGTGTGACGTGCTCTGTGGGCTTCAACCCCTCACTTCTCCAACAGCCCCTGCAGGGCGTTCTAGAATTGCTGCCCCTGTCCTACAGAAAGTGAGGCACCCATAATTCAGTTACATGTTCAGTTAGCTGGAAAGAGTCTCCTTTTCCTACTTCATAGAATTTAGAAAGTTATCAAATACATCACCCTGGAAGCTATTCCAGATGAAGGAAGTTAATTACTTATCTGCTTCTATTTTCCCTCATGGCTTTCTTAGGTCTGAGAGACTTGTAACTTACAGCCATTGCAGCACTTAGAATTGGCACTCTGGGTGATGTTGTCAAAGAATTAGCGCACATTTACATTGTATTTCTGGGAGACTGCATGTGGGTGCCTTTTGAATGCTTGCATGAACTTTTTTTGTGAGCTCTTCATGAATTAATCACTGATAAAGCTGACGGCCGTTTTGTTTTTCCCTGCTAACCATGGTTAACATCTGAACTGACAAATTGTCAATCATTCTAAAGTGGGTATAAATTACGTTCAGCAATTGATTGGATGGCAGCGCAAGGCAGTGGGAAGGGCCCTGAGCCTGGGGTCGGGTGCAGGTCAGGGGCTACCTGGCCGGGTGGCAGGTAAGCCAGGTTCCTAGCCAGCCCCTCTGAGCCTCGGCTTCCCCGTTTCTAAACCAGCAATAATGTTTCACTCTGCGGAGTCGTGAGAATCAAATGAAGAATGGGAAGACATTCTGTAGCGCTTTAATCGTTGATAAGATGTGAGGAGTTACGATCAATAGCAGTGTTTTTCTTGAATACAGGCAGCTGCTTGTTTGCAGACACTGGGCTGGCCTGCTGCTTCAGAACAGGTGTCTGTGTAGACGGACGTCTGCGCCGTAAGCAAGGGCGGAACTGGCCCCAGGCAGTGCTGGTGATCAGTGAACCTGCCTTTTCTGTGCCAGTGGCTGTTTAGCCGCTCCTGTGAAATCCCCTGGCTGGCAAGCCGTGGCTTTCCGGGAGGACGCCCAGTGCCGTGTGATTCTGTGGGTGCCTGAACCATGGTGTTCTCTTTTTTCTCAGCTTGGGTTTGTTGTTAATTGTCGAAGCGAACTGGAGCAGCTGAGCAGAGGAACGCCTGGAGAGCAGTGATGAGTGCTCGTGGCGCTTGTGCTGGGTTCAGGGGTCTCGGTCCCGAGCGGGGGTGGGGGGCTTTGAGCAGCTGCCCGTGTTGAGGTGAGGAACTTTACCCTTCCCGCTTTGTGAAAGCAGCAGCGTGCCTGCCCGGGAATGCCCTGCCCGAGGAGCCCGTGCAGACGGTTTACTGGGAGATAGTTTCATTACTTTTTAACCAGAGATTTTTTTAAAAACATCCTTCCAGGAAGCATGAGTGGGAGAAGCACGGGACCTGTGCCGCCCAGCTGGAAGCCCTCAATTCCCAGAAGAAATACTTCGGCAAAAGCCTGGATCTGTCTAAGGAGCTTGCCCTGAACAGGTGGGTGACTTGGTCCTGTAGCCTTGCCTTCCTCGCCCCACTCTCCCAAGTCACCCCAATCCCGGAGCAGCGTCCCTGCCTCCGCTGCCGGGGACCCGGGGAAGCGTCCAGTGGGGTCGGCCCTGAGAAACAGCCACTCCTCCCCTGAGCCTTTCCAGATGCCTGCAGGCCCCGACCACTCAGAGCAGCCTGAGAGCCTCGGGGGGCTCATCAGACGTGCTTGAACCTGAAGCGGGCAAGACCGACGGGGGCACGCCTCTTAGCTGTGGATCCTGATAGAAGCGTGTTGCATTATCAAGACCCGCACGCCCGGAATCCTTAGGTCTTTGCTCTGGTGCCCCGCGACAAGCAGGAGGGGGTTCGGGGTGAGGTCCTTGAACCTCTAGCGACGATCAGGCCCCGGGTGAGCTCTGGGGACTCGGAAACCCAGCGAGGGCCCTGCTGAGAGCCAGGCTCGACCCGGGGAGCTGGGGCAGGCCGGCCCGCCATATAGGCAGCGTTTCTTCCTCTCCTTCATCTCGGCGCTCAGAACAAACGGGGAACTAGTGTAAGAGCCGTGGCGGGGAGGTGACACAGCTCACTTGGGCCGGCAGAGCGTGCCCGAGTCCTGTGGAGAACCTTTGCGTCTCCTTGAGACGAGGGCACCCCCATCGGTTCCTTGCACCTGCCCCGACGTCCCAGCGTTGGGGGCTCCACGGGACGTGTCCCCGTCCCACACCCCGCCCCGCTCCCTGCGATCAGAGCGGAGTGACGGCTGGGATCTGGATGGGAAGGATCTCAGGCCGAGGCGGGAGGGGAGCGCCCTTGGGGAGACGGGGAACCACAAGGCACACCCGAAGTCAGGCGCTCAGCGCCCCAGTTCCTGATGGGGGCCAGTCGTGCAGTCGTGTAGCTCCTCCCTTCTTGGGTCTGCTCGCTGCTGTGAGGTGCTGGGGGCCGCCCGCGGAGCCCGAGGTCGCCTCCAGCTCTGGATCTGCAGGGCCGAGTGCCCGCGCTAAGGATGTGATAGAAATGGCGGCCTCGTACACGTCCTGGGTGTCCTGCAGGGGCTTCGTGCTGGAAGCAGAAGAGCAGGCCCTGTGAACACATTTCCCCACTGCAGAGGTCCTGGGGAGAGGCAGCCCAGGGCGTGTCGGGCAGCGCCCAGCGCACGAGAGCCACAGGTGCTTCCCACCCACCAGCCCCTGAGGGAAGGAAGGTGCCCTCTGTTTCCCACTACGGACCTCACGGTCCCAATTCATGAGCAGCGTGAGTCCCACTGCACGACAAAATGAATCAGCCCTACACATACAGGTATCCCCTCCCTTTGGGACTTCCCTCCCATTTAGGTTACCGCAGTGCATCGGGTGAGTTCCCTGTGCTATACAGCGTGTTCCCATCAGTTTCTATTCTATACAGAGTATCAGTAGTGTATATGTGTCAATCCCAGTCTCCCACTTCCTCCCACCCCACCCCTTTCCCCTTGGTGTCCATACATTTGTTCTCTACGTCTCTGTCTCTATTTCTGCTTTGCAGCTAAGATCACCTGTATCATTTTTCTAGATTCCACATATATATGCGTTATTACACAACATTTGTTTTTCTCTTTCTGACTTACTTCACTCTGTATGACACTCTCTAGGTCTATCCATGTCTCTACAAATGACCTAGTTTCATTCCTTTTTGCAGCCCAGGTTTTACTGAATCAAACAGGAAAAGGGGAATAAACCGACATGCTGACAGTTTTAAAGTCAAATGTCTGAATAATTCGTCCCTTCATCCAGCAGCTATTTATTAAGGACCTCCTGCCTAACGCTTTTTGAATGCCGGTGGCTTTACCTTTATACACACGGGTGCAAAGCTGCTGAATTCTGGAATCACTGGAGTGTATTCACAGGGGCCCACGGAGTGAAAGGCACTCCTGGGAATACAATGTCTGTTAAAAACTATGTAGAGGGCTTCCCTGGTGGCGCAGTGGTTGAGAGTCCACCTGCCGATGCAGGGGACACGGGTTCGTGCCCCGGTCTGGGAAGATCCCACATGCCGCGGAGCGGCTGGGCCCGTGAGCCATGGCCGCTGAGCCTGCGCGTCCGGAGCCTGTGCTCCGCAGCGGGAGAGGCCACAACAGTGAGAGGCCTGCGTTCCGCAAAAAAAAAAAAAAAAAAAACTATATAGAACAACCACAGAGAAATCCTATTCTTTCCCAGTTTCTCCAAGGAAAACCTAAACTCTTAGTACTCATAAAATTAAAATTGAGTCAAAACTTAAACATCCCTTCTATTTTTCTCTAATTATAAACCATTACTACAGATTGTATTTTTCTCAAACGTAAGCCTGTCACATTATCATAAAGTAGCAGTTTTAAATTCAATTTATAATATAGAGGTAGCAAACCTGGAAAAATGTGAACTATCTTGAACCGAAGCGCTCAGATTACCCACAGATATGGACCAGGGGATTAACGCCAAACTAATCAACTCGCTAGGAAGAATTGTACTCTATCCTGGTCTAGATGCCAGGTTTCCCCCAGTATTTCTCTCTCTCTTTGCCGTATTTCCTGGATGTCTTAACCCAGGAGGGTTCTAGAGCAGTGTTACCCCAAAGAAATAGAACTCAAGCCACATACGTGGTTTTAAATTTTCTAGTAGCCCGATTAAAAAGAGCAAAAAGAAACATTGGTTTTATAGTGTATTTCGTTTAACCCAATATATCCCAAATATCACTGCAACTGGTAATAAATACTTAAAAATCATTGAGAAGTTTTGCATTTGGGGAGCATAAAGTGTTTGAAATCTGGCATTTATCCTACAGTGACAGCACAAGGACGGGCAGTGGGTGTGTGTCTTCAAGGACCTCTTCCCGCTTGTTCTAGGACCACACAGCAAAAATCCATAGGTCACCGATGTGCAGTCTCTAGAGAAAGTGTCTCGTTAATGCTTTTGCCAGAAACCATGACTGACGGAGGCAGGGCCCGGCTGGAGTCCTGTTTCCCTCAGGCAGACCCCTGTCCGATGATGTCAGCGCCTGGGGTCCCTGCATCTTCTCCACGTGGTCACAGGTGGGATGATCCAGAGCCGTGATGGGGGATACAGAGCATTTTTGGAATTACTTAACCTGAGAATATTTTTACACCGTACTCTATCATTTAGTAAGTTAACCATATCATACTATGATTAGCATTCACTAGAGCTGGTTAAAACCACGTGCTTTAGGAAGTGATTCCAGGCTGTAGGGGGGATCGAACCTATTTTAAAGATCTGACCAAACGCAAGGTTGTTAGGATAAGGCTAGAATCCCAAATCAATTGCTAAGTATCGTTTAGGACAGGCGTGGCACATGCGTGGTTATGTGATAGCAGCTCCAGTTGGTCGCAGCCATCCGGACCGCTGCCGAGAGGTTCCGGTGCTGGAAGGGGGGCCCAGATCAGACACGCGTGCGCCCAGGGTAAGGGGAGGTCCAGGCGGCCTGAGCACCATTTATGTGCTGCCCTTGTCAACAGATTTGTTGCCCCAGGTAATAGAAAGTACACACTTTCCTTTAAGTGTCTTCATTTTTACTGTGAAATATGGTAGGAACAAAGAAAGGAAAATGGACCTTCATTATAGTTATTTTTTTTTTTTACTTTTAATTTTAGCACGCTCCAAAAATTGGGGATAACACCGTCTACTTACTACCAGGTAAGTCTTGCTTTCAGCTTAATCAAATGTGTATCCGCTAACTGGGGACACCTGGCCACGTTCAAGTGTCCCATCAGCCTGTGAGCTACACTCAGGTTTTAAAGCGACCCAAACCAGACCCTCTGACCTATTATGTTTCTAAATAGGTTTTATTTAAATCTTGTTTTCCTCTGTGTTTTGAGTGTAAACTAAAGGCTACTTAAACATGATTTTGAAGCAGATTGATGATTTCATGGTGAGAAGTGTGTTCCGGGTTCTGAAGACGCAGGTAGAATATGTAGTTGGAAACCACCGTTTTATAATAGTTTGAGGAAGAAAGTGAAAATTTGTTTTTATGATGTAACTATGCTTTGTTGCGTGAGAAAACTAGAAGTTTAAGCATGGCAGAGCCTGTTGGCTGGTGGCCTCTACAGAAGGTCATTGTTTCCACCCAGGGTGACGCTCTGTGAGCACAGCTGTGTTTGTGCTCAGCCAGGCCACCCCTGGCATCGGTGGCCGCCAGACCGCAGGCGTGAAGCCTCTGCTCTGTGGCCCTTTGCAGATATAAAAAAGCCTGAAGGTGTGGCTGTAAAAAAGCCCGATACAAGATATATAAAAGCCTGAAAGTCACTGATTTTCGCAATTCTGAGTTCGGTGCCATGGCTGGATGCTGAACCATCGTTCTGGTCTCGTGACAGTCGGTGGAGCTAAGTCTGCACTTGAGTCTTGCTCTTTGTATCTGCTGTTTTCGTCCCTCCCTGGAGAGTAGGGACCAGAGGGAACAGTGCCCTTCAGGAGTGTCAGCTGCCCTTTGTCCATCCTGCCAGGAGGCCGTGAGGCAGTGTGCTTGCCGGCCCCTTGGTTTCATCTGGACTCCCGTTTAAGTACACAAAGGGAATTTTTTACATCCTTGCTCAGAACTTGACATTCAGAGAACTGATTTCGATTCTAGCAAAAGCAACAGTGACAGCACATGTTTTCTGAGCTCCTCTGTACTGGAGACATGAGGTTTGGTGTCTGAAGTAGCGTGATGCACGGCACAGGCAGGGTCCTGACCTCTGATCTCCTAGCAGGAGAGTTTGTGCTTTTAAAAGCACGCGGCCTCTAGGCCCTGGATCAGGACAGCAAGGAGAACGGAGACCCTTGTAGAGCGGCTTGTGTGGATTCCGGTCTGGAGCGGGGAGCCCAGGGGGGCAGCCTCGTCTCCTTCGGGGATGGGGGGGGGTGGGGCAGTTCATTCACCAGCATCTTCCAGTTCTATCTGTGAGCCAGGGGAGCTCAGGGGGATGACGCTGTTGTCGGTTGTTTGCGTTCGTGAGAGTAGAAACCAGTGTCACTCGTTCTGAGTAAAATGGAACTGTTCATTTTCTCTGTTGAAGTTTCATTTCTAATGCACTTTATCTAATTTCAGATTTCAGATATTAAAGATGCCCTTGTCAGTGTGTACGGAGTCGTGCCCAAAGTCCAGTGTCTTCCAAAACAGGTCAGACGTGTGCTGTTCTGTCATCCTTTCTGTCCCCATCAAGAAGACAGTTCAGTTCTTCTGAGAGCTTTGTCCTCACCGTGAAGTTCCCGGGACAGAGTGGTATATGTGTGGGTGTGCAAACGGGCTTGTGCTGTGTGTGCGTGGGTGCACGCGTGCGCGCGCGCGTGTGTGTGTGTGCATGGGCGCATGTGCGTGCGCGCGCGTGTGTGTGTGTGCATACGCGCGCGCATGTGTGTGTGCATGGGCGCGCGCGCGCGCGCGTGTGTGTGTGCATGGGCGCATGTGCGCGCGCGCGCGCGTGTGTGTGTGTGTGTGTGCGTGCACTTTGAAATAATAAACTGTCTGTTGACACCGTGCTAGGATGGGGCTTGTTTCCTGGCAGCTTCCCCGTAACAAGGCTCCTGTCCTGGAGGGGTGGTGCAGTAGGGGCGAGGCAGCGTGGGTATATTTTGCAGGTAAACATTTCTCAGTGTTCGCATTGTTAGTCTTAGACGTTTCAGTTGTAGTTACCTGTCCAACTCATAGGTGGATTGTACTTTCTTTTGTCAGCTGATAAAGTCTTAAATTCATTTAACGATAGGGTGCTGTTTACCTACTTATCAACAAAAAGCTGTGTCTTCTCCTGGGACAGTGATGCAGATGCGGTGCGTCTGGCTGTGTCTGCACGCACCGTTACTGATGTGTAAATTTCTAAGATGAAAGTGGGGTCCCTTCCCTCATGCCGCCAGCCTGGCGCAGGGGAGTGGCTGGATGGTGACCCCAGGTGCCGCCTTGGGCCCCAGCCCCACTTCCCTGCTGGAGCTAGGCCTGCTCCTGGAACATGGATCCTGGGTCCAGAGCCACCGCTTTTGTTTTTCTTCAAGTTCTAAAACTCGCTGATCATAGAACCGTCATGATGATCCAACCTGAATTCTAAGACGTCTTTTGTTCCTCATTGCAGGGCGACGAGGAGGTGCAGCTCCTTGCGCAGATTGAGGTGTGCTTCTCCAAGGACCTGCAGCTGCAAAACTGCATGGAACCCGGGGAGCCGGCGCCCCGAGGGCCGGAAGCGAGGCCGGCGGCGAGCCTGGGGCTGGAGATCTGCAAGGACGGCGTCCTCTTTTACCCCGCACTCAACAAGACCAATCACTGATGCCCACATTTTGTAAATAGTCTTTATTTTGAAAAGCAAGAGGAATTGACAAACCACTGCTTTTTAAAAAGCAACTCTGAAGTGAAATCTCCTGTTTACAACCTCTTTACCTAAGCCTGTTCTGTTTGTTTTGCTTTGCACTCCGTGTCTGGGAGTTGATTTTCATGGTACATGTAAAGATGGGGTGAACATTGGGTACGTTGAAAGGGAGGAAAGTTCCCCGCCTCTTGGCTGCTTTGTGACTGCAGTAAAGCTTATGGTTTTCTTTTTCTCTCCTTTATCAATCTCTGTGACAGCCTTGGAAGACAAATCTGGGCAGATGGTACCGATTCAGGAGAACTCTCTCCTGTGTCCCTCTCAGTGAGCTGCCTTCTCGCTCTGAATACTCCTGGGGGGCCGTTGGGACCATCCCTCGAGCAGGAGCCCGGGCCGCCTCGGCAGGGGATGCACAGGAGGGCGTCTCCACTTCCGACCTCAGGGCTGCCGGCTCCTGTTCCGTGGTCACCCACCAGCGTCCCCCTCGGTGACCTGGCATGGGTGGGCATGGGCGTGTCCTCTGAGGGTGAGATGCTCTGTGGGGGGGGGCGGGGTGGGGAGGCGGGGTGCTGCAGGCTTCTCTCTTCTCGCCAGAGGAAATCTGGGTGCATGACCGAGTGCCAGCCAGCACCCCCAGTCAGTGGGTACTCCTCCCTGCAGACCAGAAATGCTGTAGGTCAGTCTGTATGTGCTTTCCTTTCCTTCTGTCGGAAGGCAGCATCAGGCCTTAGAGCGCTGGGGCTGACGTGGCCCCAGGGGCGGGCTGCATCCTTGGGTAGTGATGCCGGTGACAGGGCTTGTCTCGGAGATGATGCGAGTCCCAGGCTCAGGTGGGCTGCTGCATGCATGGTCCTTACCTGCTGAATGGCATTTCACCTGTAAAGTGAGGATACCTAAAGTGGTCTGTGAAGTGGACTTCCTGTGCTTTATTAAAACTACCTTTTAACATTATTTCTCCCCAGTCTCTGTCCTTTTTTAAAATGCTTTTAGCTGTGTGGCCTAAACTGTGACGCCCAACACTGTCTTAATCAGGTTGATATTGCCCTGTTTCTTTTACTTAACAAATTAGAACTTACTATGTGCCAGGCGTTATGTTAAGTACTTAAAAATATTATTTAATCCTAAGAACAACCATATTTTCAAAATAATCCTATCTTTAAAAAATAACCTTGGGGGCTTCCCTGGTAGCGCAATGGTTGAGAGAGAGCCCGCCTGCTGATGCAGGGGACACGGGTTCGTGTCCCGGTCCGCGAGGATCCCACATGCTGCCGAGCGGCTGGGCCCGTGAGCCACGGCCGCTGAGCCTGTTGCTCCGCAACAAGAGAAGCCACCACAATGAGAAGCCCGCGCACCGCAACAAAGAGTAGCCGCTGCTCGCTGCAACTAGAGAAAGCTCGTGCGCAGCAACGAAGACCCAATGCAGCCAAAAATAAATAAACAATAATTTTTAAAAAAATTAACCTATTAAATTGAATCACTATGAAAGGTGACACTTAGGAATAAAGCCTGCTTCTTCATGTTGTATAATTATTATTAGCTAACAAGCAAGTGGGATTGATTCTAATAGCGTAAAGTTTTTTTTTAAACAGTGAATTTCTCATCAGAGGAAATCCTAATTTTATTTCCATTCCGGTGAGTCTCCAAGGCTTTTTGTGTCTTCCTAGGGCTGCCATAGCAAATTGCCACAAACGGGGCATCTTGAAACAACAGAAATGGCTTCTCTCACATTTCTGGAAGCCAGACATCTGGGACCAAGTGTCAGCCTCGCACTGAAGGCCCCAGGGGAGGATCCTTCTCCGTCTCTTGTGGCTTCTGGCAACCCTCGGTTTATAGACACATTGTTCCAATCCATCTGTGTTTTCACATGGCTACTCTGTGTGTGTGTGTCTCTGCATCCAAATCTCCCTCCTCTTTCTCTTAGAAGGACACAGTCGTATGGACTAAGGTCCACCCTAACAAACTCATTCTAACTTGACTATATCTGCAGAGACCCTATTTTCAAATAAGTTCACATTCACAGGGGATTCGAATGCAGACATATCTTTTGGGGACACATTCACCCACAACACCTGCAAACAAGCAGGACCCATCGGGCTGTGCACCTTTGTACCCTTTCGAGCAGACCTTGCTCAGTGCCTTGTCTAGTTTCTCCACTGACCTATTAGCCTCATAAGAAAATGAAGAAGGAAATCTTTGAAGAATCAACACAGGTGAAACCCCTGCAATTGAGTGGCTTGACTTGGCCAGGGCTGAAGGGGTTTCTCAGACAAGTTTAAGGTTATTCTTTGTCACTTTTGCCTTTGTCATAATGCACGAGGACTAAGATGAGACAGCAGCACCTGAGATGTGTCTGTTCTCACAATGTGTACGTTCAAGATGGGAGTAGCTAGTTACAGCCAGGTGGGCCCTCGGGTGAGCTCTATATGCATGAACTTCTGGAGGCAAAGGAGGCAGCAAACAGCCCAACCCCGGGGGCAGAAGGTGAAGAGGGGCGGGATGGTTGAGAAGGGCTGTGAAGGTGGGTTCCATGGGGCCGGTTGGCTGGGATGTGTCTCAGCGATCATTCTGGTTCAATCTCTCCTGGTACCCAGTGGGTCCTTTCAAATATGTAGGTTCATGTCTTTTATCTCTGGAATGTTTTCAAGGGTTATAGTTTTAAATGTTAGTTCTGTAATGTTTTAATTTTCTTATTCGAGGACACCAACTGTAACAGGGAAGGACCAAATCTGACTACATGTTTGATCTGTTTCTTTTACTTGAACCTTTGCTTTCAGCTGCTTTTGTTCACTAAAAGGATACTATCTACACATAATGGCCTGCCTCAGGGAACCCTGACCCTCTGCCTGAAGGTTAAATCAAAGTGCCTTTGTTCAGGGAAACATCCGGACCCTGTCCACCTGGGGATGGCTGCAATAAAGAAGAAATTAACACATTCTCTCCCCAGGGCTGGCCATTCCACGGGATATTTGCAAAACTTATCGCCTTTATACTTTACTTCCCCATTTCCTCCCCTTCTCTGTGCTATCAAAGAAACTGGCATCCAAACCCCGATAAGATGGTTATTTTGAGACTTATTCTGCCATCTTCTTGGTCTGCAGGCCTCCCGAATAAGGTCCTTGCTTCAACACCTCATCTCCGATTCGTTGGCCTGTTGTGCAGCGGGCGGGCAGAGCGAGCTTGGACTCGGTAACACAATTACACTGTAAAGAGCCTTAATATAAAGATTATCACTAGAGTGAAAACACAAACCTTCCTAAGCACCAGAATAAATGAACAAAGGGCACACCACACAGGGAAACAGTAAATGAAACATAATGCACACGGTAATTGCAACGTGATATAACTGACAGAACTGAGACCAAACATAGCCACGTAAATACATGTGAGTGGACTTCACTTGTGGGTTTAAAAAGAAGAGATTTTTCAAATTGGCTCAAAAGCAAAACCTAACTCTATGGTGTATGAAAGAAATACACCTGAAACTCAATGATTCTTTTTTTTTTTTTTCTGCGGTACGCGGGCCTCTCACCGCTGTGGCCTCTCCCCCTGCGGAGCACAGGCTCCGGACGCGCAGGCCCAGCGGCCATGGCTCATGGGCCCAGCCGCTCCGCGGCATGTGGGCTCTTCCCGGACCGAGGCATGAACCCGCGTCCCCTGCATCGGCAGGCGGACTCTCAACCACTGTGCCACCAGGGAAGATCTGGGTGCGCTTTTTAATAGGCTACTCTTTTTAAAAATAAAGTCTTTTTAAAAATTATTATTATACAGTCTGAGCACTTCTTGAGGGTAGACTGGGACTTCAGCAGGATGGTGTAACAGTAAGGGGGGGTGATCTGAGGAGTGAAACGCAACACACTGTAAAATGTCGACGGTCGTGTGATTTCAGAGCTGTTTTGTGGACCACGTGGGATAAATAGAAGAGCAGGCTTAGCAGTTCGTAACATGTTCATGGCCCAGTAAATGCTTATGACTTTTAATCAACATTTCTGTGTGGCCTAGAGCATAGTAGCAGGTAGTGATGACATGTCTGATAACTTGGATCAAATCCAGTAAGCACCAGGCCGTAGGCGACAGGGGAGGTAGAAGTCGGTGTTCAGAGCCTGAAACCCAGGGAAGGAGCCAGGGTCATCAGGGAAGGCCTCACTGAATATAATTTTGCACAAGAACCTGAAGGAAGTGAGGCAGCCAACCATGGAGGAAGGATCTTCCAGGTGATGGAAACAGCAAGTGCAAAGGCCCGGGGGCAGCACATACCTGGTGTGTTTGAGAAAAGCAGGGAGGCCGCTGCGACTGGCCCACTGGGCTGTGAGCAGGCAGCAGTGGTGTAGGGCCTCAAAGGTCATCTCAGCCTTTAAAGGCAGGGAGTTATTTCTGTGCCCGTGGAGTCACCAAAGAGTCTGGAGGGGCATTAGCTCAAAATGTTGTCTAGTCATTGTGTGAATAAATGAATGAACTAATGAAGGAAGAGATGCATGTGGCAGAGACGTCTGTGAAGCATGTTAGCTTACATCGTGCCCAGAGGAGGAGGGCTCACAAACTGTCTAATTGTCTGTCTTATCTTTCTGTGGTGTTTTGTAAACTTTCAATCAGGAATAAAAGAATTTAATCCAGGGCCTAAGGCAACTGAAATTGTACTGTAAGTGTTTTTTTTTCAAAATTCAGCTCTATTGGCTCTATTCATCACTGCAGAGGGCTGAAAAACCCTTAGGGGAAGATAAGAAAGCTGCTTTTCCTCACAAGATCTGGCTCAGGAAATGAAATGAGCAGGACACAATCCCAAATTAAATCAGTATTTGTGCTTCTGTAAGAAGATAAATCTATTGCATCATTTATGGGATGGTCTCAGTTTCCCATAGACGGGAGGAGGGCAGTGACTAGGATTTGCTTGTCCTGAGCAAAACCTTTGACAGACAGTGAGAAATGCTGCAAGTTTACATAACTTTTGGGATGGGAATTCCATTTTTCTGAGTGACTATAGTGAGTCTTGCATTGGCTATAGGCAGAAAGGACAGGTTTAGCATCCCAGGCTCAGATGAGGTGAGGTTATTAGGAAGCTGGAGATGTACAGGGTGAGGACATGTAAAATCCTGCAGTGACTCTGCACGGGTTTGCTTTGAACGTTTCAACCTGTGCAGCTGTCACACATTCACGGGCCCTTTTTTTCTGGAGGAGAATTATGCAATAACTTTTCCTATTCCTTTTTGATGTTGAACAGCCCACAGAGTAACACAGGCCAATTTTCACCAGCAAAGACATTGACCCAGCTTGCACAGCTGGAGTGACCCGGTCCCCACCTGTGCTGCCCTCTTGGTTACTGGGGTACCTTCGGGCCCCACCACGAGATGTGAGCTCTTCCTGCTGCCGCGGTGTCCTGACAGCTGCTTGGACGTGGTAGGTACTTAGTAAATGCTTACCCAGAATTGGGGAGAGACAGTCAGCAATGGACCAAAGATGACCATGTTCATCAGTGGCCACTTAGCGGCTGAAAATAGAACATTCAGCCAATCACCAACATGTTCCCCCTATTCAGGTGTATGGTACCCCATTCATCAGAGACTTGAATGTCACCTGAATTGTTTTTCTGTTTTAGAGCAGACTAGAAACAGCCACAGCAAGAAATATTTGAGTGGCCCCATCCAGGGCGCTAGGTGGCTCCCTCCCGGGTAGGCAGCTCTATTTAAATCCATGAATATCATTTTTTTTTTAACAAATTTATTATTTATTTATTTATTTTTGGCTGAGTTGGGTCTTCGTTGCTGCGTGCGGGCTTTCTCTGGTTGTGGTGAGCGGGGGCTACTCTTCCTTGTGGTGTGCAGGCTTCTCATTGCGGTGGCTTCTCTTATTGCGGAGCATGGGCTCTAGGCACGTGGGCTCAGTAGTTATGGCGTGTGGGCTCAGTAGTTGTGGTTCCCGGGCTTAGTTGCTCTGCAGCGTGTGGGATCTTCCCGGACCAGGGCTCGAACCCATGTCCCCTGCATTGGTAGGCGGATTCTTAACCACTGCGCTGCTAGGGTAGCCGCATGAATATAATTCAATGTTGCTATAACTGAGGGTCTAATCTATGGCAACACCTAGAAACCCAGTGGTTTTGGCGATGTGGGGGGACAGTGGGGTGCCACTTACTGCTGGTGAAAGAACTGAGGTGTAGACTGTTACCCGGCAGGCAGCAACGAAGGAGGATTTACTAGAATTAGGAGAATCTTCCCTTCGAAGTGTCTTAGTGATCCATGAGCACATGTATAGGTATTTCTTTCACATTCATGTATCACCATCGTAAATATAAACATATGCCTTCATGGCAACATGATATGCACGTATGCTTATCAGTTAGGACACTTACACTTATAAATAACCAAAAAATGGAAGCTTTCTTTAAAATGATGGGAATTAATTGGTTCAAGTAATTGAAAACGCTACCTTCAGGTACAGTTTGATCGGGGGCCCAGCTCCATTACTGCACAGTTGGCTGGGCTCTGTCCTCCTCCACATGGTGGCTTTTCCCTGAGCCTGGCTTCCATGTGGGACAAAGCGGCAGCAGCTGTGCCAGGCCTCCAGCCCACCTGGCAGCAGGTTCCAGGTCATTTCCTTTGTAAAGCAAAACAACTCTCTCCTGAACCGAGTCTCCCTAAACTCCTTTTTCTCTTTCATTTCTTCTGTAGAAGACATAGAAGGACAAGTGGTCCCCTTCTTACAGGCACTATTCAGAGCTGGGGGATTCCAGCAGAGAAACCACATTTTATGTTTCGTGCTTAATTGTAATACATAATAAGGGCCTAAAGTCACATATGAGCTATTTTACATGAATGTTCTTATTTGATTCTTGTAACAACCCTGCAGGGTGTAATCCTTGCCATTTTAACTAAGAACAGAGGGAAAAAAACGTAAACCAACTTGCTAAGGACACAGTGACGGTTACTGGCATGAAAAATGCATTGGAACTTTTAGAAATGCCAGCCGAGCACACTCCCGGCCCCAGGGCAGATCGCCCATCAAGTTTGTGAAGGGCGGAAATGGGTGACCAGCCTCTGCTCCCAGGCCAGGCTACTCCCTCGCCAGCCCTCCGGTCCTGTTCCCAGGCTGGCGCTGGGGGCACAGGCTCAGCCGGACAACCCGGGCCGATTGCTGGGGCCAGCCTGAAACAGCCTGGCAGAGGTTTGCCTGGCAAAGATGGGTTTCCTGGGCTTCCCTGGTGGCGCAGTGGTTGGGAGTCTGCCTGCCAGTGCGGGTAACGCAGGTTCGAGCCCTGGTCCGGGAGGATCCCGCGTGCCGAGGAGCAGCTGAGCCCGAGCGCCACGGCTGCTGGGCCTGCCTCTGGAGCCCGCGAGACACAACTACTGAAGCCTGTGCACCTGGAGCCTGTGCTCCGCTGCAGGTGAGGCCACCGCAATGAGAGACCCGGGCACCGCAAGGAGGAGTGGCCCCCGCTCACCACAACTAGAGAAAGCCCGTGCGCAGCAACAAAAACACAACGCAGCCAAAAATAAATAAATTAAAAAAAAAAAAAAAAGGGTTTCCTGGGATCAGCAGAGAATCGCAATGCAGGGGCGAGGGCGCGAGCCCGTACGAGTCCCCGAGGGGCAGCGGGCGGAGAGCGTTCGGGAGGAAGAGGAAGTGGTGGGAGGGCCGCAGTCACGGTTCGCATGGTCATTGGCCGAGTCCTTCTCTTCCCGTCGGGCTCCGCCAAGGTCACAGGGCACAAGGCTCCCCCCTCTGGCCGCCCAGCTCTATTTGGTCGGAGTTTCTGTTGAGTTTCTGCAGGGGCGTCTCCAACTTTCTTTAACTGTGGGTAGAGGCCCGAGGTGTGGCCTTGCGTGTGTCCCCCTCTCCTTTGGGCCCTGCTGCGCGCAGAGAAGTTTCTGGACTTGGTGGAGGCTGCCCTGGGGCCCGGGGGCCCGCTGGCCGGGGCAGGGCCGTCCAGGTCCCCAGAGATCGGGGCTCAGCAGAACAACTCTCCTGGGGTTCTGCGGACACAGACCCCCGGACATCTCCTCAAATGGCTCTGTGGACGTCCGGGCAGGGGCGCTCTGGCCACCTGTGTCCCCGGCGGCTCCGATGATGCAGTGACACCGGGGTCGCGTCCTGTCGGAGACAGCAGGCTGCCCTCGGCCCCGCTGCTGGCGGGAGTGCTTTGCATCCGGGGCGGCTGGTTTTGTGGTGACGCCTTTTCCCCAAGTTCTTCGCTGGAGCAGAGGATGGCGCTGACTCGGGCCTGCGACGTCTGTTCCACATGTGTCGCCTGCAGCCAGCACAGCCTCGAGGGCGCTGAGTCTCAGGAGGACTGGGTGGCCTGGGTGCCTCCTTTTTTGTGGGAAGCACGATGACAGGTTCACTGACACCTTGGGTTCCGGGGACAAGAGCCCTGACGACGATCTGAGCCTTTTTGGAAGCAAAGCGTTTTCCAGACTGTGTCCTGTCGGCCTCACACCCCAGTCCCGGGTCTCTCACCTCCGAGTTGTACCCAGTCTGGCCAGCTTTGAGGAAGGGCAGCACGACCATGTCTGTCGATCAGAAGATCCGAATGGTAACTTCCCAAGGTTGTGACGGCAGGCAGATGGCAGGTGAGTGTGGCTTGTTACGATAAAATTAGTTGTTGGTTCCTCTTCGCTCGGCTTTGCTGTTGGCATTGCTGTCACTTCCTGGTTTGCAGAAGCGGTTGGGTGAGCAGCCCACGATCCGTGAGCTCTCCTCTACCTTCCTCCCTGGCTGCTGGGATTCACGTCTCACCAGGGACTTTCTGTGGTCGACAGTGTCTCTAGGAAAGAGTCTGCCAGCCTTGTAAATTCCACAGACGGGTCACTCATTCCGCTGAGCTCAGGACGGGTCTGCCCTTGTGTTGTCTTTAACGCTACGGGGGGCCACTACGCTATCCATCACACTTGGTAACGCAGGGGAACAGGGACATGGAGGTTTGAATATGTCGCCGCACTCGGGCCGTAGCCATGAAGTTCAGGCAGTTTACCCTGTATTAAAACAATGAAACTATATCATGAAAAGACAGCCTAGGAGAATTGAAAATTTATTTTGCTTTCCTTTTGGGCTTTGTGGTCAATGTCTTGATCCACTGTGATGGTTCATTTATTGTGTCAGCTGGGCCGGGCCACAAGGCCTAGATATGTGGTCAGACATTTTTCTGGATATTTCTGCGAGGGTGTTTTTAGATGAGATTTACTTTTAAAGGGGTGGCCTTGGAGTAAAGCAGATGGTGCCCCCACTGCGGGTGGCCCTCAGCCAACTAGCTGAAGGCCTGGATAGAGCAAAGCCTGATTTCCCTGAGCAACAGGGGACTCCGCAGCAGACTTCAGACTTGGACTGCCGGTTTGGGGCTGGCCAGCTTCCATCATCATGGGAGCCAGCCCTTAAACTAAAATCTCTCTCTCTTTCTCTACACACACACGCACGCACGCACGCACGCATGCACGCGCCCGTTGGTTCTGTGTCTCTGGAGAGCCCTGGCTAATGTATACACTTCGGGTTACGCGTTGCCTGTTTGACACGTGCAAGGCCCCCGCCAGCTGAGCTCCTGGGTCTCCCTCTGAGCTGGTTGTTTGCCGATGTTCTCCTTTGTGGGGCAGATGAAGAGATCATCTCACGCTTTCATGCCGGGCGTCCTGCAGGGTCCCCATCTCCAAGAAAGAATGAGCGTGTGCAGATACAGACTGGGATGCTTAATGCTTTGTGTCAGCTTGACTGGGCTAAGGGTGCCCAGACTCCTGGTTATGTCTGTGAGGGGTTTCCGGAAGAGAAGAGCTTGTGATTCAGTGGCGTGAGGTGGGCCCGGATGAAACAAACAGGTTAAGAAGGGCGAATTCTTCTCCCGCTGAAGCTGGGATGGCCACCTTTTCCTGCCCTTGGGCGTGGGAGCCCCCGGTTCTCAGGCCTTCGACCTCAGCCTGAATCACACCATGGGCTTTCCTGGGTCTCCAGCTTTCTCATGGTCGACTGTGGGACTTCCGGTGTCCCTAACTGCATGAGGCGCTTCCTACAATAAATCCCCTCCTACGTGTATCTCTAGCCTATAAACCTGCAGGTTTCCCTGGGGACCCTAATACACAGATGTTACTACCAACATGAACAGAATAGGTGGAAACAGGCAAAACGTGGAACCAAAGTATGTGGTGACCAGTGGCCCTCCCTCCCGATCCTGCCCCTTAGTCACTCAGGGACACGTGGCCACCTGACACCATATCTCTTCCTCTTTTTAACAAGTTTTAAGTATTCAGGAAAGTTGCAAGAATGGTGCAAAGAACGTTTGCCCCCTGAAGGCTTTGAGAGTGAGTTGCTGCCACGACACACATCATCCCCAAATGTTTACTGTGCGTTTTCTACAAGGAAGGACATTCTCTTCCACACTCACAACCCAGCCGCCTGGATCCAGACAGCGGCCCTGATGCCCCACTGCTGCCCAATCCACAGACCTCACGCCACCTCCACTGATTGTCCCGACATCACCTTTGGAGCAAAGCATCACCCAGGACCCCCTCCCACACTTAGTGGCCACCGTCCGCTTCAGTCTGGGCTGTTCCCCGGGACTAAGGTGCCTCTCATGGTCTTGGCACCTGGGAACTCACAGGCAGGTATTTGGTAGGCTGTCCCCTGCGTGGCTTCGTCTGACGTTTCCTCGGGTCACGCGTCTTTGTCACGCCTACCGAGTCTCCGCGGGCCCCGCTCAGCGCGCGCCTGGTTCCTACGTGACCCGTCAGGCAGGTGCCTGTCAGCACCCCCGCAGGTGCCAAGTTCCTTCTTTGTAATTAAAAACTGCTTTGTATGTGGACAGATTTGGAGTTACGTTTATATCCCGTTTCTTATCATCCTTTCAGTTTAGTAATTGAAGTCACTGTGGACTCAAGGCTCCTGTGTTCCTCCTTGAGTAGCAATCCATTACTTCTGTTATTTGTTCTAATGTGCAGACAGCCCCCAGTGTGGCTGGCGGGAGCCTGTGGGCTGGCCCTGTTCCCTCCACACGTCTTTGTTATCAGCTGAGCATTTCCTGACTTTCTGGTACAACAGTGTGTCTCAAGGTCGTGTCGTACTTTCCAGCGCTGGAACCAGCCTTCTCTCCAAAGAAAAAATACCTTTCTACCGTTAACATCTACACATATTTCTGTATTGATCCACGTCTATGGCAAACCATGAGTTCACACCAACACCTCCAATTCCAGTCGAATGCTGGAGAGCTTACGGAGGAGAGGTAGTGAGGGAAGAAGCAGGAGGACCAGGCCTGGGGCAGAGGGAGGCTGGGGCAGGGCAGAGCTGGACCCGGCACTCGAGTGAACGGTTGTCCACTGCAGGGCTTCAGAACCATTCATGGAGCTTGTGGAGTAGAAGGAGGGCGTGTGGCTGTGGCTGGGATGGGTGTCAGGGGCCGCAGCACATTCTGTTGGGAATGACTGAGAGGCTGTGCTAAAGGTCCCTCCGGAAACCCCAGACCGAGAGTCACCAGGATTCCTAGTAGCTTCCTGGACAAAAATTATTTTACCAGAGTGTCCCATCTGTCCTAAGGGAAAGAACGCGTGAACTCTGGAGGGAGGAAATGTACATTGGATCCGCGTGGAGCTGTGTTTTACATTTCTGTGATGGGTGGTTTGTGGGCTTATTATTTATGGTGATGGACGTTTTCCTAGGGAGGGTCTGTCACCCTGTCCTCTGCAACTCCTGTGCTTCCCACCCAGTGTCGTCTTCACTTGTTAATTCACTTATTGAACAGCAGTTCACAGAGTGCCTGCTGGGGTGAGGGGTGGTGAGCCCCAGGCTGTGGACACATGTGAGCAGGGGAAATGCGGCCCCTCCCTCTTCCTGCCCGTCAGAGAAGACGACACTTAAATGCTCCCATGTGAGGTGTGAGGTCAGGGTCGGGAGGCCCTCAGGGGACGTCCCACGTCACAGAGATCTTGCCCAAGTCCCCAAGTATCTCTCTTCTATCTGCTTCCACATTCTGTTTGGTTCCTGCCCTGTGTCTGTGGTTTCCAGAACAGAAAAAAATTCAATCTCTCTCCAAACCTCCGCAAAGACCTTCAGGAGTTTAAGACCACTGGGTGTCCTTGCCCTTCTGCTGTGGACGTTACGTAATGTGTTCTTGCAAGTGTCCAGAGCCGAGTGCTGTCAGCCGTTGCACCACCATGGAAACCCAGCTCAGCCTTGGGGCCCCTCCCACCACAGCCAAGGCTGGAGCAGAGGGAGGAGGTGGGCCAGGACGAGGAAACACAGAGCCACAGGCTGGACTTCTTAATCTCGGTGCTGGGAATTGTGACCTGAATTTCAAAGCCCACATCTATCGAGTTGGGCTGAGGCTACAATTGCGGTATTTTGCTCCCCAGACAGTCACTGCACCGAATGGCCCTGCACCCTTCTACTGGGTCACGGTCCTGCACGTGCTGTCACTTGCTCGGAGCCACGTGACTGGGTAGACCAGAAGGCCCAGCTGACCCTGAGCTTTACTTCTCCAGCTGGGACTTGCTGGGCAAGTGTTTAGTGACTCTAACATCCTTTTAACATTATAACCCTCAAGGAGTAAGGGAGAGACCAGAAGTGACACACCTTTTCATCCTTAAATTACATCCCAGCTGAGATGCTCACCTGGGATTTACCCGGCATCCTCTTGCCCCCGGCACTGTACCAGCTGAGCTGCTGGTGTCCATCTCACCGTGTCGGGAGCTGACCAGGGCACTGTCAGCTGGGAGCCATGTCTCGTGGGTGCTTTTTTCCCCGCCGGCTCCTGCGGTCTGCATCTTTTTCTTCTGTGTGGCCTGGCGGCCAGCCGGCCCCTGCTGTCAGCCTTCTGAGCTAAGATCTCCGCTCTGGTTCCTCAGGGACTGACAGCAGGAACCCAAAAGGTCCCTCCAGCAGCAAATCACAGAGGCGTGGGCAGAGCTTTGATTTCACTGTTTCCTCCTGCTGCTACTCACCGGGTGCTCTGAGCGGCTCTCGGGAGGGAGTGGGGCAGGTGTACTCGTGCTCATCCTAAAGGATGTGAAAAACAGCTCCTAGAGGTCATGGCACTCCAGTGTGGGCCCCGGGCCAGCAGCATCGGCACCTCTGGTTAGAAATGCAGAGTCTCGGGCCCTGCCTAGCCCTGCAGGTCAGAGTCTGCATCTTCACAGGGTCCCAGGTGATGACGGTGCTTGGTGAAGGGTGAGAAGCATGGTTTCAGGCTACACACCAGCCAGGGGCCTGGAGCTGGGAGGTCTCGTGGCCTGCGTGACCCTGCCCCGTCCTTCCCACGGGAAGACGAGAAGCTTCCTCTCTGCGCCACGCTGCTTCCGGCCAGGCAGATGTAGGACTGGGCTCTAGATCTAGGGCATGGACCCATGTATATTCACAACCACTGAGACAGCAACCAGAAGGCTGAGTCAAGCCAGGAACACAGACAGGGTCGGGGGCTGGGGGCAGTGAGAACAGCAACAAAACCCATAGGCAGGGGCCTCGGGTCATGAGGGTCCAGGAGGGATGCAGAGCCCTGGGTCTGCCTCCCAGCTGCCTGCGGTACCTCCTGGCTTCCTGACTCACTTTCCTCGCTGTGAAATGGGACGCGTTAGGGAGTGACAGGTATAAAGGGCTTAGACTGACTCTGGCACGAGCTGAGGTTTCGCAGTTATCACCCTGGTCCGGGAGGCGGCCCACCCTCCTGCGGGTGGAGGTCCCATCCTCACCCAGGCCCCCAGCCTCCTGTCCTCCTGTTCCACGTTGCTGAGGATTCAGCATTCCCGCTACGTGGCTGCGTTCCAGCTTGGATGTGACTGCCCATCCCCTGTGGTGGAAAGAGAGTTGCTGGTTAAACGGCAGTCGGACACCTTTGCATGAAAGGGTGTCACTCCACCACCATTTCCAGTCTCCCACAGCCCTTGTGAAGCCAGTGGGTGACATGACCTGTGGCCTCATTTCCAAGGCCAGGGTGATAATGACCTAACATCACTGGCCTTGCGTCTCACCGAGAGAAAGTTCAGATGGGCAGAGCTTTGTGAACCTGCTGGAGGAACAGTCCATGCAGCCTGACTCGGGCTGGCCCAGAACCGCCTCTACCCCCAGGATGGCACTGTGATGCCGGGGAGGTGAACAGAGATCGCAGGGCACCAGCCATCCACACCAGTGTGCAAACCAGACTTGTTGATTTGCAGAGACCCCTGCTCCCACCCCTTGCCTGGCGTGTTCTGTACCACTTGGGCGATCTAGCTGCTGTAATAACATACCCAGCGTTTCAGCGGCTCCCCACCCTGCAAATTTAGTTCTCACTCCTGGAATGTCCAGCACCCATGTTTTACTTGTTGGGCAGATTCCACACGGTGACTCGGGGTCCAGGCTCCTGGTGTGGTGGTTCCGTGGGTCCCCTTTCTCCTTATTGGTGGGCTTCATCTTTGTTTATGCCATGAATCCCGTGTGGTGGTCTCGTGAATGGGCTTTTTCTCAGAATAGTGTTTTTAAATACATTTTCAAAAGCACATAGGATAGCAAAGTATGTAATATGAAAACGTGATTTCTATTAATACAAAATCATTCATCCTGGTGCAGCTGCGTTTTTTGCCTGCGTTCATAACTGAAGGAGACGCTAAAGATCGGGTAGAGATTAGAAATACAAATGTCATTTTCTCCTGGCGCTCGAGTTCACAGACGCCCTTGAATTCTGACCCAGGTTCAGACCTCCGGGCACGAGTCAGGGAAGAAGAGGCAGCGAAAGCACAGCCACTTCTTATGCCGGTGCTGGAAGGACACCGTCCCTCTCACACCCACCGGCCAGAGCCAGCGACAGGGCCACGTCCAGCAAGTGGGTGTGGTAAATGCTGTCTGTCTGACAGTCAGTCTCTCGTTTCAGTGTCTCGTGTCTGTCGTGTCCCGAAACACGGACGTTTAGTGAGGGATCCAGCATATGCTCTCTAAATGCTGGGAGGGAAAATTAAACTGGGGGGCCTGCTCAAGTCTGTCCGTAAACCCACCAAAAGCTGTTTCCAGTGAGTGATACCAGGCAGAGGTCCCCCTCAGTTCTGCATGGGGTTCAGCCTTCAGGTGGCACCAGCCAGAGGTGCTGCGGAGTGAAAAAGCCTGCACGTCGTCTCCACCCAGGAAAGACAGACCAAGAGATGGTCCTTGTACCCCTGTTCTGAGAGCCCATGAAACACAGACCGAAGGCCCCGGGGGAGAGAAGGAACGATCGTGGGCCTTTTCAGAACGGCAGCCCCTCTGCACTCCCTCTGCCACAATCTGTCCCTTCTCCCTCTGCACGGGGAGTGAGGCCGGCGCGCACCTTCTAATATTCAGGAGTCACAGGAGAAGAATCAGGCTGGTCCTCGGGGCATCAGGCCACCTTCCGCCCCTGTCACCTGCTCGATAAATACTGTGAGACATTCCGCTCTGCCTGCAAGGGGAGAGGCTCTTGTCAAAGCGAAGGGGATGCAGAGATGCTGCAGAAACCTGCCCGGGGCTGGGGCTCTAGCTGTTACTCCCTGGTCACTGCCTGCCGAGATGGCAGGCCTGGCAGTTAGCACAGGATAGAGGTGGAGCTAGAGTGACAGGTCTTGCTTGTCTTAATTCCCGAGGCCTGTCATAACAAACTACCACAAACGGGTGGCTGAAAATAACGGACGTTTCTTCTCTCCCAGTCCTGGAGGCCAGAAGTCGAAAACCAAGGTGTGGGCAGAGCCGTGCTCTTTCTGAGGCCGTAGGGAGGATGCTTCCTCGCCTCTCCAGGCTGCTGGTTGTGTCTCACTCCAGTCTCTGCCTCTGTCTTCACGTGGCCTCTCCCCTGTGTGTCTGTGTCCAAATTTCTCTCTTCTTGTAAGGTCACCAGTCATTGGATTAGGGCTCACCCTATTCCAATATGACCTCGTCTTATTACATCTGCAAAGACCCTGTTTCCACTTCTGGCTATGAAATGTGTGGGTGCCCCCCCCCCCCCAGCACCAAGCGATTCTGCAACACCAGCTGGGTGGCCTACAATTCAATTCAGTTCTGACACCGTCTACCAGGAGAGAGCACAGACTCCACAGGTGAAGGGCGCAGTCTCTCAAGGCTGCCCTCACGCACCACTTCAGATCCCAGACATGCGTCCGGGCTGTCACCTGTGCTTCTGTACATCAGAGGTTTCCACAGGCTCCTCCTTGAGTTCCACTGATTTGCCTGCTCGGCTCTCAGAACTCAGGAAGGCGGTTTTCTTACTATTACGGAGTATTGGCTCATTATAAAGAATTATTCTGTCGCAGGGCCCAGCAGGTGAGAATTAGAGGAACATAAAACTGTAGCCAGCACTCAACTGACGAATCACGGTTAATTGCACACAGTGAGCGCACAACACAGGTTAGTGAGAGTAGGGAAATGGGGAGAAGAGCCACTCCAAGGAGAAGTCGGGGACGAGGCATCTCAGGACGAGCAGTGGCTCCGGTCTGGCAAGGGTCCCATGACAAGCCTGAGGGGTACGTCCCCTCCTCTCCCCCAGGGCCTCCCGTGGAACCTGGACCAGCTCTCGGTGACTGGGGTCGGGTCCTGCAGCCAGGAGCCTCCAGGTCACTGGGCTCAGTGGTCTCCTTTTAAGGAGTGTTACCCCAGGGGAGGGGTCTTGGCTCTACCAGTGGTCTGTCTGTCCCGGTGACGTCCGTTGCCCATCAGACTTCTTGTCTAGAGTAATTTTTCTTAGAATCACTCTAAGACACTCACATCCTACAGCGGCTTTGTCAGAATAGCTAATGTGGAAATTCACGTTGGCCGCTGTGACTCCATTTTGAACTAAACATGTCTTAAACTCTCTAAGTTTCACACAAGATGAGTAGGAATTCTTAACAACGAAGAACGAAGAGCATTTTTGCTCACCACCCACTTCTACAAGGATGGAGTCGCACCCTGTGGCAGGCTCTGACCCATGTGCCCTCTGAGACGGAGTTAAGAGGGTAACAGGATGCTCTGTGCTGTGGACGAGCAGCCCCTTAGACAGGTGCATGTCTGTCTCAGGAGGAACTCAATGAGCCCAGGTTCTTGTAGCTTCCCAAACACAGAAAAGCACTAAAATCATTAACTTGAGATGTCTCCTCTTTGTGACTAGCAGTAGTCCTTTACCAAGATGTGTATACTTGATGTCACACATTCCCCAGACAAAAAGCACCTATAAAATAGCTGGCTTCCCCCCTCCTCTTCAGAGCAGCTGCTCAGAGCTACTGGGAGGCCGTCTTCAGGGCTGAAGTCCTCAGTAAGGTCCCCGAATAAAACTGAGACTCACAACTCCTATGTTGTGTGTTTTTCTTTAAGTTGACAGAATCAAAACACAAAAAGTCTCATCATTATACGACTATTAAAGGCTACAAATGAGTAGCTAGATGAGGAGGTACACAGGGTAGGGTCCAGGGGCTCCCGAGCACAGGAGCTTCTGTGCCCACGGAATGTGCCTGCACCACCCTCCGGCACGAGGACGTATTCTTGTTCATCCACCTGGAGGCTGCCTGAACCCCGTATCCCATTTTGTTCTTATGGAGGTTTCATTACGTAGGCCTGACATTAAATCGTTGGCTGTTGGTGATTAATTCAGCCTCCAGGCCCCTCCCCTCCCTGGAGATTGGGGGTGGAGCTGAGAGTTCCAACCCTCTAATCACATGGCTGGTTCCCCTGCCAATCAGCGCCCACCCCTACCTAGGCTTTGCAAAAGTCACCTCACTAATGTGAACTCAGAGGTTTGTTACGAATAACAAAAAAACCCATTTCACCGTTATTATTCTGAAGCTATTTCAGGAAGCAAGGCCTCCGAAAACCAAATATTATGACAAAAGATGCCCCTGATGCTGTAATCACTTAGGAAATTATAAGGTGTTGGGAGCTAGGCGCCTAGAACTGTAGACAAACACCAGGATCTATGTTTATTATACGACAACGTTATACCTCCTTCCTCCATCTCCAAATCCTGCCCCGGCCCATCAGGCATTCGCACTGCAGCCCCCCGGTTTGTATTTGCCTCCCTCTGGGACTTAAAGACTTGTGATTACACTGGGCCCACCTGGGTGATTCAGGGTAATTGCCCTGTTTAAGATGAGTTGGTTAGCAACCTGAATTCCCTTTGCCAAGGGAAGCCGAATAAGCTGGGCTAGGCACAGTTTCCGGGGATTAGCCCTTGGGTGTCTTTAGGGGGCATTTTCTGTCTGCCTGGCCACATCTGCATAGCAATTGTGAGATTTACCGTCTTGTTTGTATCAGTCGTTGCTTCCTTTTTATTGCTGAGCAGTATTTCACTGTATCAGAACAGTTTATTTCTCCATTCTGTTGATGGACAGTGGGGATTTTCCCCATCTTTGGCTACTACGAATAAAGCCATTTTGATTATTGTTGTTCAGACCTTTTGATGGGCATATATGTTGCTTCTCTTGGGTAATTACCTAGTATTGGAACTGCTGGGTCAGAGAATAGGTATCTGTTTAATTTTTGAAAACTGCAAGCCTTTTCCCAAAGTGGTTATGTCGTTTTATACTCGCGCCAACAATGTGTAAGAGTTCCGGTTGCACCACGTTCTTGCGAACATTTGGTGGCACTGCTGTTTTTATTCTTTATTTTATATATATATATATATTTTAACATCTTTATTGGAGTATAATTGCTTTACAATGCTGTGTTAGTTTCTGCTTTATAACAAAGTGAATCAGTTATACATATGTTCCCATATCCCCTCCCTCTTGCGTCTCCCTCCCTCCCACCCTCCCTATCCCACCCCTCCAGGCGGTCACAAAGCACCGAGCTGATCTCCCTGTGCTATGCGGCTGCTTCCCACTAGCTATCTATTTTACACTTGGTAGTGTATATATGTCCATGCCTCTCTCTCACTTCGTCCCAGCTTACCCTTCCCCCTCCCCGTGTCCTCAAGTCCATTCTCTACATCTGTGTCTTTATTCCTGTCCTGCCCCTAGGTTCTCAGAACCACTTGTTTTTAGATTCCATATATATGTGTTAGCATATGGTATTTGTTTTTCTCTTTCTGACTTACTTCACTCTGTATGACAGACTCTAGGTCCATCCACCTCACTACAAATAACTCAATTTCGTTTGTTTTTATGGCTGAGTAATATTCCATTGTATATATGTGCCACATCTTCTTTATCCATTCATCTGTCAATGGGCATTTAGGTTGCTTCCATGTCATGGCTATTGTAAATAGTGGTGCAGTGAACACTGTGGTACATGACTCTTTTTGAATTATGGTTTTCTCAGGGTATATGCCCTGGGATTGCTGGGTCATATGGTAGTTCTATTTTTAGTTTTTCAACGAACCTCCATACTGTTTTCCATAGTGGCTGTATCAATGGACATTCCCACCAGCAGTGCAAGAGTGTTCACTTTTCTCCACACCCTCTCCAGCATTTATTGTTTGTAGAGTTTTTGATGATGGCCATTCTGACCGGTGTGAGGTGATACCTCATTGTGGTTTTGATTTGCATTTCTCTAATGATTAGTGATGTTGAGCACTCTTTCATGTGTTTGTTGGCAATCTGTATGTCTTCTTTGGAGAAATGTCTATTTAGGTCTTCTGCCCATCTTTGGATTGGGTTGTTTGTTTTTTTGATATTGAGCTACATGAGCTGCTTGTATATTTTGGAGATTAATCCTTTGTCAGTTGCTTGGTTTGCAAATATTTTCTCCCATTCTGAGGGTTGTCTTTTCACCTTGTTTGTGGTTTCCTTTGCTGTGCAAAATCTTTTAAGTTTCATTAGGTCCCGTTTGTTTATTTTTGTTTTTATTTCCATTACTCTAGGAGGTGGGTCAAAAAGGATCTTGCTGTGATGTATGTCATAGAGTGTTCTGCCTATGTTTTCCTCTAAGAGTTTTATAGTGTCTGGCCGTACATTTAGGTCTTTAATCCATTTGAGTTTGTTTTTGTGTATAATGTTAGGGAGTGTTCTAATTTCATTCTTTTACATGTAGCTGTCCAGTTTTCCCAGCACCACTTATTGAAGAGGCTGTCTTTTCTCCATTGTATATTCTTGCCTCCTTTATCAAAAATAAGGTGACCATATGTGTGTGGGTTTATCTCTGGGCTTTCTATGCTGTTCCATTGATCTATATTTCTGTTTTTGTGCCAGTACCATACTGTCTTGATTACTGAAGCTTTGTAGTATAGTCTGAAGTCTGGGAGCCTGATTCCTCCAGCTCTGTTTTTCTTTCTCAATATTGTTTTGGCTATTTGGGGTCTTTTGTGTTTCCATACAGATTGGCACTGCCCTTTTTAACTGTAGGAATTCTAGTAGGTTGGTGGTAGTACCTCATGTGGTTTTAATTTGCGTTCATCTGGTGACAAATCATGTTAAGCTATTTTTCATGTGCATATTGGCTATGTCTGTATCTTCTTTTGAGAAGTGTCTAATCAAATCTCATGTCCATTTCAGGGGATTGTTTGTGTTTTTATTATTGTGGTGTAGAAGTTCTTTACGTGTCGTGCACACCAGTTCTTAGTCAGATATAGGTTTTGTAATTTTTTGAAGTTGTAGCTCGCCTAGTTATTTCCTTGATGATATAGTTTTTGTTTTGTTTTCTGTTTTCGTTTTTTTGACAGTGCCACACAGCACGTGGGATCTTAATTCCCTGACCAGGGATTGATTCTGCGCCCCCTGCATTGGAAGCGCAGGATCTTAACCACTGGACCGCCAGGGAAGTCCCTCCTTGACGATATGTTTTGATGAGAAGTTTTTATTTGAATAAAATCTAATTTTTTCTCTCATGGTACTTCCCTCTGTGATCTATCTAAGAAATATTTGACTATTCTTAAGTCACAAAGGTTTCTTCTTACATTTTCTTCTGAAAGTTTTGTGGCTTTAACTGTGATCAAATGCAAATCACTTTTTGTGTAGAGTATGAGGAGTCAAGATTCCTTTTCTTACCACATGGTTATACAGTCATTCCTTTCCTCATTATTGTTTTGGCGTTTTTATTGAAAATCACGTGACTACATGAATGGGGGTCTGTTATTAGGGTCTCCATTATACTCCATCTGTTTGTCAGTACTTCTGCTGAATCGTACTGGATCCTACTGGCTTCATTCCTGTAGCTTTTGACAAATCTTGAAGTCAGGTAGTTCAAGTTCTCCAACTTGGTTTTCCTCTTAAGGGATTTCTTTGGATATTCTAGGTTCTTTGAATTTCCATGTAAACTTTAGAATCCGCTTGCCAATTTTTATTTTAAAAATCTGCTGAGATTTTGATTGCGATTGAGTCATTGGGTTGAATGTATAGATCAGTTTGAGAAGAGTTGACATCTTAACAGTACTGAGTGTTCCAATCAATGACTATGATGTATCTCTCCATTCCTTAGAATTTCTTTAATTGCTCTTAAAAATATTCTGTAGTTTTCAGTGTAGAGATCTTGTGCATCTTTTGTTGAATTTATTCTTAAATATTTTATTTTTTGATGGTATTTTAAATGTACTTGTTTTAAATTTAATTTTCTACTTATTTGATATTAATACATTAAAATATGAATTTTGTTTTTTAACCTGATTACCTAGCACTATTTTTTTTTATTTTGGATAATAATTTTTTTTAACATCTTTATTGGGCTATAATTGCTTTACAATGGTGTGTTAGTTTCTGCTTTATAACAAAGTGAATCAGTTATACATATACATATGTTCCCATATCTCTTCCCTCTTGCATCTCCCTCCCTCCCACCCTCCCTATCCCACCCCTCCAGGCGGTCACAAAGCACCGAGCTGATCTCCCTGTGCCATGAGGCTGCTTCCCACTAGCTATCTCCCTTACGTTTGTTAGTGTATATATGTCCATGACTCTCTCTCGCCCTGTCACAGCTCACCCTTCCCCCTCCCCATATCCTCAAGTCCGTTCTCCAGTAGGTCTGTGTCTTTATTCCTGTCTTACCCCTAGGTTCTTCATGACATTTTTTTTTCTTAAATTCCATATATATGTGTTAGCATACGGTATTTGTCTTTTTCTTTCTGACTTACTTCACTCTGTATGACAGACTCTAGGTCCATCCACCTCCTTACAAATAGCTCAATTTCGTTTCTTTTTATGGCTGAGTAATATTCCATTGTATATATGTGCCACATCTTCTTTATCCATTCATCCGATGATGGGCACTTAGGTTGTTTCCATCTCCTAGCACTATTTTATATTCACTTATTAGTTATAGTAATTATTTCATAGATTCTTTAGGATTTTCTATATATAGAACATTTTATTAATAATATCCTTTTCTGTGAGATATATCTATTTTTATATATATATATATATATATATATATATACACACACATACATACATACATATATATATTCTTTTTCAGGTTCTTTTCCCTTATAGGTTATTACAAAATATTGAATATAGTTCCCTGTGCTATATAATAGGTCCTTGTTGGGTGTCTATTTTATACACAGCAGTGTGTATATGTTAATCCCAAACTCCTAATTTATCACTCCCCCCCTTCCCCTTTGGTAACCATAAGTGTGTTTTCTATGCCTGTGGGTCTATTTCTGTTTTGTAAATAAGTTCTTTTGTATCATTTTTTCAGATTCTACGTATAAGTGACATCGTGTGATGTTGTTCTCTGGCTTCCTTCACTCAGTATGAGAATCTCTAGGTCCGTCCATGCTGCTGCAAGTGGCATCATCTCATTCTTTTTAAAGGCTGAGTATATATATTTCCCCCACATTCATTGGTTTTATTTTATTTTGTTTATTATTTTTGGCTGTGCCATGTGGCTTGTGGGATCTTAGCTCCCCGACCAGGGATCGAACCCATTCACCTTGCAGTGAAAGCATGGAGTCCTAACCACTGGACCACCAGGGGATTCCCTTCATTGTTTTTTTTTTTTTTTTTTTTTTGGCCGTGTTGGGTCTTTGTTGTTGCGCATGTGGGCTTTCTTTAGTTGCGGTGAGTGGGGGCTACCGTTCGTTGCGGTGCGCGGGCTTCTCATTGCGGTGGCTTCTCTTGTTGCAGAGCATGGGCTCTAGGCGAGCCGGCTCAGTAGTTGTGTCTCGCGGGCTCTAGAGCGCAGGCTCAGTAGTTGTGGCGCACCGGCTTAGCTTCTCCGTGGCATGTCGGATCTTCCCAGACCAGGGTTCGAGCCCGTGTCCCCTGCATTGGCAGGCGGATTCTTAACCTCTGCCCCACCAGGGAAGTCCCCCCTTCATTGGTTTTAAAACCAGAAATTCTAGCTGCTGTTATCTTCCCAAATCCCAAATCTGTTTCCTTAATTCAGGGGGACCACCAGACTCTGTTTAGACTCTTATTTCCTGCTCTGTGACCTGGAAACTCCTCTCAGGCAGTAATGTGGGGCAGTCCTAGGCTTCACCTTATCTGTTTCTCTTCTTTCAAGCAAGTGGTCCGTGGGATCTGTGTCCTGAGCTGAAATTGAATATGTCCAGTGTCCAGTCAAAATGCTCAGCCAAGCAAAGGAGCAGAATATGATCCACATCCATTGTTTCACATATTTTGAAAAATATATTTGCCTCATATCTTTTCATTTCAGCTCGGAGGGCAGATCCAGACCCTGTTACTTCATCCTGGCTGAAAACAGAAATTCCTGTGGGTTTTGATCAGTTTTAGCTGAACCGTACTGTGACGATGCCCAAAAAATCATAAAACAAGAAACTCACCATGTGTTATTTCTTAATTCCAAATTTTGTTTCCCTTCCAAAACCCGCTTTAGTTTATTCTCAGAGCCTTCGGGTAGTTGTTTTAGTATTTTGTATACAGTCAGTGATTGTTACTTTCAGGAGGTTGGTTTGTTGAGTGAGGAAAACAAAGTTTATCTTTTCTGAAAAAAAAAGAGCGTTTTACTTAATCCTTAAACACTATCCCTATCAATACTGTCAACCAATGTGAAAAATACCCTCGTGCTGTGGTTCTTTTTCGCCTGGACCCAGGGTCAGTCCAACCTGGAAACTCCCCTGATAAACCCATGCTAACTTCCTCCCCTACCATCTGGTCTGTTTTCTGACCTGTGCTGGTCCTTGGACCACTTGACACACAGCTCCAGCTGGAATGAGGTTTGATCATTCTGTGATGGAAGCAGTGTTGAAGTTATAATAATAATTCACTTTATTAATTCATTGAGCAAATTCCAAGGCATTCTGTAGCTGTTAGAGATAAAGCTGTAGAATTAAGGTCTCAAATCATTTGATTCCAGGTCAGAAGACTGAACAGGTGGGCATAAAGCGTCAGGGTGTGAAAGTAAGTGCCACACGCTTAGGGAATTGCTATAAAGGTCCTAACGGAATCCAGTGCGGATTTAAGAGAAGGGTTGTGCAAAGCAGCCTGGGAACAGGGTCACTGCATACAGCTGTGTAGGCACAGGACAATGCTGGTGGCACCATTGACATTACAGCTCCCCTCCCGCCATGAGTTGTGCACAGTGGTTCACAGTGGCCTTGGAAGAATACAGGAAAGCCTCAAGGAGAAGGAAAGAAAGCCTCAAGGGGAAGCAAATTTTGAAGGAAGACTTGAAGTATGAATAATCAGTCACCAACAGTGATGGAACGCATTAATATCTGTATAGTTGATCGTGATAGACAAAAGCCCTCCACACTTCCACAGGCATTAACATACTTGATCCCCTAACAACCTGGTGAAGTTAATAGAGGTGAGAGGTTCCCGTCCTCCATGCCCAGCTGGGGCTCCCATTCAGGAGGTGGTGGCCGGCACATGGAGGAGGGAAGACCAGCCACCGAGAGCACCGCTCTCCCGACCCAGCAGGACTCACTGTCTCCACTTACTCCAGACGCTTCACTGAGCACTTAGCTCCCTCACCATCTGACCCATGGACAGGTTTCAGGGGGCAGCCCTTCCTTCCTGGGTTCTGGGTTTGCACCACTCTGTAACGTAAGTGGGAGATGCTCCTGCCTGTCTTGGAGCCGGGAAGCTTACTGATCATCCTGGGTGTGTTACGGACCAGGATTCTTGGCCTCTTTAGCTGATAAGAGAAATTGATAAGAAGCCAGACAAGAAATCCACGGGAGGCTCTATTGGGGCCCCTGCTGCAGCAGGGCAGAGTGAGGACAAGTAACAGCTTCCCTTGCTCGCTTGCTCCAAGGTGTGGGGAGGGTCAAGCTGGTTCCTTATTTGGGGTGGGGGTGGGGGGGTCATTAGGTGGTCTGCCCGCCCCTTAGGTGGTGGTGTGTGCAGGGGGCATGCGCAGTGCCCTGCTTCTGCTCCCAACACGCTGTTTTTGCTCCTGGCTCTTCAGAAGTGGCAGTTGGGTTTTTGGTGTTTTTGTATCTTTTTGTCCATAATTTTCCCCAGCTGCACATGCACAGTTATTTTTAGTCCCTTATAGTTTCTTTGTATTTTGTTGCTGGAGGAGACGTGTGTCCAGGTGCAAGCCCTGCAGCAAAGGCACCCAGGTCCCAGGTCCCAGCCTGTCTCTGGTGTGAGCTGTGGTGTCCAGCAGGTGCGGCTGCCATCGCTGGTGTTTGTAAGGCCGACATTCTTGTTGCTGTGGAGGAATTGAAGCCCAGAGAAGGGAAGCCATCAGCCCAGGTCACGAGATGAGTAAATACAAAGCCGGGGCATGGACTTGGGTCTTGGGCTTGGACTCTGTGGTCTTTTTAGCCCAGGCTCGTGTTCTTTCCATAGTGGATTTAACACCTTCTCTTTATTCACGCTCAGGTCATGAATCATCTGCTGAGTCATCTGCTCAGGGGCTCACTCGCCACCTTCCCCCACCTTCCCGATTCTGTATTTTATGTGGGGACTATTCTGCACCGCTCTGCTCTCGCCCTGAATCTAGCTTTTCTGCTTTGTTTTGTTTTGTTTTGAATCCACTTGAAAGTTTTCCTCAAGGCTACACGGTGATGTACGTCCCTGTCCTTGGGAAGAGCACTCTGGACACACTTGTACATTTCACCGGCTCACCTTGAGCGGCCTGTCTGGGGTCCTGTGTCTAAACGTACAGTTGCATCCTGGTTTCTCGGAACATTTAGATCAGATGGTAACCGTTAGATCACCACCAAGAATGTAAGCAAAAAGAAGTCTATAATTTACCCAATTACTGATTTTTTAATTTTTGAAACTAATTTTTGGACAGATGGTTCGTTAAAATGTAGTAGAAAACATCAAAAGTGTTACAGACATGTAATGAAATATACGGATAATGCTTCAGTTTCATGTCCCTGCAAATAGGAGAAAGGCAGAAACTTTTGTTTCTAAGCCAAAAAGGAGAGGGAAGATTTCATAAATATGTTCATATTAACAACGATGTGGATTTGTCCATCTATTTCAAATGTAATTACATGAATTATGCAAAGGTGGTCGAGACAGACCTTTTCTGTCCACTTTGGGATTTTAAGTATAGTCTTTAAATTTTTTTACATTTTTGGTCACGCTGCGCGGCACGCAGGATCTTAGTTCCTCGACCAGGGATCGAACCGGCACCCTCTGCAGTGGAAAGGCAGAGTCTTAACCACTGGACCACCAGGGAAGTCCTTAGTCTTTAAATTTTATGTAGACAAATCTGGTAGTCTATTCCTTGGTGATTTATTCCATTTTTATGTTTAAAAAGTTATTCCCCAACCAAGTCACATAAATATTCACCTATATTTTCTTTTTGTTGTTATGATTTCATGTTTTATAATAATGATTTTAATTATCCCTAATTTTGTGTATTTGGGAAGTGAGATTTAAACTACTTTTTTTTTTTTCCAAATGGTCAGTTTCCCCACAACGGTCTCAGATAATCTGTCACTTGGTAATTGGTACTCAGGATTTCTTCTGTCATATTTTAAGTCCCTGTATATTTTCTGCAGCTGCTAACTGAACTGCTCTCACTCACGGTTTATGTGTATATTTTTGTCCCATTACCACTTAGCTTTAATTAATGTGCCTTGAGAGTGTATGTTGTGTCTGATACAGCAGGGGTTGTTCTTGTTACTGTTCTTTTGTTTAAACTCTTATCTATTTTATTAAATAATAAACCACAATTGGATTTTTTACTCTAGTCACAATACAATTAAAATTAATTTTTGTAGACTATACACATGTACATTTTTCAGCTTTTCTAGTCAGGAATATGGCATAAGACTTAATTTATTCATGTCAGTAAGTCAATCCGTTTAATGCTCCCATATCTACTTTCGTGAAAGTCGGCCAGGACGGAAAGTGTGTCTGAGCTGTAGAAATCTTTCAGGACACTTCTAACATCACCCAGAGAAGCAAAGCTCGTGTCGCCTATTGTAAGACGAACCTCGCGTTAAAAGCTATTTTATTGTAGCGTATAACATGAGGCATGAAAACGTTCATAGCCATGTACCTTGCAAGGCCACATTTGGGGACTTTCTGAAGCACAACACAAAAGCTCTGTGCACAGAGGTGTTCACTGGAGCAGAAACAGTCCTCTGTGGGGAGCGATTCCGCAAATTCAAGTATGTCAAAATAATGGGATGTTACATAGATATTTCCAGTGATTTTGAGGATGTAATGGCGCTGGAAGCATTTTTAGTATGCTGTGTTTTGAAAGATGCCTGCAGGATGGTGCGTCACTTGTAAGCGTTTCTTCCTTACGTTTCCTACTTCTTCCCCTTTCGCTCCCTCTCCACCAGCCAGACCGCCTCCCTGATTTTTCTCACACTTGCACATGCCAAGGTCATGGCGCCCTCAGGCCTCTGCACCTGCTGGCTCTGCTGGGATGGTCCCCCCACCGCCAGACGGCGCCTGACCGCGCCCTCGCCATCTCCAAGTCTTTGCACAGACTCTCTTCCCGTGCGGACCTCCTGGACTGTTCCATCTGGAATTTCAGCCCCTGCCTGGCTCCCCATCCACCTGCCAGTCGTCATGTGTCAGATACAGAGTGCTTAGCTATTGGTTTCTCGTCGCTCTCCTCCAGCTAAAATGTGACCTGGACAGGGAATTTTGTCTGTTTTGTTCAGGTCCTATACCCAGGCCAGATGGAAAGGCACCTGGGCACATAAACAAGCGCTGTAAGCAAAGTTGAAGTGATAGAGGGCCTGGGACCATCGTGTTATTGATTTTCTCTTATTTTAGCTACATCAGCTTGTCAGTGAGGATGGAGAAAGCTGGCTTGGCTCCTGCTAGAAGCAGCTTTGCACACCCATCTGTATTCACTACTGAGGATCTAATAGATAAGAAAAAAACTGGGAGGAGGGACGGGGGCTGACCTGAAGGGGCTACAGCCGACCAGTTTCTTGAGGGTGGTCTCAGAACAGCTGGAAGGGTGCTGCTTCCCAGGGTGAGAGTTAGGTGGGAAGGGTGTCGCCATTTCAGCAGCGGAGGAGCATATGCCCTCCCCGCGCCCCTCCCCTCCCTCACTCTGGATTGGGCTGGAAAGGCTCCCAGGTTTCAAGCAGGTGTGAGGACCCTTACCTATGAGAGTGGCCCCTGCTCAGGACACTTCCTGCCCCCCAGGGTCTGATGACTTTGAGTCGGTCAGGGAGGGAGAAGGCAGATGCAGAGAGAGGCTCAGGGAGCGTGGCCTGCGTATCACGCTGGCCAGACTCAAGCCGACATCTCAGCCTCCTGCCCTTCTCAGAGGAAGGAATGGTTGACAGCTGGGCATCGCCTCTCACACCCCCGTCCCCCAGGCTGGTCGACCAGATCACCAGTGACACACGATCTAGACGTCCTGAAAAGCTATTCTCCCTCTCTTCCGGCTTTCCAAAAAGTTGTTTAGAAACTATTTCTTCAGAGACAGTAAAGATTTATATGGATGAGGGATCGGCATGTGACAATGCAGGGAAAATTCCATAAGCTCCAATCAGAAAACATCTATTTTTACCGAAGAAAAAAAAAGTCTAGCTGAGCCTTCTCAGCTGACAGAAATGCCACCTAAAAAGGCTGCGGTGATCAGCTGTGCGGAAGAACACGAGACCAAAGGCTGTTTTCAAAGAAAATCAAGCCAGATAACAAAAAAGCTGGATGAGATAAACAAATCAGAAGGCTATTTGGCTTGTTTTAAATAACCCAGACTTCAGTATTTTTATGTGAAAGGAATCCAGGATATGAAAACACGTAATGAAATCACTGGCAGAAAGTGTGAATGTTCTGGTCCCACGGTTCGGGCTCCAGGTGGGTCCAGCAGGTCCCCAGAGAGGTGGGACATGGATTTGAATAAGCACTTTGATTTTAGCTACACTGTGGATGCGACGTGCTGGGGATCAAATATAAAAGCTGGAAAGAACAGCACAAAGTAATCTTCTTTCATTATCAAGGGTGTTCAAGCTTGCCCAGCTCCACACCTGATTTTGTCATTCAGAAGCCCAGAAGTCTGACAGCTGTGAGATCACATCCAAGGCAAGGCTGACCCCCTGTCCATCACAGGGAAAACCTAACGCGTGTTAGAAGACCCAGCCTGTAAACACAGTTGTGCAGAAACCGTTGCATTTCTTTTCTATAAATCGAATGAATTTTGAGATTAAATCCCAGACCCCTGGGGGACCTCCGGAGGTCTCCCCCAGTTATACGATGGCTGTATAGCACTGGGGTCCTCTCTGGTCACCTACTGCCCCTTCTCCCTGTTCCCTCCAGGTCCAGCTGCTTCCCTAGGCATCTGTGTTCATCCATGGGGAACCTGTGTGGCTGCGAGCTTGGGGTGGTTGGGAGAGGAAGGGGTGTGCTGTGGGCAAACGGAGGCCCCTGAAGCCATGGATCCTTGACGCAAACTCCTGCTTAGGCCCAGAGGGCCTCCCTCACTGGCTGGATGTCCCAGCTCAACCCAGGAGCTCTGTCTGCCATCACCTGGAAGGATCGGTTTCCTGGGGACTTCAGGGGGAAGACCTGGAATTGGCCTAACCGAAGACTTCTTATCCTTGCAAGAAATGCATCCTACTTCATTCCCTACATTAATTTGAGAATTCAAGGTTAGGTTGAACTGTTCTCAAGAAATACCTAGCAGTACTAAAGGGACACTTCCATTAAAAAAAACCAATGTCCTGCTATGAAGATTCCTTTCCCAGTGTTTTCATTAATGCACTCAGTATTCATCTTAAAGAATTTGCATTTAAAACTGGGGGAAAAAATCATCACTCTTCTACCCCTATAACTTTGGCAAAATCAATGATCAACGCATGCATCCTGGGAGATAGATCTTGCTGGGTCCCAGCCATTGTTTTTATGTCCTACCCCTGCCACTCCTAACAACCAACCCCTCAAATATCCCTTCATCTAGCACAGACTTGGCCAAAGACGAAATGTAGACCCAGTGCTGTGCTTGTCTGCTAAGTGAGAGTCCTGCCCTCAGGGAGGGGCCCACAGCAGAGTCACAGCCCACATTGTTTTGCTTGCAAGAGTGAAGAACCCGACAAAAGGGGTAGAGAGTGCTTGGTAATTCTGGAACTTCATTTTTTCCAGGAAGTGCATGGGTTACATGTGCACAAACACACACACTATTTTGCCGACACCTTAAAAAAAATCCCCTTAGCAACTAATCAGTTATCATTTATTAAGTGCTACCACATATTCAGCACTGCACTGGGTGCTTTGGTGAACGCAGAATAACTTGTCCTCTAGCATTTATTGGCATCTTGGTTTACGTTAATAAACATAAGCCCTGTTCCTGAAGGAGGGACAGAGCTACCCCCACCAGCCTGCAGGTGAGACTGAGGCTCTTGGGCCCACACACGGGACACCTCCAGTCTTGACCAGGGGAGGACTGTCACTGCACCATGTTCTCACAGACTCCCTGACATCCCAGCCTGAAAGGGCACCTCTCTGGTTCGGAGGAATTCTAATGCGCCCTTTGAGACCCGTCAGGGTGAGAGTGAGTACGGTGCTAGGTGTGTTGGTGGTGGTGGTCCTTCGGTCTTATTAGCTTATTATCCTAAGGGTACCTTTCCATGCTTTTGCTCTGCAGAATTCTTCTCAGATCTCAAATGCTGATGCAGAAATGGCCATGGGCATTGTTTTTACTGGTCTAGTCATCCCTTAAGCTAAATGCTTCAAAGAAAATCTTTCTTCTTGTAAGACCTTGTGTCAAGGTTAGCTTGTTCACTCTGTTCTTACATTTTCCTAACAAGATAAGCAAGCGTGAATCTTTAAAAAAAAAATCAGATGTAGACAAAGTTAAGAGCATGAAGAAAAACTAGTCCACACAAGCAGAGGAGCCAGAGCTGGGGCTCCCGGCACCTAGAATTTGGGTGTGTTCTTGCAGTTGGAGAAGTGCATCTCACATTGGAAATGCTCCTGCCCTTGGGTTCCTCTCTTAAGGAGCCTAATTCAGTTGTGGTTTCAAATGGCCCATCTCATTTCCATTTTCTCCAATAAAACAGAATTCTGTACCACCATAGTCATTATTCTATAATTGTGACTATTATCATGTACTTCAAATACTTTCACCAGGAGTAGATACTTGATTCCATAGATTATTCGGAAGATTCCTGTGTTTCTAGTGGTTGTTTATATTCTAAGAGAGTAACTGTCATGGTTTAAGAATTTACCAAGTACCATTTGTGCATATGATTAATTTTCTTATGTCAGTACAAATTATGACTGGTTCCAATTCCTTCCAAGGTCTAGTATAGAGTCTGGGGCAGAACGGTCTTCAAAGTTTTGCTATTTATGGCCTTTAGTTAATTTTATTGTTTCTCGCCTTCTTGCATTCTTAACGTGATAACTGATGGTCATTTCTTTCTTAGTAAAGAGACTCAACTATTATTAAAACATAAGTAAAACTAAAAATAGAGCTATTATATGTCCCAGCAATCCCACTCTTGGGCATATAACCAGAGAAAACTGTAATTTGAAAATATACATGCACCCCAGTGTTCATCGCAGCAGTATTTACAATAACCAGGACATGGAAGCAACCTAAGTGTCCATCAACAGATGAAAGGATAAAGAAGATGTGGCACATATATACAATGGAATATTACTCGGCCATAAAGAGGAATGAAATTGAGTTATTTGTAGTGAGGTGGATGGACCTAGAGATGGTCATACTGAGTGAAGTAAGTCAGACAGAGAAAGACAAATATATGATATTGCTTATATGTGGAATCTAAAAAAAGGGGGTACAAATGAACTTATTTATATAACAGAAGTAGAGTCACAGATGTAGAAAATAAACTTATGGTCACCAGGGGATAAAAGCGGGGGGGGGGGAGGATAAATTGGGAGATTGGGATTGACATATACACACTACTATATATAAAATAGATAACTAAGAAGAACCTGCTGTATAGCAGAGGGAACTCTGCTCAGTACTCTGTAATGACCTATATGGAAAAAGAATCTGAAAAAAAAAAAAAAAGAGTGGATATATGTATTTGCATAACTGAGTCACTTTGCTGTCCGAATCATCGGTCTGGGCTGGTTACTGATACTCTTCACTTCTCCTCAAGGCCAGACACTGTGTCTACGGTTTCCACAGACTTCACACCGTCTTTTTAAAGAGGTATTTTATATATTCAGCTTATAGATATCAACATTAATATTTTTGTTTTCAAAAGGAACCTGAGTTGTTTCAACAGGGAGTGGTTTTTTAAAAAATCTAGAAATATATTTATTTTCCTTTAGCATTCTTTTTTTTTTTTTTTTTTTTTTGCGGTATGCGGGCCTCTCACTGCTGTGGCCTCTCCTGTTGCGGAGCACAGGCTCCGGACGCGCAGGCTCAGCGGCCATGGCTCACGGGCCCAGCCGCTCCGCGGCATGTGGGATCTTCCCGGACCGGGGCACGAACCCGCGTCCCCTGCATCGGCAGGCGGACTCTCAACCACTGCGCCACCAGGGAAGCCCAGCATTCTTTCTTGAAGGCCATGGTTTCTCACGTGAATTCCAGCAGAAATGCGTGGTAATTGCAAGGCCAGCGTCTTTCAGATGAGGACTGACTTAGGGGAAACGGCAAAGGCCCCACATCTTTCATATGCTGTTTTGTTCCTGTGGCGTTAGCTGATGTGCTGTATGATTAGCCTATGAAAGTGGAAATAAATTTTGGAACAAACATATGTGGCTCAAAGCTAAATTAAATAAATCCCTGAAAATTACTTAATTGACAATTACTGCAGAGTATACCGAACTAGAAAAGAGGACAAGCCTGGCAAGTTAGTAAGACTCCCAACCGGGAGGCTGCACATCACCAGGTGGTATTTTTTTTTTTTAACATCTTTATTGGGGTATAATTGCTTTACAATGGTGTGTTAGTTTCTGCTTTATAACAAAGTGGATCAGCTATACATATGTTGCCATATCTCTTCCCTCTTGCGTCTCCCTCCCTCCCACCCTCCAGGCGGTCACAAAGCACCGAGCTGATATCCCTGTGCTATGCGGCTGCTTCCCACTAGCTATCTACCTTACGTTTGGTAGTGTATATATAGTATTTTTACAAAGATGGTGCTAATTTCTGGGAAGCGTTACATGTGGGCGAAGGAGTGAGTTGAAGAGGTCAGTGTAGCTATTTCATCATTTTTACTGTCTTCTGTATTTGCCTGTGCATGTTCTTTCTTACGAACGACATTCATGCGGCTGGAGCCCAGGGCTGTGTTTCTACCCGGAGGCGAGGTGCCTTCACGGCACAGAAGACCTGGGGCCCAGCTGAGGTGAGCAGAGCTCCCGCGGCCGGCCGGGGTCACACTGACTTTCCCCAGCAGAGATGAGGCGTTAGCTGGGAAGCCTGCAGACAAGGCTTCTTCTTTAGAATGTTCTCCTAGCATATAATTTACTTTTCATAATAAAGAGATGCTGTTTACTCTGTGCTCAGCCGTTTTTTCCTCCTCGTGCATAATTTCTTCTGGAAAGAAGCCGCGGCTCTGGTTCAGCGTCACGACTCTGTAGTGTTGGAAATGGGGCTTTGGATTCCAGTGAGCGTTTGTGTCTTTCGGGACCAAACCGCAGGATGTTAGTGTATAAAGTGGCTTCTGGAAGCCTCTTTGGAGGCTTAGGCTTCTTTGAAGCTTAACCGTCGCCAACTGAAATGTCCCCTGTGCCCTGGCTCGTCCCTGAAGAAGGAAGGCGTGAACCGGGGTCTCCATGAACCAATCTGACTGGACCTTTGGGTCCTGCTCACTGTGGGACTCCTGATTCATTGTTATAGCCTCCCCTGGTCCCCTGGCGGGGGTGTTAGCTTGGCTGCCATAACAGAGGACCACCAACCGAGGGGCTTAAACAATAGAAATTTCTGTCTCTCAGGTGTGGAGGCTGAGAGTCCCTCTGAAGGCCGCTGGGAGGGTCAGCCCCAGGCCGCTCTCCGGCTCTGCCAGCTCCCTGGCTGTGGCAGCAGAAGGAAGTCTTCACAGGGCCTCCCCCTGTGCCGGTCTGTGTCCATATTTCCCCCTTTTGCAAGGACATTGGTCGTAATGGATTAAGGTTCACCCTACGCCGGTGTGGTCTCATCTTTGCTAATTACAGCTACACAGACTTTATTTCCACATAAGGTCACATTCTCAGGTAGTGGGGTTAGGACTTCAGCTTGTGAATTTTGTGGCAGAGGGAGCTGGGGAAAATACAATTCAGCCTGTAACAGTGGATACCATGCCTTCCTGTTAAAATGAAAATTAATTTCGTTTTGAGGTTTTTGGAGCAATTTGTGAAACCTGGAGAGTGAAATACCAAGGCTGGTGATCACTTCACTAGAAATGAGTAATTCTCTTCACTTTACCAAATCCTTTGGTCACAGCAACCTGCAAAATGGAGCAGCCCTGGGTAAACCGTTGGGTCATCTAGCGCGGACGTCAAGCCCGCCTTATCATCTCAAGTGCCGGGTAACTGGAAATCAGCCGGGGTCCCTTCCTTTAGGTCAGGAGACACATTTACACACATTTCCTGCCGTGTTGTCTGTGAGAGAGACCCCATCATGCAGACGAGAAGGTGAACTGCAGAGAAGTTGGGTCTTGGTGGTAAAGTGGGGCCGCTATCAGATTTTCTGATTCCTACTTCTGTTCCAGGAAGAGTCCTTTGGCTGTGGAAATCCACAGGGCGAACGGGCTCTCTCCCTCCGCCGCCCCCCCATCTCCCTCCTGCCCGTCTTTCTCAGAAAAGAGACCCCTTTTAAGATTCAAGGCGTAGTGAGTACAGGAGGTGCTGGGAGTTTTTCATTAGTTCAGGAGAGAGAGGATTTTTGTTGGGGGCTGGTTTCTGTGAGTTGGATGTCAATTCGCACATCTCGTTTCACAGTGACTGTGACCAGGGGCTCTTCAGACACTCCCACTGCTTTTAGTCTGCAGGCTTTGCTTCGTGAAAGACTCATTTCTGCAAGGATGCTTCAACTACTGTTTCTTCTTGGAAATTGATGCTTGTGTGTGGGGTTCTTGGGAATCAGCTTCTTTAGGTGTTGTTGAAAAAGTTGTTCAAGTTTTCTTGGGATTTAGGACTTAATTTCTTTGCCCTTTATTTGCACCTTTATCCTTTTAGTTATTTGGGTGTCATCATTATTTCCCTTCTGAGAAATAGTTCTCCTCTCATTGTTCCCGTTTCCTAATTCGAGCTTTACAAATGGGGCTAATCTTTTACTGGACAGATACATCTTTTTGAAAGTTGTCTTTTTTACTTTATTTTATGTTTTGGTTTCCTAGGTGGTCTGTTCTTCTTTCCTCTCCATCCGGGACGCTAGGTACCCTGTCTGGGCAGGTGGCACCCATGGAGGCAGACGTGGGAGGAGACTTCACTGAGGTGGTTGTTTGCTTTTGAGTAACAATCTTCCGTGTTTGAAAGGCAGCCGTGCAGAGTGCAGTGGGCAGGGACACGTGATCCCAGGCTCCTGGGTACAGAATCCAGTCCCGCCCCCTTGATTGATCACTTCACTCCTCCAAGGAGCCTCTGCTTCACCTGCGAAACCGCTGAACAGACTTCAGTCTCTTTATTAGTGTCACATTTGCATAGTTTAAAAAGAGATGACATGCTAAACGATGCACTGTGTTTTCAGCAACTTCTAAGATATACCTTTAATATGAGCTCTTTTGTGTCTGCAGACAGCTCGTCTGATCTGTACGATTCCAGCCCATCAGCCCAGGGATGCAGGCGGCTGGTCCATCACAGGAGGTCCCGTCCAGCGTTCCTTTCCCCCTTGCTCCTCCCCCAGATGAAAGGACCAGTGTTTCCCTTCAGTCTGCCCATCTCAGAGTACTTGTGGAAAATTCCAGAAAGTGTAGGCTTTATGAACTCCCAGTAAGGAGCCCCATTTTACTTTTCTCCCCACTGCCCTTCAAGATCTCCCTGTGCTCAGTCCTTCAGATGGAAAAGTCTTGACATCTCGTCAGCACTACTTTTTACATCAGTGATTTCCCTCTCTTTATTACACAAAACCATTTCAGTTTATCTGTTATTAATCTGTGACCTTTTACTTTATGCCCCAAATTACCTTACTTTGGTGAACACATTGGAACCGTTCGCTCTGTTCTGTCAATCAGTGAATGCAACCTTTGAAAACAAACAATATTGGTATTATTTTTATTTTAATGGAATTAATTTTTAAGATCCTTACTGGTCCCATTTTATAGAAAGATAAAGTGACTTTTGTAAATCAACACTAAGAACGGAAACTTTACTGTTAATTCGGACTATATTTTATCCTCTGAAACATGAAGTATCTGGGATTTGAGCGAGTTTGTTGTTTTTTGCTTTGATAGTGAATTGGATTTCTTAGGGATTTTATTTAAAAATAAAAACACAGAGATTACTGATAAGTTTTGGAAGAAGTAAGCCATTTTCTTAGATATTTTTCCCAGAGATAAAGGAATTTTCCATAGAAATGAATACACTTCTTCCAGAAGCAGCATTAAATTGTATTAAGACTTTAACACCATTTCCCAAAAGGGGGAATCAAAAACAGATTAGCCTCAGAAATGTGGGGAGATGAATGTATTTCCATGTGCACATGTCTTTTGTTCTAAGACAGAAACGGTGTGAGAAAATAGACAAAAGAGACCAAGAAAAAAAAAAAAAGAAATAAAGGAGGGAAATGTTCCCTAGAAAATTGCACTCCTGGTTTCCCTCCTGCAGAAAACTGGGGTCATAGATCCTCAGCTGAGTCAGCCGGGACTTCACTTCCGGTTCTGCCAGTGGGGGAGTGTGTGTCTCTCTGAGCCTCAGGGTTTTCTCACCTGTGAAATGGGACGGTAAAATCCACATCAGATGGAAAATTAAATGAGAAACTGCGTGGTGCACGCGGCATCTTTCCTGGAACTTACCAAACGTTGTTTGGATGAACGTTCCTCCCTGCCCAATCCCTGTCCGGACTTCAACAGATCCCATCGTTTGAGAGTTTAAGCAGCCCACCCTCTTTTCATCCTGTCTCCCGAGAACAGCACAGCTGCTACATTGCCGAGGTGCTGCGGCCACACTTCTGCCCCAGGGCGGCTTTGGCTGGAGCAGGACAAGCCGAAGGCCTCAGGGAGAGGCAGCAGGGCGCCGGGACCCTGGGCTCACTCCCAGCCCTCCTGGGCCCTCCTTTCCTTTTCCCCGAGGGTGTTGTCCTAACGCTTGGGGGGCGGGCGGGGGGACCCTCTAGGGGAGAGGCTGCTGCTCCAGCTGCCCCGTCAGCGGCAATTCCACGATGCAGGGAGTTTCTGAAATATTGATGCAGGAAAAGCAGCTCCCCGGCACCTGGCCTCTTGCCTTGGCCCCTAGTGCTCCACGGGGCTCAGAGGAGTCCTTGGCAAAGGGAGGGGTGTGTGTGCGTGAGTGCACGCGCGTGTGCGCTGGGAGGGATCAGGGCAGAACCTGCTGCAGGCCCCCTCCTCTCCTCCCCTCTTCCCCAGCCCTCGGTTGCTATGAGGTTTCTATGGCAGCGGCATCCTCAGACCCAACTTTCACCCATCATTTAGAGCCAATTAAGGTAAAATAGTGGGGGAAGGGGGAGGGAGTGGCAGTGTAAGGGGGAGGGGGCGAAGCAGGGAATCCAATCCGAGGCTGCGAGGGGAGCGCTCACTCCGCCAAAGTCGCAGCACGGAGTCTGAAGCTGCAGCTCGGTCTCCTGCTTCCCCCGCCCAGCCCGAGCGAGCGGGACGAAGCCGCAGCCCCTGGCGCAGCCCCAGGACCGGCGTGGGGCGGGGGAGGACGCGCCAGCCGAGCAGCCGTGTTGAAGCCGCACGGCCCCCTTCGCACACCAGCACCCCAGGGCCCCGCCGGCGCCCGCGGTCGTCGCGGCCCGACTTCGCCCTCAGCAGCCCCCTTCCTGCCAGCAGCGCCGGCCTCTGCCGCGGGCTCTGACGTCCTGTCTGGCCATCTCTGTGCTGTTGGGGGCCTCTGGTTATCATCTTTCTCACTCTCAGTACTTGATCAGAGGGAAAGTTTTCAAAGATGCCGATTGCACAGTTGCTGGAGCTATGGAAAAAGATAGAGGTGGAACCTATGGAAATAGAGGTGAGTAAAGGCGAGAAAAGAGTGTCCTTTTCCACAGTATCCTGAAAAACCCTGGCTCTGCGGCCGGCGGACGGTCTGTTACCGTAATGAATTCATGTTTATTGAGTGGCTATTACGTGACCGAGTCTGGGATTTTTAACGAGCATAGATGTGTACGTGTGTACACACGTATGAACAGTACATATCTGTGTGTACACGCACCCACACAAGGCGTCGTGTGTGGTGGAACAATATGAATGAAAATGAGTGAATTGAAGAAAAAAAAATGGTTGCTCTTAGGCCAAACTTCAGGGTGTTCTTAGAGTCTGTGTTTGCCTTAAAGGAGTCACGTGCTTCCAAACTAATCTGCATGAGTGTGATTTCCTTCAACAAGTGGCTTTAAATGCTAAGACCTCCCCAGCTGCTGCAGTGCAGGATAAAACCAGAAGGGAGAACCAATGATGAATTCTTGTTTAAGAAACAAGGCATAAAGATTATGCAGCCTTAATAGGGTGTATGTTTGAATAAAGGGGAGCGATTGAAGATGAAAAGATAATGAAATGAATGTGTCAGGGCTGGCTGGCCTGTGGGGAGCACGTCTGACACCGCTTAGCTATATTCTCCCCCAGGGACATGGAGCTCTCCTTGCATGGATTTTGATTTGTTTAATTTGAATCAGAAACAATCAATGTATATTTTTCCTAGAAGAGAAAGTTCCCTGAAGTTATTAAACCTATTAAATTGGTATGCCTGTGCTGTGTTTATAGCAACTCAAATCGCATTTATAAATGGCAGAGTTTAATAACCGACTACCTCTTGGCAAAATCCAACCTTTAACTTGTGCCTTATCTCCTGTATGCGGCATTATAAGTTCAATTCTTACTATTTTAAATGTTACTTATTTTTATATATACGTACTGTATACTGAGACATTCACAGAATTTTAAAGAGGAGGATTCTGTTTTAGAAGAGAAGTTAGTTAATATTTTATATTTAATACTTTTTCGGAAGCCCGACTAACTTATTCATGCTTGGAGTGTATACTTGGGTCAAAGGAGATTGTCTGGCGTAGCACAGGTATTAAGCCTGGTGTTCAGATGGAGATTGTCTGGTGCAGCACAGACGTTAAGCCTAGTGTTCAGATGGAGCAACCCGGACGCTTTGCTGGTGAGAAGCACCTCAGTGGGAGGAGATGGCAGCACGGCTCTGCGGGGCTGTTGATGCCTCTGCACACGATGTTATTCTTGGTGGCGGCGGCAGTGCCTGAGAAAGAGCCTCTCGCTTGCAAAGGTTGCCAAGTCACGTTTATTTTGTTCTTTTGAGAAAGATTGGGTTTTTAAAGAGTTGAATTAGTGATGAGCCAGAAGTCCCACTCTTACTTCCTGCTGCTTCTCGAACCCTCCTGGTTATCTGAACTTGCTGCTGGTGGTAGAGGCCCAGCTGTCAGCCCCTCAGCAGCCAGGCCCTGTGAAGGAAGCCCTTCTGTAGGGGGGAGGATTTGGCCCTGGGCTTAGAGAAAAGGACAGGGGCGAGGAATGCAGGAGGCTTGGAGAATGTCTCTTGGGACTCTGGACTCCACATCGTGGCGCTGACCCAAGCTCTGAGGGCAGCGTGCGCTTTAAACCCTTCCAGAATGATTGAAAGTGGACCAGCAATAAATATACTCACGTCATTACAGAATGATATCATGATCCTAGAAAGACCTTGCAAATTGGAAGAATCTGAAGCAGAGCTGGCTGAGAGCCTGCACGGCCTTGCCACCCCATCGAGAGGGCAGATCTATAAGCTTTTGAGGTTGACGTGTATGTGCAAAAACAAATAGTAAAAATGCCATAAATTAAATGGTCCTGAGGCAAAAGAAAATTTCTTCAGGCTTCCTGGGTAAATGTTTTAGGATAGTAGATCCTATGTAGTGGGTTAAGATAGAGCATTTAATCCCTGTTTATTTGGAACCCAGAAATGAGAGCTCTTTCCACAGAAAGATTAAACCTGAACTATTAACCCTGAGATATTTCAAGTTCTCAGGAAAATATGAAATCTCTCTATTTCGGAGCTCAGAGGCTGATTTTATTTTCCAGTTTTGCCCATGTTTTGTGTTGTGTGATGTTAAAATAGCTCACATATCAGGAAATTGGGCAAAACTAGATGGAGTACATTTGGCCTCTGAACTCCAAGTTAAATGTCATAAAATCCTTGCATAAAAAGCATGCGTGCTTTTTATGAGAAAATCTGCTGCGTGATGTTAGTGCTTACAGTATTTGCTTTTACACGCATTTAACATGACCGATCATTGGTTTTCCAGGGGTAGCAATCAACGCTCTTGGATTCTAGGTTTTTCCTGCCTCTATGAGTTGCTTCCCCTCTAATTTCTTTTCTCATCTGCAGTGAGAGGGAACTGAACTAGGTTGGATTTGAGGGTCAGTGGACTGTATCCTTGTGTCCTGTATCCTTATAAAAATCATTTCTGCTTCAGCACACAGACCAGGGGAAATTCATTTCATTGTCTAGGAAAAGCATTTATGGTTTATGAATTGTTTTGAGGTATTTTGGAAGGCGTATTTTACCCACGAATGAGGCATGTTGAGAAGGAAACATATGCTAATTAAAAACTGGGACCTCCATAAAATCCCGGAAGGAGCTGGCATCAGAAAGAAGCGTGCAGTGCTGTGTGAACGGTGTTTCAGCGCGTTAAACGCACGTCTCCAAAGCAGGACTTTTCAGTCACTGCCTTCAGTGCGGCCCCAGCACCAGGGCGTGCTCTGGGGAGAGGTGAGGACACCGGAGGTGTCCTGAGGAAGGCAGTGCGGGAACCAGCCCACAGGGGCCGGCGGCCCATTTTGTTTGTTCCTTCCGAGGAGTGAGCATGATTTCTCCTTCGGGGATGTCATCACGCATTAGAGAAAGGAGAAGCCCCATTTTTAAACGGTGCAGATCAAACAGGACTCCCTGAAGTTCACAGTGTAGCTTGTACAGGGACGATTGTCTCACGGCTCCTGGGCTAGAAATGAAACTAGGAGAGGTGATGACAGCATCCAACTCTGAGTGTCCACTGCTCGCTCAGCAGAGCCAGTGCTAAGTGCTGTGAGGTCTTATTTCCCTGAATTCTGTCCGTGTCTCTAGGCGGTAGATATTCTTATGGTCCTGATATTATATATGGGGAAAGTGAGGTGTGGGGTAAGCAATATTGCCTAAAGTCATTAAGTGGTAAGCAGAGCTCAGACCCAGACCCTCCTGTTCAAGCCTTACCTCGTGCAGAGACACAACGCTTTATGTTTTTATGAGCCAGAGACTTGACTCTCTCTGATTTAATTCATTCTCTGAGCTTTGGCCTGAGATTCTGAATTTGTTCCACTCAGACAGCTCCCCCGTAACCTGTTTCTGTCCTGACAGCCCGAGTCTTTCAGGGTCCTGTAAATCTACACCCCGCCCTCACCCTGCTGGTCAGGGCTTTATATAAACCACCTGCTTCTCCTTGCAGTTGTGGTATAAGCCACACACATTTGACTGATCTAGTAATTTGTAATCATGGATATAAACACTCACTGCCTTATTTGCCTCCTATTATATAAAGGGTCTGTCTTTGGCATGAAGCATCATAGGGTTTCAAATAAACTCTGGTGGGAGGGGACCTTGATGCCATTCCCATGTTCTGCTATCCTAATACCGAGTATCTAGTTGGTCCTTTGCATTCATTACCTGTGGGATGCTACTTACAAGAATGTAGGCATGCTAACAGCATTTAATGTGTATCTTTTGTCATCAGGCCACCGCGGAGGACCTGAACCTCGACTCGGAGCCCACCGTAGCAGACGCTGTGGAAGAAGTAACTTTATATAGTTTATTATCTGGGGGAGGAAGGTGGGGTAGAGGGAGGAAATGGAAGATTGAAATTAATAGCCCCCAAGTGGTTATTTTAGTGATATATGTGTATATATACATACATACGCACAAACACACGTGGACACGGATAGGTTGCATGCATATTATAGTCAACAATTTCTCTCAAGAGGGATACTTAGAACATAGGAGGAAAAATTACCAACCAAGGTAAGATTCAGAGCCTTCCAGTGTGAACTTGTCAAAGGGGAAAAGGCAGGTCACTGCCAATTAAGGCAAGTGTGGAGAATAGCCAGTCGGGCATAGAGAAGTGATGAGTCGTTTTACTTGCCGGAGGTCAGGTAATGTAGCCTCTTAGAATGTTTGGTGACATATGGTTGGAGCCCCGGGCGGAGGTGCGCTCCCTTTGCCAGGAAGCAGCCCCTGCAGCGGTGGCGGAAGGAGAGGCGTGCGCCGGCGGAGGGCCGAGAGGGTCTGGAAAAGGAGTGATGGGCGTTGCCGGGAGGGGTGTGTCCTGCGGTGGACGTGGAAGGGAACAAAGCGCATTGGCATCGCTGACCGCCTGGTCCTCCACTTCCTGCCCGGGCGGCAGGGGCCCGACGGGCTCTCGCCAAGGGGAAGGTCCAGGCGGCATCGGCGTCGTGGGGGAAACGTGACCGACGAGCACTCTCAGAGGGCACCTAGGACACCCAAGAGCTACATCCAAAGTAGAATGACGCTGTAGTAAAGGAATCCTGTTTAAGCAGACGTCTTTCCACCCCTTGTAAAGAAGTTCCCTCAGCAGCTGGAGCCTTGGAAAGTCGACAAGGCAATTAAATGGAGGCCTCAGCTACCGAAGCTGCTCAGCCCTGTGCCACTTGGAACCGTAACAGTTGTAAAGTTGTGCAACTCTGTGGCCTTTTAAAAATGGCTGGTGAGGGAGGTCGGCTGGGCTGGGAGGGGCAGATCCGTGGACACTGCTGGCTTTGCGAATGGTCTGCTGGGATGCTGAAAAAGCGTGTCACTTCCATCCAGATGCATCCACACCGCACACGTTTTAAGCCCAGTGCCCCTGGATCTTATGATCACATGACATATCATGTGGGTTAAATAAAGAAGAAAAGCGAGAAGCTGCCTCACCCTTAGCTGGCTGCTTTCCTCCTGTGCTTTTGTCACTGATCTGGGAGCGTGGAGCCCAGCTGTGCTCCTGGCTTTGCGGTCATCTTACTGCGTTCACGAAGAGAACATTTGGGGGCTTCCCTGGTGGCACAGTGATTGATAATCCGCCTGCTGATGCAGGGGACGTGGGTTCGTGCCCCGGTCCGGGAAGATCCCACATGCCGTGGAACGGCTGGGCCCGTGAGCCATGGCCGCTGAGCCTGCACGTCCGGAGCCTGTGCTCCGCAACGGGAGAGGCCACAACAGTGAGAGGCCCCCGTACTGCAAAAAAACAAAAAAACAAAAACAAAAAAAACAAAAAGACAAAACAAACCAAAAAAGAGAACATTTGGCTGGTAGGTGTAGCCCTGCTTTTGCCAGTTCCACAGAGGTCAAAGGGTAAATAGACAGGTGAGCCCCTGGCTTATTTGAAGAGATGGATATTCAACTGCATACCTGCCCAGGGGCAGGGGCAAGTAAGGAAGGAATACCCACCCCTGCAGATGAGCGAGGCCCCAGGCCAAGGTCTCCAAGGACCCAAGCCACGCTGCGCCTGCCACTGGGGTGTGTGGGGACTCTGATTTCCAGGGAACCTTCGGCGTATTTCTTGCATACAGACTGCTTAGGTCCTTCAGCTGTCAGCTGCCAGAGGCAGGCTCCGTGGTGCTCACGGTGGTGATCAAACTGGCGACGCGATTGCCTGTGTACCAGGATCCCCTCGACATGCTTAGTAACTAATAGTCTGTTACTTCATGAACTACAGTGATTTCCTGAGACCTCCTGGTCTCAAGTCATCTGATCCCTCACACTTCTGATGGAAAGGTAGCTGTTAATTTACCGCAGGAAGGCAGTCAAATCAGCGGACCCCCTTGAAGTTATTATTATTATTATTATTTTTGCGGTACGCGGGCCTCTCGCTGCTGTGGCCTCTCCCGTTGCGGAGCACAGGCTGCGGACGCGCAGGCGCAGCGGCCATGGCTCACGGGCCCAGCCGCTCCACGGCATGTGGGATCCTCCCGGACCGGGGCACGAACCCGTGTCCCCTGCATCGGCAGGCGGTCTCTCAACCACTGTGCCACCAGGGAAGCCCCTTGAAATTATTTTTGACAACAGAACACGAGATAGAGGCAGTGATTACAGTTTCCCCATGTCACCTAGTCCGGATGACAGAATACCAGTATGTCTTTGGCTCTTAATGAATGCAGAGTATCTTAGGAGTATTTTACAGGATGCGGCTCTGATGTGTAGGTGCATTCGTAGCGTTCTGGGAACTGACAGACGCGGGGTGTCCAGCTGTCGGCGGCTGCTTCCGACAGACGATGCTGAAAACTCTGCTGCAGGTTTCAGCCCAGCAGCAGGTGAACGTCACCTGGGGGTTCTGAGCGGTTGTCTGATTTGTATTGGGGCCAGATTTCCCCTGTACGTCCCCCTTAGCCTTCAGAGTGGTGCTCTGCAAGCCGTCTATAACCGAAGGATTTGTGGCTCAGACCAGTGAAATCAGATGGCAACTGAACTGGGCGTGAAAGGCGTCACAGCTTTTGCCAGTCTGAACGTGTACGATGACTAAAAAGTCTTGTTTAGGAAAAAATAGCATTCACCTCAGCAACGGTGTGTTCATTCATTCAGTCAATCAAGAATATTTATTGGAGGCCTGTGGGTAAAGCCTCGTGCTCGGTGTGGAAGTACGAACAGATGAACGGGAGTGACTGTGAAGCTTCCAGCCTTGTAGCGCCTTTAACTGATACGGCTTCTTGCGTGTGGAACGTTCTTCAGGTACACGTGTGCGTGTGTATTAATACATATATGTATAAAGTACAGGACACACTTGGGATGTTTTATGCATAAGTGTCTCCACGTGTGACTCTTGTCCACTTGTATCTCATACCACAGCTCTGTCCAACCTCTGAAAAAAGAGCTCTGGTGAAGGTCAAGACTAAAGATTGAAAATGAGACAGGAGTCGGTGTCAGAAGCTGCGTGTTCCTGCCACTTACCTTTTCCTCACCTCTGCGGAGGGAAAGGCTTCCTCTCTCGGAGAGTCCGTGTCGTGCAGGGATTTGTGTCGTAAATTCACAGGGGGGCGACTCAGCATGATTTCACTTGACCCGTCAGAGGCCATCACCCTTTATACTCTGGAAAACAAAACAAAACAAAACAAAACAAAAAAGCCTCAGCAGATCCCATTAGGAAATATTCCCTCAACTACTTGTTCGAGGGGTTCCTGGAAGGGCCAGGCAGAGAGAACAAGTCTGAGGCACCTGCTCTGTGGGGTTTTGTGGTCCTATTTCCCTGCTCCTTTTGGCAGGTGGTGCGCAGCAAAGCCAGTGGAAATGCTGGGAAATTAGGACACCGAACAGAGTTAAAAGTTTAACACGGAAGTACATGCCTCGGTGGGCTGGGACACGGCGGTGCAGAGTGGGAGCCTCTGGAAGGTTAGTCCTGGGGTGACCGCAGCCTCCCAGCCCTGCTCACGAGAGCCCCCTGGTTGATCTTGAAGGTGGGGGCGGGGTGCTGTGTGGAAGGGGGAGCGCGAGGCCAGGGGAGCGGCGGCCCGTGGCTCCCGGCTGTTTCCACGTTGCAGAGGTGGAGGTGCTGAGCCTCTTGGTGCTGGTCAGCAACAGCTCCTGCATCCTCGCTCCATCCTTCAGCCTTCCGTCTCCAGGTATTTCAGACACATGGGGGATTTTTAGGCGAGTTTCTAATTTCACAGAACAACCTGTGGAAAACATTAGAACTTGTTGCATGTATTTTCTAAAGTGCTTAGATTTCAGGAGTCTGTTTATTAATAAAGACCATTTTCTTCTCTGGTCAACCTTAGAGACCAGATCCAGAGAAGCTGTTTCCAACATTATCGTGGTTTCACCTTATTTCCTCGTGACTCCTGGGGTGTTTCCCTCTCCTCCTAAAATTCTACCCTCGGTTTTCATAGCAGAAATTCTGGCATCTTGGAGGCAGAATGGAGCGGGGGTTGGGTGGCAGTCCTGTTGTCAGCCATCGGTTGGCAGGAGAGTGCTGTTGTCACAGAGACCTGCCCCCGAGGGGTGTGGAAGAGGGAGGCAGATGCAGCTCTCAGGGCCTAGTGAGGATGCTTCAGGATGGAGTGCCAGCTGCCCGGCCCCTACCCTCTTCTCGGGGGTCAGGGGATGAGTGGGCAGTTCCTCGGGCAGGTGTACCGTGACTCCCAAGCATCTATCAGCGTGACCTCCTTCAATGGCCAGCCACCTGACTTCAGAGCAGCTGCAGCTTGGACGTCTGCAGTTCTCTGCTGGGGAAGAGGGGCGAGGGGCAGGACAGGGACAAGCTTTGGGGGAGCCCTTTAAGCTTGAAGGAGAGAATGACCCAAGAGTGTTTTCAAAGCCCTTTGGCCTAAGTCATGGGAACAGCAAGCTCTCGGCCAGGTCAGGACTGAGCCGCCTGCACCCAGGTCACCTGCAGATGCCAACAGATTGCCTCTTACCTGTCCCGCCCCGGGAATCTAGACAGTTTCATTGCTCCTTAAAAAAAAGAAAGACGGAAGAAACAATCCAAACTGGATTGCATAGAAATGAGACAAGAAGAGTAATGAAACCTCAGAACGAATAAAGCAATTACAAGCAGTGCAATTACAGCTTAAGAAGATGGTTGGGAGTTTGAAAAGAGATGGATAGATGATCTTCCCAGCCTGCTTATTACCTGCCGGCAGTCTGCCTTCACAGCATCCACCTGTCTCTGGGGGCTGGAGTCGGCAAAGGCATGTCGACCATGTCACTGTTTGCATTTGCGTTCCGTGTTGTTTTCTGCCCAGCAAAAGGCAGGAATCCCCCTAAGCCTTACGGAAAGTCTAGAAAAGAGCAACGTCAACACAGTGCATTTTGGAGAAAGGCTAATGCCCTGCACGGCCGTAACTGTAACATTGGCTTCACCAAACGTTAGCACTTACTGGGGCAGACACGCAGGAAAAGGCACGATTTGGGGCTGAAAATTGGTGGAGCGTATTTGATGTGTCAGTGGTGGTTATTTGCAAGAATCACTGTGAGCCAAGCAGCCTGGCTCTGTCATCAGGAGACACCGGCCTTTTCGGTTATCACATCATCCCTAAGTGTCCGCCGTAACCGCTGTTGGAAGCCGGAAGCCGGCTTGCAGCTGTTTTCGGTTTCTGCGATCCTTGTCTTTCTGCTTCTGTAGCCAAGTCAGCAGGAGCACGTTTCAGAGTGCTTTCTCTCTGAGAATAAAAGGACTACTCCGTGCTAACAGGAACAGTCTCTAGAACCCTGGGCACCCGTGTGGGACGCTGTCTGCTGCCGCCCCATCTTTGGGCGAGCAGAGCGAATTGTTCACATCTTATTGGGTACCAGCTGTCGCCCGTGTGAACAAGCCAGCGGCCTGCGTCTTCCTGACAGCCCTGGGGGGCGGGGCTTTCCCTGCCAGCACAGTGACTTCACGGGTGGTCTTGCCGGGAAAAGGTGCCCACCCTGTCATGGCCAAGAGTAACCTCCTGTGTTGAGATGGTTGCCAAATCATGAAGCAAAACCGCTAGTCAAAGCTGCCCTTTCCCTGCGATTTAATGCATAGCAGTGGCTTGGAGGAAGCCCTGGGATCAAGGTTGGGTGTCATTTAGGGCCTCCTGTGTTTGAAGCCCATAGGAATGACCGTGCACCTCTGCCTGCAGAGATGCTCTGTAAGGACCCTGCTTTTAATGTATCTGATTTATATCCTCTTCCATCTTCCCAGACTCGGGGACCTGGAAGGGAGGTCTGTTACTTTCCCTATTTTTCAGGTGGTGAAACTGAGGCATCAAAAGTGATGTAATTTGCTAATTATAGCAGAGAACCAACGAAAAGGGGACTTCAAAGCAAAGCTTTTTCTACTGACTTATTTTCTCTTCCTAAAATCACTGATTGCCCTCAAGATACCTGACGTTAGGTGGTGGATTGTTGGCTAATGGAATCAGGGCCTGGGGTCAAAGGCTATGCTCTGTCCTCTTCTCTGGGTTTAAAACAACATTACAGGTGCCTCGGGGACCCTGCCCCGTGTCCCCGGGGGCTCAGAAGCAGCCTTGCTGTAGCCCCATCTGTTTCCAGTGGCCCGTGGAGCCCACCGACCCTGCAGTGTCACTCTGCTTCTCTCCCCTTTTCTCTTTTCAAAATTCTCTCTCCTTCTTCCTTCAAATTGGGAAAATAGAAAACTTGATCTTTTTTTATGTGTATGGAAAACACAGGGGAGCTTGAGCTGGAGGTCCTGTTGAAAGATTACACACCCCACCCCTGCTTTTTTGGCCGGTGTCTTTGTCATGGGTGGGATACATTGTTGACTTACTAGAATCACAAAAGTTTCTTATACTTTATTAACATCAAATGGATCATTTGAATAATTATGGTAAGAGAGGATATATATATATATATAGAGAGAGAGAGAGAGAGAGAGAGAGAGAGAGAGAGAGAGGGAGAGAGAGAGCGGATTTTCCTCCATAATAATGCTGTACATGTGTGGGTAAGATTCAAAGTATGAGATAGAAAATTGTGTAGTGTCTTATTCTTCAGATATTTTGAAGTAAAACAACCCCCTAAAACCCTTGCTCTTGTAACACAGATGCAGCTGGGAGCTGGGTGCGGAGACATGGACTTTGCAATTTATGTGAGTCATACAAATCTCTAGGGAATCATTCAAACACTTCTTTCCGAGATGTGGCACCGAAACAGCCCACAGTGCCCAGTGCACGTTGAGCGAGCGCCTGGCTCATTGCGGCAGATGCCTCCCCGACTGCTCCCTCCTCCGGGCACCTCTGGGGACAGCAACCGGGGGTCCCGGCTCCTCCATCCCTAAGTCGGTTCTCACCTTCTGTCTTAGGTAGAATGAACGGAGCAACCGCATGTAACATACGGAGAAGACAAAAGAAGGATTCCAAGTCCCGATTTGAGGATTCAGACACATAAGTGCCTATTTTTAAAGTAATAGGATAAATACAAGAGGGTGATTTGTAGCACCCTTCCTAGAACGATGGGCCGTCTCAGGTGTATCCCGGGTGGGTGTGGCAGGTTGCCTTGGGCGTCACAGCCCACGGCTATTCATCTGGCTCAAGCCAGTTCTCCCTCCCCCGCCCCTGTCCTCCCTCTGCCTCCCTTTTCTTAATTCTTTCGGCAAATGTCTACTGAGTGATGGTGCCGAGCCTGGCACTGTGCCAGGCTCCTGCGACTCAGTGATTCAGATAAATGAGGCCAGCTAGAGTCTCCGCAGCACGCACCTTACATCTCAGCGTTCTTGCAAGTGAACAACTGACTAATAAGATCATTCCGTGTAGCCGTGAGGGCTATGGAGGGAGAAAGCAAGGAAACCGAGAGTGATTTGAGCTGGGGCCGGATTAGCAGAGCAGTGGTTAGGGAAGGCCTCATCCAGCAGGTGGAGTTTAGGTTGGGACTTAAACGATGGAAGAGACCAACCCCCCAGACCTGGGGGAAGATGGTTCAAGGCAGAGGCAGCCGCAGGGCAGCTGGGGGGCGGGGGCGGGGGCGGGGGGGGGGGATGGAGCAGCCCCTGCCTGCAGCAGGCCCAGGCTGGCGGGAGCTGAGGGAGGAGAGGAAGGCCCTGTGAAGGGATGCGGAGACCCGGCAGGCCTTCGGATTTTATTCTGAGTTTTCTGGGAAGCCACTGGCGACTCCTAGGCAGGAAAATGGTGTGATGGCGTAGATTTTCTTAAAGCACAGTCCCTCTGGTTGTTGGGTGGGGAAGCAGGGAGTTCGTGGGGAAAGAGTGAAGGCAGGGAGACGGGTTAGGAGGCTGCTGCCGGGTCCTGGCGAGGGGCGGGGTGTCGGGGTGCAGAGTCCCGAGGTGTCGCTGCGTTGCAGCTGGGCCTCTTGCGGCCGTGGTACCGGATCCTTTCCTGGGCTGCAGAAGGAAGTTCCACGGACGGGGCAGCTTAGACAACAGCAGTCCATTCCCCGGCTCTTCTGGAGGCTGGAGGTCAGATCAAGGTGTCAGCAGGTTGGTTCCCTCTGAGGCTGAGAGGGCGAATTCGCCCCAGGCCTCCGCCCCGGGCCTCTGTGGCGGCCGCGGTCCTTGGGGCTCCTTGATGTGTGGACACATCACGGGTCTCTGCCTCTGTCTTCCCGTGGCCTCTTCCTGTGTGGTTTTCACCTGGCCGTCTTCTGATGAGGACACCAGTCGTATCAGAGCGGGGCCCACCCTGATGACTCTCCTCCTAACTACACCCGCAGAGACCCTGTTTCCAAATAAGGGCACTTTCTGAGGCGCTGGGGCTTAGGGCCTTGACAGATCCTCTGGGGACAGACTTCAACCCATAACAAATATGACACTTGGGATTCTCAGTTTTGTTGGGTTCAGGTCTCAAAAGTCTTGGCCAGAGACCGTGCTTTTCCGGGCGTGAACTAAACCCGTGAGTGTCCATGGACTGGATTTCTGTGGCCCTCTCTGGCTCCCCCGCCCCCGCCGGGCCGTGTGCTTAGTCCCATCTGCTGCGCTCTGCCCGGCACACACTTTCACGCAGCAGAGGCTGGGTCACTTTTGAGGCTTGTCTAAGGGCACCAGAGCACAGGCGAGCACCCGAGACTTGGGCCACCCCGAACTCCCGGTGCTGGGGGCGCCCAGTATGAGACCAGAGAATACTTTGCGGTGGTTTTGCATCAGACCCCTGTCCTCTACCTGCACGACCCTTACCTTGGCCAGTCCTTGTCCCATTTAGAGGGTAGTCAGCTGGGTGTCACACTGACACCAGTGAAAGGGAGGAACACGACACAGGTCCTGTCACTGTGCTGTGGACACCCTCTCGCGCCTTCTCTCAGAGAGGGAGCCCGACAAACAGGTCCTTTTCTGACCCAGCCGCCATGCGTTTCTGGGGGCCCAGGTGCAGTCCCCGTGTTGTCCTCTTACACACCTGTAAGAGCTGCAGCCTCACACCTTTTCATTTCTGTTTTCTTGCTCTGCAGTTAGGTTCCATTCTTGTCCCGCCATCTTTCTTCCTGTAACTTTGAAAGGCTGTGTCTTCCGCAGCTTTCCTGACACCTGACTCGCTCGTCTTCCGCGCTTGGTGGCTGGTAGTCCTGACCTGAGACCCCTGCCTCCCAGCGGCCACTGCAGAAATTAGAACGCGTTTGCGGTTCTGCGTCCGGAGCGCTGCTGCTGAAACTGACGAGGAGAAGTCCGGCCCCTTCGCGTTACTCTTGGCTTTTCGTGGCACGTTGGAAGCCACCCCCACCACCATTTGCCCAGCCCTGGCACAGGCTGTGCCAGGCAAGCTTCCTGTGGTCTTCGGGCCTGGGCTGCCCCACAGAGGGTCAGCTGTGCCCAAGCTGGGAGGAGGGATGAGAGGGAGGAAGCCATCCAGCTCCCCGGAGGTGCGGACCCTCCGCGGGCGTCGGGTCCTGTTTGCCGAGCTGGAGAACCCCCTGCAGATGTTGCGAAGCTGCACGTCAGCCTCAGTGGGCCTCGGTGGCCCGAGAGTCTGCATTTCTAATTGGCTTCCTTCCCAGGGATGAGGTTCTTCTGGTCCTTGGACCACACTCCGAATTCTAATGGGGACGGACCCTCAGAACAAGGGCACGGCACTCAGAGAAGGCGCTTCTAGGAGCAGAGGAGCCGCCTGGGGCAGTCTGCGAGGACACTGTCTGTCACTGGCTTCCAAATCCTTTTTTCTCCAAGCAAGTGGCATTGTGGCATCTGCTTTTTTGTTGTTGTTGTTAGTGTCTACTTTTATTGCTATGTCACAAATATTTTGCTAAACATGTGACTAATACTAATTTTATTCAGTGGTTCAGCTGATGATCTCCTGGGGAGGTAGGCTTTTGTCCTTTTCTATTTAATTATTACTAGTTTTAAATAACACAAACTGGGACTTCCCTGGAGGCGCAGTGGTTAAAAATCTGCCTGCCAATGCAGGGGACGCGGGCCTCTCACTGTTGAGGCCTCTCCCGTTGCGGAGCACAGACTCCGGACGCGCAGGCTTAGCGGCCATGGCTCACGGGTCCAGCTGCTCCGCGGCATGTGGGATCCTCCCAGACCGGGGCACGAACCCCTGTCCCCTGCATCGGCAGGCGGACTCTCAACCACTGCGCCACCAGGGAAGCCTGGCACAAACTTTTAATCTCACAGTTCTGGAGCGCAGACATCCACCGTCACTTACATGGAGCCGTAATCATCGTGCTGGCAGACGTGTGTTCCTTGTGGGAACTGCGGGGAGGATCCGTTTCCATGTCTCCTCCCACTTCCCAGCCGCCCACACTTCTTGGCTGGTGGCTCCTCCTCTATCTGCAGAGCCAAGCACCCTCTCTCCTCTCTGACTCCTGCTTCCTCGCTCTGACTGTGACCTTCCGCCTCCCTCTTTTTTAAGGGCACTTGTGTTACACTGGGATGGCATTCATTTTTAAACCGCTAAACTCAAAAGTCTCCGTTCTAAGACGAGAAGTAAGACAGTTTAGTTTACATTTAGAAAATCAATGTAAAGTAACTAAACTCTCAGATATGGTGTATTTCCCCATTTCTCCTTACTCCGTCTTCTTTTATTTTTCTTAAAAGTTACTCTAGGAATAGTAAACATTTATCCACTTATTTATCTAAGAAATATTTCTTCAGCATCTGTCCTGTAAAAGCAGTTTACAAGACCCGGTGATGAATGACACGTGTCCACTGGTTTCAGGGTGTTTGTTGTGTAGGAGCAGTGATAACTATGGTACAAAGTATACAGTGATAAATGCATAAAATGATGCAGAAAGGTACTTTATTTTATTTGTTTATTTTTTTAAACATCTTTATTGGAGAATAACTGCTTTACAATGGTGTGCTAGTTTCTGCTGTAGAACAAAGTGAATCAGTTATACATATACATATGTTCCCATATCTCCTCCCTCTTGCGTCTCCCTCCCTCCCACCCTCCCTATCCCACCCATCCAGGTGGTCACAAAGCACCGAGCTGATCTCCCTGTGCTATGCGGCTGCTTCCCACTAGCTATCTATTTTACGTTTGGTAGTGTATATATGTCCATGCCACTCTCTCACTTTGTCACAGCTTACCCTTCCCCCTCCCCATATCCTCAAGTCCGTTCTCTAGTAGGTCTGTGTCTTTATTCCTGTCCTGCCCCTAGGTTCATCAGAACCATTTTCTTTTTTGATTCCATATATATGTGTTAGTATACGGTATTTGTTTTTCTCTTTCTGACTTACTTCACTCTGTATGACAGACTCTAGGTCCATCCACCTGACTACAAATAGCTCAATTTCGTTTCTTTTTGTGGCTGAGTAATATTCCATTGTATATATGTGCCACATCTTCTTTATCCATTCATCTGTCGATGGACACTTAGGTTGCTTCCATGTCCTGGCTATTGTAAATAGAGCTGCAGTGAACATTTTGGCACATGACTCTTTTTGAATTATAGTTTTCTCAGGGCATATGCCCAGTAGTGGGATTGCTGGGTCGTGTGGTAGTTCTATTTGCAGTTTTTTAAGGAACCTCCATCCTGTTCTCCATAGTGGCTGTATCAATTCACATTCCCACCAACAGTCAAGAGGCTTCCCTTTTCTCCACATCCTCTCTGGCATTTATTGTTTGTAGATTTTTTTATTTTTTTATTTTTATTTTTTGCGGTACGCGGGCCTCTCACCGCTGTGGCCTCTCCCGTTGCGGAGCACAGGCTCCGGACGCGCAGGCTCAGTGGCCACGGCTCACGGGCCCAGCCGCTCCGCGGCACGTGGGATCTTCCCGGACGGGGGCACGAACCCGCATCCCCTGCATCGGCAGGCGGTCTCTCAACCACTGCGCCACCAGGGAAGCCCTTTGTTGAGTTTTTTGGTTAATTTTTCGGTGAATATTTTTTGCTGAAGTATTTTTAGGTGAAGTGTGTAAACCGTACGTTTCACTCCTAAATATTTCAATATGCCTCTCTCAAAAGGAAGAATGTTTTCCTGCATAAGCACAATGCCCATCGTGACTGAGAGGTTGATGCTTTCATTCTGCCTTCGCCAAAACCGCTGAATCAGGAAGGTCAAAAGCACTTCACTTTATAAGTTAAAAGCTACCCACCCTTCTCTCTATGTCCTTTTACTTCCTTGAAAAAAAATCAGTTTAGCTAAATTGTACCTCTGTTGGACAGAGCATTGATTTCTAGCTGTTAATTTTAACTGAGAGCATTCGCTGCTGACCTCCTCCTCCTACAAGACTTTTAAGGATAGGGGTGCCCAGCCCATGACTCAGGCCTTCTGTGTCTGCCACGCGGGGATTTGGGGTTTGTGACCTGCAGCCTTTGCCAATGAGTTTCTGCTCATGCAGAGTCAGCGCTGGCTCTGTGTGCCTTGGAAGCAGGAGTAAAAACTAGCTCTTAAGCTAACTGTGAATTAGGACAAATTCTGCTTCTTGAGTGTCACTTCTCACAAGCAAGCTGTATTTAATTCTGAGGGGAAAAACACTTGGATAGGTTATCAGTAAAATCAGTAAGCAAACAATTAACAACAAAATGCTTTGTTGTTCTGGTTCTGCTTAGGATGTAGAAAAACAGAACATTGTCAACAATGAGAAAAAACCAGGTAACCTGCAAAGTTATAACTTTCCTTGAGCCCATCAGAGAGCAAGGCGACCAGTGAACTTCACCCTAAAGGATGACCAGCCCCTTCAGGGAGGGCTGGGGCATGATCTGTTTCTCCTGGGCAGAGGACAGGTAGAAGATGCGGCCACCATGAAAGTGGGTGAGAAGGAGACAACCGAGTGTGGGCTCGTGCACCAGCCTAGAATCCAGGGGCCCCAGGTACGGGATCCCACCCTCCCTCACATGTTCTCTCCGTGGGCCTTCCCTGGAGGTATGTGGTGTAAAGTCAGGGCCTGCCTTGAGGGAGCCCCTCAGTGTGCACGGCATAAACCCCTACCCAGCACGTGATGCAAACGCCTAAGACACTGGGAGGGCGTGGGACACAAAAAGCATAAAATATAAAGGAAGAAATAGATATGACTTCTAAAAAACTAGATTTCCGTCCTTGAAAAGACACATCAGAAAAATTAAAAGGCTGACCACAGACTAGGAGAAAATATTTTCAAAACACATAACTGATGAAGGACTTATATCCAGATTACATAAGGAACTCTTAAAACTAGAAATAAGAAGACTAACACCCAGTAAAAACTGGCAAACTATTGGAACAGGTATTCTAACAGTGAAGATCTAAGAATGGCAAATGAGCACATGAAAAGGTGCTCAACATCCTTAGTCACTTGGGAAAATGCAAAACCACAGCGAGATACCACCTCATACGTAGTAAGATTAAAAGTCCAACAATGTCAAGTTCTTGAAAAACTGTGGAGCAACTGGAACTCTCTTGCATTGTGGGTGGGAATGCAAAATGGTGCAGCACTTCAGAACACGGCTGGCAGCTTCTCATAAAGTAAACATACACTTACCATACGAGCCAACGCTTGCACCCTTAGGTATTTACTCAAGAAAAATAAAATCTTGTGTCCACACGAGTACTTATATGTGAACATTTACAGGAGTTTTACTCATAATAACAAAAAGCTGGAACTAGTTCAGATGTCCACCAACTTGTGAATGGATAAACAAATTGTGTCACACCTCTACAAAGGGGATATTTCTCAGCCAAAAAAAAAAAAAAAAAAAAACTAAAGAGAACATGCAGCAACATGGCTGCATCTCAAAGTTCTTACGCCAGTGAGAGAAGCCAGACCCCAGAGACAGCATGCTCTAGGATTCCATTATAGAGGGACAGAAATGAGATCAGTGGTTCCCAGAGAATGTGGACTGCAGAAGGGCATTGACCCCAAAGGGACATGAGCGAGCTTTTAGGATGAGGGACGTGTTGTATATCTTGATTGTCATCATGGTTACATGACCAGATGAATCTGTCAGAATTCATTGACTTGCATACTTAAAGGAAGTGAATTGTTCTGTAGACAATTTATATTTCAATAAACCTGACTTTAAAAATGTATAAACTCTGGGGAGCTACAGTTTGAAAGATTATGTAATAAAGGAAAAGTCCACACTTGCAGCCATAAACTCCACGAATGAGGCCCTCATCAGTACGGACTGTGGATGGGTGAATCTGTGCTGCTTCTGACCCTTCCCTTTGTTGGTTAAGAATGGTCTCTCAGATCACCTGGCTGGACCTATTTCATACCTTCGCAGCTGTGTGACCCTTCTGTGCTTCAGTTTCATCATGAGTGAGTGGGGATAACATTTGTATCCACTTCCTGTTTTGAGGATTGACTGAGGTAATACTGTGCGAGTGCCTGGCTAACGGCCTGCATACAGTAAGCCCTCAGTAAATGTTCATGCTAAGACTACTGACCTCGTCATGGAAGGAAAAGCTTGCGGAGCATCTCAGCTAGGCAAATTAAACTGCTCTTACCTAAGGGAGCATGCGGTTTTCAACTACATTGGCAAGATGTACTTACGATGAGAGATTTTAATGTGAAGGTTACAGAATTCTGCTCTTTCCGGCGTCGTGGACAAAGCTTCGGCCGAGCAGTGCTTTCCCAGTATTTACTTCCTTTAATTGTGAGGGCTTGAAGGTAATAAAGGTTCACTTAGAAAATACTATGCATCGGTCATGGTTTTTATTAATTCAGGCTGTTTGTTTTTCCACTGAATTCAAATTAATGACAGTGAACATTCAAAGACAAAAGTTTAGTAACACATCTGTCACCTTTCTGGTTCCCATACGTTTTTTAATGTTGAAATGGTGGGACATTTCGATTTTCCTGGCACACTTTTTGAGACTTTCTGAAGTTCAGAAAAAATTTGTTTTCAAGATGAAACTAGTTTCTCTTGAGTTGACCTAACAGAGAAAACACCAACGTGATTCCCGCCTTTCTGCTGTTTATTACTTTTAAGAGCGGGTTGTCTCCTGTGTGTTGTGTTACGGTCTCTAGAAGCAGCAGTGGCGGGCCAGGGGCAGAATGCCGGGGCCCCAGGCCTAGAATCAGGGCCTGTCAGAAGTGGATTCGAGCTGAATTCAAATCCTGGCTTGGCTTCTACAAGTCCGAGTAATTGCAAATAGGCATCAACAGTCTAGCTTTCTACTCCGGCTCCACTGGATGATGCCCCAGCTTCATGCCCAGCATGTCCAAATCTGACTCCTTGTGACCCCTCCTCTTCCTGTCTTCTCCAGGCTTGCAAATGCCGTCACCACTCTTTTCTTCCTGTGTATTCTCTTTCCTTTAATCATTAAAGGTATTCCCATGTCTCTCTCAAAGCCAAACCAGGAATCTGGTATGCATCTTGTATTCCACCTCTGTTATACGATTCATCCCACCCATTACTGTGTACACATTTCCTGTCTGTCTGTCCATCTGTCTATCCATCCATCCATCTATTATCTATCTGTCCATTATCCGTTATCTATCCATCCACCTATTGTCTGTCTATGTACTGATATCTGTTTATCTGTTTATCCACCTATTATCTATCCATCCATTATCTATCTATGCATCTGTTATCTATCATTTGTGTATCTGTCTATCCATCCATTTATCTGCTATATATCAACCTATTATCTACCTACCTATCCATAGGTAATCACATAATTATGTGATTATATGTATGTATGGTGGAATATCATTTGTTTGAAATACTTGCTGCTGTCATTGCCATTCTCAGTTTTAGAATTTCTCTGTATAGTCTTCAGCTACTTGACTAGGCACAGGGAAGATGAGAATGAACATTGCAAGGAGAGAAGAAAGAGAATGTGTGTCCTAAGGGAACTCCCGCCAGGAAGGGTGAAACCTCTTCTGCAGGAGGACCACTGCTGTCAAGAGGTGCAGAGAAGGACAAGAGAGTCAACTCAAGGGCTTTGTTCTCGTTGCGCGTAGAGTTGATCCCTTTTCTTTTGACGGGGGAAGGGGAGGTGTGATGGTTGTATAGAGACACGCAAAGAGGTTTAAGGGTAAATTTGAGTGGGAGGGGTATTTATCGCCTCTCCTGGCCGGCCCTAGAGTCCACTTGCTTCTTCAGGGAAGCTCTGTGGTCATGATCTCCAGGGTCGAGGAAGGTCCTGAGGGAATGGTCTCTGACAGGGCCTCTGGTTTTAGCTGCCTGGAACTCAGACTGAGATGAACACCTCCCTTCCAGTAAGTTTCACAGGAGTGCTCTCTGGGTCCCCACTTGTGGGGATGAAGGGAAAGATTGGGCAGAGGGAGAGGTTGTACACACGTGTGCAGTCACAGCACAGGCTTCACCAATCCTAATAGGAGGGAGGGACCGGGTCATTGCACCCCATCCCTGGATGTGGGATACCCCAGGAATGGGGCGAGATTTGGGTGAGGGGTTTCTCTGAGCTGAAGGCAATTCCTTGGAAGGTGTTAGTACCCCCAGCAGCTGGAGGGGGTATATGCTCCCATCCTGCAGGGGTGGGGTCGGCGATCTGGGCAGCACCTCCCAGTCTGCAGTCAGGCACCTGGTGATTCCATGGTTTCAGGGAAGCCTTTCCTTATAGATGTTAACACCCCCACCGCATGGCATGGTCCAGCTCCAAAGGCGAGAGAGGGTCTGGCCATGCGCATTTCGTGGTCAGGGCTCTAGTGAGATGGAAGGAGTATGGGAAACGGTTTTAGTGTAGAAGGGAAGGGGAAAGTAGAAAAAATACCGAAAATATCAAATAAAAGATAGTAAAATTTGGCGCAGAAGTCAGCATGGAAGCCCACGGGTCTGGGATCCCACCCCGGACCTGGAGAGGGGAGGTGAGGCAGCAGCGCCAACTCCAGACCTGCTTTCAGGATCTAGAGCTGAGAGAGCAGGGACTGGGTGGATGAAAAGCACACCTGTGGGAATGCAGACTGGTGTGAACTTACTGAACTGCCCCTCTAGGACGACAATCCTTGTTTCACTTGCCTTGCAGAAAGATGTCCATGAACTTGGTGTATGTTATTTCTCGTGCATGTATTGAGAGAGATCCTTCCTACTTTGGATCAATGATGTCGTTCTTTGGGGGGGATGGTTTTAAAATTGTGGTAAAATACACGTAAGATTTACTATCTTAACCATTTTAAAGGGTACAGTTTAGTGGCGTTACGTACATTTGCATTGTTGTGCAACCATCACCACCAGCCATGCAAGAAGATTTCTTTAGTTTGCAAAACTGAAGCTCTGTCCCCATTGAACAGTAACTCTCCATCCCCTCTTCCGTCACTCTCTCCCCCACAAGAAACAGACATTATTTTACTGTCTGTATGATCTCGACCACTTGTGTAAGTAGAATCATACAGTTTTTGTCCTTTTGTGACTGGCCTGTTTCACTGAGCATCATGTCCTTTAAGTTCATCCATGGTGTAGCAGGTGTCAGAATTTCCTTCCTTTTTAAGGCTGAATAATATTCCATTGTGTGTATAGACCACATTTTGTGTAGCTATTAATCTGTCGACAGATTGGGTTGCTTCTGTCTTTTGGCTCTTGTGAATAATGCTGCTGTGAACATGGGTGCACAGACATTTGAATCTCTGCTTTCACTTCTTTTGTGTCTATAACCAGAAGTAGAATTACTGTACCATCTGATAATTATATTTTAAATTTTTTGAGGAACCTGCATACGGTTTTTCACAACAGTTGCACTATTTTACGTTTCCAGCACCAATGCACAAGTGTTCTAATTTCTCCACATCCTTGCCAACATTTGCTATTTTCTGTTGTTTTTTTTTCTTTACGGTAGGCATCCTCCTGGCTGTGAGGTGGTATCTCATTGGGGTTTGATTTTCATTTCTGCAATGATTGGTGATGTTCACCATCTTTTCATGTGCTTATTGACCTTTTGTATATCTTTTTTGGAGAAATGTCTATTTCAGTCCTCTGTCCAGTTTTTAACAGGAATTTTTTTGTTGTTGATTTGTAAGAATTATTTAACATTCTGGGGATCAGCCTCTTAACTGGTATGTAATCTGCAAATATTCTCTCCCACTCCCTGGGCTGCCTTCTCACTCTGTTGAGTGTGTCCCTCGATACTCAGAAGTTTTAAATTTCGAGGTGGTCCAGTGCGCCTATCTTTTCTTTGTTGCTTTCTTTTGGTGTCATACCCAAGAAGTCGTTACCAAATCTCATGCCGTGAAGCTTCTCCCTGTTTTCTTCTTTAGAAGTTTATACTTTTAGGTTTTATGTTTAGGTCTTTGATCTGTTTTGAGTCAGCTTTTGTATATGGTGTAAGGTAAGGCTTCTTTCTTTAGCGTGTGGATATCTTGTTTCTCCAACACCATTTGTTGAATCAACGATGTCACTTTTTAAGGTACGTTGAACATTTTTGTCTCTGGCCTTCGTAAGGTTTTTTTGTGATAAATTTATTCTCATGAGCAAAGCACTTTCTTCACTTCTACCATGGAAATAGTAAATGCAAAAAGAATTCTGGAAGGAAGAGTCAGGGAAAAAGCAGGGTATGGGGTGAAACTAGATGGTTTGTCATGTGGTCCTGGGGACGGTGCTACGGCAGCATCTTGCTTGAATTCTGTGCTGGGGCAAAGGTTGGGGTGTGGAGTCCAGGAGGAAGGGCTAGAAGGGCAGGCTGGTGGGGGTCGCCTTCCATGCCATTCTGGCTGTTGGGCACAGATTCTGCTCCCACATCCTATGGCCATCAGAGGAGTCACCACTGGCAACAATATGGGCTAAGGCTGGACCAGGACAGGGTGAGCACGGGCATCACGTGCTGGATCCGGGTGCTGACTTTCTCCATTGTGAGGTTTTATCCGTGGGGTTTTATGTTTTCCCTCCAGTGTGTGTTCGTGGTTCGTGGTACCACATTCTGTGAGGTTGACTTGCAGCATGACATCCCTTCTATGGAATATAGGCATCTGTGTGGTTCTTAAATACGTTTGTATCTACCCTACATGCCAGGAGGAATCTGACCCACGTCATTAACGGTGCTCCCAACACAATAGCCTGAAACTGAAAACCAGATCAAGGTGATGGGGAAGATGAAGGCAGAGAGTGAAACAGGAGATAAGTGTGCGCCATCCCATCCTCCCACCTGTTAAAGGAGGGCTTAGCATTTAACTCTGAGCTTCCCGGAGGCTGATGCCAAAGGGGAAACATTATCAGTTGTGCAATTCACAGCATCTACACATTAAAACACAGGAGAATATAGCCTTTCTTAGAGCTATGTGGTCTGAAGTTAATTCTTCCGTTATGTGCCCATCAAGGGTATCCTGTATAAGGCAGTGGACATCACTCTCAGAAATAAATCTCCACAGTGAATATAGCATTGAATTTTCTATAATCCCTCATATAGTATTTATAGATATAATCTGAGAATTTACGGCAAAACAGAGGTCAGTGAACAGTTTCATGGGAGGCAAGGCATGTGGTACAAGGTGGAGCCTGTGATTTCTCCAGCTTAATTTAGGGGCAACTTTATACCTTGTAGAAAAGTGCATGGGTGGAACACTTTTCTGGCAATCTCCAAGGAAAGTGATTTACCTACTAAGCTTTTGTAAGAGCCAATCAGAGTTCTCTGCATGCAGGAGGGTGGCAGAGTCCTCCTGGAATCGTGCACCCCTGACTCAAATCCTTGACCTTCCTTTCTGAGGACGTGGGCTCGCGTTCCCCATGGTGTTAGTACCCTGCTTGGGACACGGTAGGGGCTGGACAACTAACCGCTCTTTGGGTTGATTGTATATAACAGAGTTGAACATTCTAAACGTAACAAAGATGTGGAAATAGTCAACAGGTATTACTACTTTTCTGTTTCTTCAGAAGAAACAGAAACCTTCCGATGAATTTTTAGATTACAAACATAAACACATACTGACTTAGAGTTGATTCGGAGAAAACAAGGGACAGATGGGCGATGCTCCACTTACTCCAGCCACTTAATAACCTTTGCATCTGTTGTCCCCAGTAAAGCTTAAAATACCCACCAACCTAGAAAATTTGCCCAAAGAGAACATCTGTTTACGTCCAAAGTGTTATTTAATGACTCGTTGTATTTGCCTTGATGCATTCTTTCAGGTTAATTGAATCCCGTTGTCTTTATTTTCTCTCAAGATTGCTGACCTTAAATGCAGGACAGTAGGGTGACAGCCACACCAAGGGCCCCGGTCTTTCCTGCGGGGAGATTTGGTTTGCAGGGTCTAGGGTCCCCCACACCAGGGTGACGTCCGGCTGAGTCCGGGCAGGGGTGGGTGTCTCTTGAAACATGCCACTACCTAAAATAAGAGTTCCAAGTTACCTCCTTTTAGAAAACTTTGCCTTCTGCGCAGTCCCAGCTCCCTAGACTCAGGGGTCACGGGCTGTGGGGAAAAGCAGCAAGTTCACCTTGGCTTCTGTTCCCCGGGGTCTGGTCCTGTCCCTTCCCGGCCAGTCGGTAGGTGCACAGACGCTTTCCGTTGTCCGCCCAGGGCCTCCAGCCCAGGCTTCTCCATTCACTTGGAGATCCAGCAAGTCAGCAGGCTGGGCGGGCAGGGGCAGGGCGCTGGGACTGCAAGGCAGCAGATGATTCTGACGCCTGTGATGCTTTGGCTTTTAACTGTCGCAATGGGACAAGTTCAAGGTTACACGCAGGCACATGCGCACACACAGCCAGAAAGACTTGACCTGAAATCAGATTAAATACTCAAGTGTTATTTCAAGTGCAGTTGGGAAATGTGTCCCTGCAGCATCTTACAGAATGAAAATCTGATTCTACCTGCTGACACAGCCCAGGGCTAACAGGCTGGACGGGCCGCAGGCTGGCGTGAGTCACCCAGCAAAGGGGGCTGTTCTGTACTTAGTGGCAGAGGATGGCCTTAGTTCCAGCGCTGGTTTTGGTTCAAGCCACACTTTCATCACTGGTCCATGCGCAGCTCTCCTGACTTGTTTACTGATTTATTTATTTTCTACAAACATTCTTATACACAACTCCTGGAGTATATGCAGAAGAGTTTCTCCTGGATGTGTTGTGTGTGTACAAGTACATGTACGTACACACACACACACACACACCACACACACACACACACACCACACACACACACACACACACACACACACACACACACACTACCTGAGATGGAATTGCTGAATAGCACGCACATGGAGAATGTAATTATTCACTTTAGGAGGAGTGCCACGCCACCTTCTAAATCCGCTGTGCTAATTTTCGCGCCAACAGCAAAACACAAGAACTTCTGGGGCTCACCACCCTCTCCCACACTTGGTATAGTCAGACTTTAAAATTTTTTTGCCAGTTAAATGGGTAGAACTGCACTGCTCAGTCAAATAAAGTTTACGTCCTTTTGTATTCGTAGTTGCTACATTGATTTGTCTCCTGTGAAATGCCTCTTCATGCCCTTTGTGCTGCATAGTTTCTGTTTTTATACATACATTTATTCAGGAAGATTTTAAGCGATGGGGGACTAACATAATGGACTTGTCTCATCCACTGCACGGCTTCAACAAGTGTCCCTCAGAAAACCTGGTCCACTTCCCCCACCCCTTTCCCCCGAGCCCAACTCCTCCAGATGGTTTTGAAGAAATTCACTACCACATCATTTCAGCTACAGCTATTTCAGGCAATGTCTCTAAAGATAAGATGTCTCTTTAAAAACACACACATGTGCAAAAATCCAGCATAGTGAATAAAAGTTTATAGTTTGTCAATATCATCAAGGGTCAAGTCTGCAACTTTCCCCAGTTACCTGATTTTTAATACTTTGCTTGAAGTAGGATCCAGGTGAGGTCCTATCTTGTGACTGGTTGATAGGTCTGTTAAGTCTCACTTAATCTGTAATCTCCTTCCCACCTGTTGTTTTTATTGCCTTTTAATTTGCTAAAGAAACCGGATCAGTTGTCCTGTAGCGTTTCCAGTGTTCTGAATCTTACTTCCTCCTTACGGTGTCGCCGGACGGGTTCCCCTGTCCCCTGTATCTCCTGTTATTTGGAAGTTGGATCGTGAGTCTTACTGATATTCAGGTTTGACTTTCTGAAGACCTCGCTGGTGGAGACACACAGTGAGTGAGGCAGACAGGTGATGTTCTTGTGCTGATTTCCTCATTGGCTGAGAGCAGCCCACAAACAAATACAGCGGCTGGATGGCGTGGTGGGGACCACGCTGGACGTGACCTGGGCACAGCACAGGAGCCCCAGGACCAGGAGTGTGACTTAGGCTCGGCGCTGAAAGCCGTCTGCGCTGGTTCGCTCGGGCTCCATAGACGTACACCAGAGACTGGGCGGTGGATGAACAACAGAAATCTGTATTTCTCGCAGTTCTGGAGGCTGGGAGTCCAAGGTCAGGGTGCTGGCAGGCGGGCTCCCCTGAGCCTCTGTCCTTGGCCTGCTGCTGCCGCCTGCTCTTGCCTCTTCATGGGCTCGTCCTTCTGCCCACAGTGTCTGTCTCTCTGCATCTGGGTCCTCACCGCCCCTTCCTAGAAGGACACCAGTCACGTTGGATCAGGGCCAGCCTAATGAGCTCATTCTACCTTAATCACCTCTTTAAAGACCCTATTTCCAAATACGGTCACATTCTGAGGTCTTGGGAGTTAGGACCCCAGTTTGGGGGACACACTTCAGCTTCTAAGACTAGAAAATGTCGAGCAGTGCACAGTAATGAGCTGATTTCCTTACAATTGATTCGAGCTGTGAGGACAAGCCCGCCAAGGTGCAGGGGAGGCAGGGCGCCGGCCAGGAGGCCACTGCTGCTCCGGAAGAGGCACCAGCGCAGAAGCCTGGGAGCAGCGGCTGGTGCTGGAGATAAAGGGTGAGGCCTCGACCCGGCGGACGCCCCGGGTGTGGTAGGGGAGAGGAATTCAAGGAGGGGCCTACACTGTTAACTGGGAAGGGGGACGGCGGAGAAAAGTCTGAGAGAGAAGACTTTCAGAGTTGTGGTGTGAACACCTTAAGACGTCCGTTAATGACCAGCAGAGAAGCCAAGGATTAGCTCCAGAGAGAGGTCTTGGAAAGGTCAGGAAGCAGTAGAGTAGGTGAGGCTCAGTCCCTTCCCCTACATCCAGAGCTTTCTTCCTGCCACCTGCGCCCCGGGGCCGCCACCCCTCCACCCCTCCACCCCTGCACCCCTCCACCCCTCCACCCCTCCACCCCTCCACCCCACCACCCCGCCACCCCTCCACCCCTCCACCCCTCCTCCCCTCCACCCCATGATTAAGGAATCATGCTCTGGCTTCAGGCTCAAGTCGCAGCAGCATTTTCTCATGTCACTTTGCCTCAAATGTCCACAATACAGGGGACACAGAAAGGCTGAAAGAAACATACACTGAGTCGTGTGTGGCGGGTTTTGCAGATTTCTGCCTGAGAGGGTGTGTCACGCTCTTCTTGTGGACCTTGAGGAAAGGCAGCTTGTTGACTGTTCTGCAGGAGAGATTTCTCAGCGTCCCCTGCAGCACAGCAGGGCCTCCTGAGTGCCTGTCTGCTGCCCCCTCGAGAAGCTGGAGATTTCCTAGAGATCACACTTTCCTTCCTGTTAACTAGGGGTCCTGTGACAAACTCTTTCCCACTTTGCAGGAAAAAAGAGAGCCAACTTCTAATATCAATGTACCAAGTCATTTGAAGCATTTGAGAGTTGATGGGATTGATTCGATCCTTGCCTGTCAGATCGGCCTGAATTCACCATCTCCTGTCCAGCTGCTGAGAGGCGAGGCAAGGAGGTCTTGTTTTGTACTCAGTACTTATAAATGATTTCCTGTACTTTTCACACCAGGGTGGATTCAGTGCCATCTGCATAATAAAAGACATTCCTGGTTCACTGCAATACAGTCTTCTCTGAATGGGTATCACGTGAATGTCACCTGTCATTCCTGGAGTGTTTCTGATGGAAAAGGAGATTACAAAAATGCTTGTCTAGGTGTTATGTGGTCACATCTATATTTTATTTTATTTTATTTAAAAAAATTTATTTATTTTATTTTATTTATTTATTTTTGGCCGCTTTGGGTCTTTGTTGCTGCGTGTGGGCTTTCTCTAGTTGGGGCGAGCGGGGGCTACTATTCGTTGCGGTGCGCGGGCTTCTCATTGCGGTGGCTTCTCTTGTTGCGGAGCACGGGCTCTAGGCATGTGGGCTTCGGTAGTTGTGTCTGTGGGCTCTAGAGCGCAGGCTCAGTAGTTGTGATGCACGGGCATGTTACTCCGTGGCATGTGGGATCTTCCCGGACCAGGGCTCGAACCCGTGTCCCCTACATTGGCAGGCGGATTCTTAGCCACTGCGCCACCAGGAAGCCCACATCTATATCTTAAAAATAAAGTCATTTGACAGTTTGAAATAACACTTCAAATGTGCCTAATTTACACTCTTTCATCCTAATTAATGCATAGAGCTCACACATCCTATCTCAGCTGGCCTGTGAGTATAAATATGGTTCCATCAACATAGATGCTCAAATCTTAATAGCTCTGAGTCCCTAGCTTTCTCTGTGATAAAATACTATTTTGTGCTATGTCTAAAAATTTATCTGTTGGAGATACTTATTACTTTTACTTACATAGAATTTAGGCAGGGAGGAGAGATTTCAAATAATGTTCCTAAACTAGCAATTAACAGGGAACTTTTAACTCAGCAATTGATTCATTATAATTTAAGGCTATCATAAGTGGGTTAGTTATTTTTTGTTAAGGAGGCGGTTTACTCTCTTGTGACAAACATAGTTTAAAATTTCACGGGCGCAATTCTTTACCACAAATCTGAGGAACTTGGTTTCCTATAACATGTGTATAATTCAGGGGTACAAGTCAACTGTTCTTGGAATCGTGGAACAAACCTTTCAATATTATAAGAAAGGGTTTGGTTCTTTGCAGCAAAGAGACATTCAGTCGCTCAACTTTATGGTGCTGAGATAAAGGGCTCGCTTTGAATCATACACTGACAGGCACGTGAATGTTTTTTATCTTTTTGACCAGCCTGGGGGCTTCACATTCCCAGGACAAAGCCTTGCCTGCTCAGGCTTTTCCTTAAATTCCACTGATGCAGCCCAGGAATCCAAACATAATTTAAACCAAGTTCAATCCGATAACTGGGGCTCAAGGGAGAGGCACTGAACTCAATCTCAGGTTGAGGTAGAGGAAGGAAATTGGGGAAGACTTTACGGAGGAACGGTTACTCCTCGTGGCGTTACTTGTGTTGCCAGTTACTGGAAACAACCTAGACGTCATCCTTAGGCAACTAATGGAATAAACTGTGGGGCATCCACAGAATGGAGTGCTGTGCAGCCCTGAAAAAGAATGAGAAGGATCCCTGTGAAATATTATGGGGCTGATCTTTGGGATTTGCTTTTAAGTTTTTCACTAAAAGACTTTATAAAGTATAATATGTATATAGCGTGTTATATATATACCTTTTGTGTAAGAAGTGAGGGTAACGGAAGGGTAAGCTGGGACAAAGTGAGAGAGTGGCATGGGCATACATACACTACCAAATGTAAAATAGCTAGCTAGTGGGAAGCAGCCGTGTAGCACAGGGAGATCAACTCGGTGCTTTGTGACCACCTAGAGGGGTGGGAGGGAGGGAGACACAAGAGGGAAGCGATACGGGAACATATGTATACGTATAACTGATTCACTTTGTTATAAAGCAGAAACTAACACACCATTGTAAAGCAATTATACTCAAATAAAGAAAAAAAAATAGAAGTGAGGGAAACTTAAAGTGTACATATATACTTTAAATATTTACAAATATTAAGTATAAATATAAATAGTTGCTTATTTTGTAAAAACAAACACCACACAGAGGGGATACACCAAAAATGAATATAGAGTGAGTAGGAATGGTGCAGAAAGCATAAGGATTAGATTGAGACTTCTCAGATACTTTTAATATACTTAAAACAGTTTTTTTTGACTTTTAAACGGGGTGTTAATATACCAACAGCCATAACTTCATGGCTTTGTCCACTGACAAGGGTTTGCAGGAGGACACCCCAGTAGTCAGGAGAGAACCTGCACCTAGATCTTGTTTTCTGAGTTACATCCCCACTGAAGGGGACGGAGGACGCTTGGAGTAGCGGATGATTCCAGGTCTGGAGCAGGCAAAGCACAGGCAGGCTTGGTGGAGACGTGTAGGACAGGTAGCCTTCTTTAGAAGACCTGTTAACCAAATTTTGAAAAGTTATGCAATGAAACAAATAATAGTGGCAATAGATTATCAAACCTAGAATTTAAAAAATTGATGAATCTATTGTGATACTAAAAGGAAAAAAAAGTGAGAGGGGCCTCTCACTTTTTTTTCCAATTTTTAAAAATTGAGGTTTAGTTGATTTACAATGTTGTGTTAGTTTCAGGTATACAGCAAAATTGTTCAGTTTTATATATATATATAAAAATTTATATGTGTGTGTGTCTATATATATATATATATATATATAAAACTGAATCAGATCCTTTTCCCTTATAGGTTATTACAAAATACTGAGTACAGTTTTCTGTGCTATAACCTTGTTGGTTATCTATTTTATATATAGCAGTGTGTATATGTTAATCCCAAACTCCTAATTTATCCCTCCCCTCCTTTCCTGTCTGGTAACCGTAAGTTTGTTTTCTATGTCTGTGGGTCTATTTCTGTTTCATAAATAAGTTCATTTGTATCATTTTTTTAGATTTCCACATAAGTGATATCATGTAATATTTGTCTTTCTCTGTCTGACTTACTTCACTTAGTATGATAACCTCTAGGCCCATCCATGTTGCTGCAAATGGCATTATTTCATTCTTTTCATGGCTGAATAATATTCCATTGTATATAGACAACATCTTCTTTATCCATTCCGCTGTCGATGGACATTTAGGTTGCTTGCATGTCTTCGCTATTGTAAACAGCGCTGCAATGAACATTGGGGTGCATGTATCTTTTTGAACCAGGTTTTTCTCCAGATATATGCCCAGTAGTGGGATTGCTGGGTCGGATGGTAGTTCTAGTTTTAGTGTTTTAAGGAACCTCCATACTGTTCTCCATAGTGGCAGTATCAATTTACATTGCCACCGAGAGGGAGTTCTTCTTAATAGAAGGAAGTTAGTTAATAAATGACAAAGGAATGATAGAATTCGAAAATCACCATTTCAACCTCCAGTTACTAAGCAGTACAGGCAAGGATCTTGGGTGGACACTGAAACCACCGGGTGACAGGTTGGGAAGCAGGGCAGTCGCACAATCTCTGTGTATCGCCGCACAAACCACTCGTGACCAGGGACTAGGAAGGGCACCTTTGCAGTGAGAGGTGTGGCAGACACCTCCTTTATCATCCGATCACACACAGCATGAGCAGTAACGTTCCTCTGATGAGCGGCAAAGGACCATACACAGCACCACTTCCGCAGCCTTCTCGCCAACAAAAGCCTTGGCCAAAAAAAGGTCTAATCTCATTCTAACAGGAGGAAACAAATAGAAAAATTCAGGTTGTGGAGGAGTCTGCAGTGCAACTAGCCTGGACTCCTCAGAGATAAAAGGGTGAGGGTTTTTCTAGATTAAATGAGACTAAAGAGCTGTGACAGCACAATGTAGAATAGTCAACATTTTGATCCTGGCTTAAAAAAATGCAGCAAAGGACTTCCCTCGTGACTCAGTGGTTAAGAATCCACCTGCCAATGCAGGAGACACGGGTTCGATCCCTGGTCCGGGAAGATCCCACATGCCGCAGAGCAACTAAGCCCATGCGCCACAACTACTGAGCCTGCGCTCTAGAGCCTGCGAGCCACAACTACTGAGCCTGTGCACCTAGAGCCCGTGCTCCGCAACAAGAGAAGCCACCGCAATGAGAAGCCCGCGCACCGCCACAATTAGAGAAAGCCCGCGTGCAGCAATGAAGACCCAACACAGCCAAAAATAAAAATTTTTTTTAAAAGATTAAAAAAAAAAAAGTGCTGCAAAGACATTTAGGGACAATTGGAGAAATTTAATTAGAAACTGTACGTTTTATAATATCATTAATTTTAAATTTCTCAGACATGATAATAGTATTGTGACCATGGAGAACATCCTGGATCTTAGAAGAACATGCTGAAATATTAAGAGGTTGAAATGTCAAGATGCTTACAAGTTACTTTTGATAGGTTTGGCCAAAAAAAATTCGTATGTAATTATATAGAGAGAAATAAAAGAAATATTGCAAAATGGTAGCAGTTGGTGAACCAAAGCAAAGAGCACATGGGTGTTTGTTGTTCTGTCCACCTTTCTATGGGTTTGTGATTGTTTCACATAGAACATTTGGAGGAAAAGCTAGACTCTCAGCAGATCTCAGAGGGGGTCATAGCAGCCGGCAGGCAGGTTTTTAATTTTACAAACCTGTGTGTGGTTCTGCTTTGCTGATTGTGGTCCGTGGTATGTATGTGCGCAGTGTGTGTGCGTGTGCCCATGCACGTGTGCGCTGCTTACGTCGTGGTGATGAGGGAGAGAGGCACAGGAAAGGGAAGAGCATAGCTTTTTGACATTCACGTCAGATTTGTGACTTTTATTAGATGCTATTAGAATGAAATACATATATGTTTTATTCCTTTTGACCCTTTACTCCCAAAGGCTCACACATTTCATCTTATTTCTGTACAAGATAAGAATCTGACTTCTCTGTTGGAATCCCGGTTTAGGTCACTGCAGCCCCATCCGGAGGAAGCCTGTGCGTTTGTGTCTTGGGCGTGGACCCCTGGGTGCATGAGCCCTTGGTGGTCCCGACCCATGTTGGACCCAGGTATTTGTCCGTGGGTTACTGCTCTACGGACCAGTGCCTTGTGAGTTATTTTTTAAAATAATATCTGTCTTAGGAGGGAAGCATATGAATCCGTGTGAAGTTGAAACTTTGCTTCTTTTCCCCCTAGTTGCCCATTTGATAACCTCCTGAGAGGTTATCTAATTTTTTTAATGCTTCCACTGAGTAACACATACAAGAAGTTCTGGTTTCAAATATTTTGAAATCAGACTGAGTCATTTTATATCCACTTACCATTTATTTTCCTCAGAGAACGAGTAATGCGGAAGGTGTTCCTACCATCTTCCAGTTCAGTTCACTTCAATGATGTCTTGAGGTCAACACTGCGCACACACTAAGAAAACGTAGACCCTGCAAGGTCTTGCGATGTGGCACGTGCAGCTGTGGAACGTACAGCAGGATTCCCATGGAAAGTTGTGGAAGGGTTCTTCCCTTATTTTAAAATCTCAGTGGAAGTCTTTTGTATATCTGTCATACATACTCATGTTTTAAAAATTGCGGCATAGGGCTTCCCTGGTGGCGCAGTGGTTGAGAGTCCGCCTGCCGATGCAGGGGACACGGGTTCGTGCCCCGATCCGGGAGGATCCCACATGCCGCGGAGCGGCTGGGCCCGTGAGCCATGGCCGCTGAGCCTGTGCTCCGCAACGGGAGAGGCCACAACAGTGAGAGGCCCGTGTACCAAAAAAAAACAAAAACAAAACAAAAAGAAACTTGCGGCATAGTTTTTACACTGCTTCGTCTTTGACATCTTCAGAACAGGCATCAGTATCAACAGCACTATTTTTTAAAACTACTGAAAACTCTCTTATCAGCTTGGTGCTGTGTAGAAGCAAATAGTACGGCTACTACCCTCGGTGAGCTACGCTGTGGTTTTTATTCACTCCTTTTATTTGTAGAATGAATTAGCATAGATGGAAAACTAAGGCAAAGTAGGCAAAGAGCAATACCATATCCCTGTCCATGGTACTGAGCCCTCCTCGGGCTAAAAGCTTCTGGGATCGTTCCCTGCACACTCACTCAGCAGTTCCTTTGAATTTCTCTTTTTATTGTCTCTTTCTGTCTGATTCTGTTGCCATGGATACATCTCAGGCCCTCGCGCTCTCTCTGAAATGCCTGTCCTGTTGGCTGAATGGGGGGAAGAGATGGGAATGGACCCTCAAAGGCAGCGCCACCTCTCAGTGGGAATTTCTCCTTCTGAGCACTGCACTGTTTCTTAAGTTAATTAGTATCTGAAGGTCTTAAGTTATAGGCTAGATGATACAATTTTGGTAAAGTATGTTCGTTTGAATTTAGGTTTCAGTAGTATGTAAGTCATACGGGCGTTATCGTATGCTAGCAGTTAGAAATCAAAGGAGGCTGAAAAGAGTAACAAACTATCCCAATAGCTCAGCCGTTTGCAGAAGTAAGGGTCCATCCCTCCCCGTGTCACGCCCAGTAAAGTGTTTGGTGGGCAGCCTTTGCAGGCAGCGCGCTGCGGCCCGGCCCCTTCAGTTGGTCAGTGCCACCACACCCTGGTTCACCTCGCAGGTCTCACTGGGCCCATGACAGTCGGAGGGGAAATGGAAGAGATGAGAGTTCTTCCAGACTGCAGAATGGTGGCTGCAGAATACTTTCTAAATTCATGTTTCACGTTCATAAAAAGCGATCTTTGATCATTGTTTCTTTAATAGATCCTGCACAGGAAACGGCACTTCCCTCAGAGCTCTCTCAAATGCTAGGCTCAGATATATCCAGCTTTAGAGAAGGCATTAGCACGTGTTGCCAAGATATTTTCCTTTAGCTTCAGTGAATAATAATAATAATAATAATAATAATAATAATAATAATAATGGGCAATTTGAAAGGCAGATATTTATTCTTGCTCTACTGTGCCTTTAGATAAAAGGGCTCATATGATTTTTAGATTAGATTTTAAAAATATGTTCTCTTTTTTTAAAAAAAAATGTGTTCTCATGGTTCTTTATGGGTTAACATAGCCAACATTTGAAAATGGTTCTTGATTATAATTGGTTTTGCAGACAATCCTTTTAAAAAACATAATATCTTTGATGTGATGTCCCAGTAAGATGGTCTGGGTGCAATTAGAAGTCTTGGGCATAAAGCCATTCAGTATCTTTGAAAAACTTGAAATATACTTTATGTTTATTATTCCAAAAGTGTGTGTATACCAGTGACACGGAGTTGATCAGTGACTACCAACCAACAGGCAGTATTTACTGAATGTCTGCTGGGGGCCAGATAGAATACTAGGCACCAGTCATCCCTCAGCTCTGACGCAGACAGTCCAACTTAAATATCCATCATACATGTGCTGGAGGAAGGTGAAGTAGACATCTAGTCTGTCTCCCATGTTATTACTCCATAACGTGCTCTAAATTCAATTATAATTTTAACATGCTTCCTTTGAAAAACAACAACAACAACAACAATGTCCAAAGAGTTTTCTTTATAGTGAAAGTAAATGTTCCAATACTATATGTTACGGGTTGACTTGAGCCCCTGCTAAAGATGTGCTGTGGTCCTAACCCCCAGTATTTGTGAACGTGGCCGTTTTTGGAAAGAGGCTCTGCAGATGTAAAGAAGCGAAGCTGAGGTCTTCAGGGTGGGCCCTGGCCCAGCATGGCTCTCAAGAGGAGGAGAAGAGACGCAGACACACACGTGACAACGGGGACAGGGGTTGGGTGATGCTTCCACAAGCCCAGGAGCACCGAGGGTTGCCGGCCACACCAGGAGCTGGAGGAGACAAGGAAGGGTCCTCCCTGCAGCTTTCAGAGGGAGCCCAGCCCTGCCAGCACCTTGACCTCAGACTCCCGGCCTCCAGACTGTGAGACAAGCACTTCTCTTGTTTTCATCCCCCAGTTTGTGGGGCTCTGTTAATTTAATCTTGTTAGAGCTCAACATAATCAAATCTGGTTTTAGCAGAATCACCTTATAGGTTTTGCTGGCTGTAGGAAGCTGGTCGTGGGGGTGACAGTGAGGTTTGGGCGGCAGCAGCAGGGAGGGGATTTGTCAGATGTGGCTCCTGGTTCCCGCTCTGGGAGCCTCCATGTCGCCTCGATCCCTGGAGGGTCGAGAACACAGAGACAGGACCCAGAGGACACAGAGACGCCCGCACGAGGGTCTCATCATTCAGTTTGAGTCATTTGAAAATACAACCTATGAGACCGCTTTTCCTCTGAATTGTCTTAAAGTTATTTTCATTTAGGAAGGGAGAGTTTTCTGACTTTTACAGGAAGTACTCTTTATCTGGGCGCTGTTCAGTTTGGGACGGGATCGTTGAATTTATAGCCCATCAGACGCTCCTTGGCAGATTTCTCGGTGGAGGAACAGTGGACCTAAAAGGTGGAAAACCCGTGACACTGTTAAACTGATCTGCTCATTAGATCACTCGAAAACATGCAACTGGGTAGGGCCTTTCAAGGTGTTTGACGCTTTTAGTTTAAAATTACTCATAAAATGAGGTGTGAAGTTGCAGGAGCCTGCCTGAGAAGGTGCTGGGAGCAGGTCACCTGAGCTTCTTCCTGTTCACTGTCGAGTCGGGGGAGGGGGCCAGGTGTCCAACACACACGCGGCATCAGGGTTTCCACCGTGCTAAAGGCCAGGAAAGCAACGCAGAGGACACTGCAGGCTTGCGAGGGTGTCTTAGGGGACAGGGGACTCCGCTCCACAGTGCTGCCTGCCCCCCCCCTTAGGGCGATGTTTGGACTGAAGCCAAAGGGGGCTGTGGATGGGTTGGACACCTGCTTTCATCCCCTCATCTTCCAAGACGAGGTGGTGGTAAGGTTTTATAAGGCGTTCTGTCTGCACAGTCCTGAGCCTACAGTGACTGGGAACCAGTGTTCAGCTTTATAATTAGCATCCTGAAACAGGCACTGAAATGCCTGAGGCGACTTTGGAACCCCTGGGGAAAGAAAGGCTGCATTATATTCCAGGCAATTTTCTTGTTAAGTACGTTTTAATTTTTGAGAGCTATTGTTCTAGGCATTGTATATATGATGACTTAAGAAGAACAATTAACCAAGACTTTCCATTCCTTGATCATGCAACTATAGCTTGCATGCGGGACTCAGATTTCCAAAAATGCTATTTTGGACTTATTTTGAAAGGTCTGGGGATACCTGCCTTTGATCCAAAGATTAAAAAGAATTTTTGAACATGTGAACTATCTTTTTAAATTAGTAAGTGTTGATTCTAGAGTAAATTTTTTTTTTTTTTTTTTTTTTTTGCGGTACGCGGGCCTCTCACTGTTGTGGCCTCTCCCGTTGCGGAGCACAGGCTCCGGACGCGCAGGCTCAGCAGCCATGGCTCACGGACCCAGCCGCTCCGCAGCATGTGGGATCTTCCCGGACCGGGGCACGAACCCGCGTCCCCTGCATCGGCAGGCGGACTGTCAACCACCGCGCCACCAGGGAAGCCCCTCTAGAGTAAATATTGATTCAACACATCCTAAGAGCGTTCTGCTTTCAAGGGGTCAGAAGTTCATGCAAACATCCCCTGATATGAGGATTTGGCGCTGCGGGTTTTCATGTGGTGGCATTAACAGAGCCCTGGCTGCTCAACACAGACTCCTCCTGGGACGCCATCAGTGCCGCCTGAGCGCAACTAGAACATGAGGCATCGGGAAGTTCCCACGGCTGTTTCTCTCCATCTACAACAGGAACAGCTGTTTTATAGATGCAGGTGACTGTTCTGTGACCTTGAGCAGCCTGACCAGGAAGCCCCCGTTGGCCTGTTGTCGGGCGTGTTCGCGCACGTGGAGGAGAGCTGAGCCATGGCCCCCCAAGAAGTGGAGCTGATTTAGTGGGTGGGTCTGGCCCACCCACCATGGTGTAACATTGGGACGGCCCAGAGCTGCTCTTTGCGATGCGGGGTGAGGGGGCTACTCTCATAGGCGATCTGTGAAGATGGACGTAGGAGAGGAGCCTATACCCAGCCACCTCGCCCTGTTACACGCGCTGCAGCGAGTCCAGACCGTCGTACCCTAACCTGTTGGTCGTCGCCGTGCACACAGCATGAGGTTTTCTCCCCTGAACAAGCATCCCCACAGCTGGTGGTCATACTGGCTTATTTTACAACCAACTTTGGGTGTATTTAGACGTTTGCATGGAATTCCGATGGAGAGGAATTCCCTGGGTGAACCCCGACCCCCAGGCTGTGCCCGCCTGCACCCCCTGCAGTGCGTGGAGTCCTCTCTGCGACCCTTGGCACTGCCCAGATTTCAGCTTCACCAAGCCGTGTACGGTGATTTAATTTGTGTGTCTCTAATTAATGTCAGTTTAACGGCCCCGTCGTGAGCTCGGTATCCACTTGGGTTTTCTCTTCTGAGAATTGCTTGTTCATATTCTTCACTCATTTCTGAGTTTGAATTCTTGTCTTTTTCTTTGGATTCGGAGGATGTCTTTATTTATTCTTGATGTTAATCCCGTCTTAGTTTTAAAAAGTTTAAGTATCATGTCCTGATATTCCCACTGTACAGTAACTCTGTCCTTTAGTGAATCAACGTGGTAGAGTTGATATTATCAAAGCCACTTTTGCTTTTCGCCGTATGGTTTGAGCTTTGGGGGATTCTTTTTCATTTAAACATCTCTCTCCATTCTGGAGTCACAGAAGTTTACTCCTCCTTTATAGAATAGATGTTCATTCATCCTCTACAAGCTCATAGTTTAATTTTCCACTTTTAGTTCTTTGACCCTTGGTGACTCCGTCATTACATGTAGTGATGCTAGCAATCTGACTTCACCTTTTTTTTTTAAGATTTATTTTATTATTTATTTGTTTATTTTATTTATTTTTGGCTGCATTGGGTCTTTGTTGCGGCACGCGGGATCTTCGTTGAGGCAGGTGGGCTCTTCGTTGCGGTGCACGGGCTTCCCTCTAGTTGTGGTGGGCGGGCTCCAGGGCGCGTGGGCTCTGTAGTTGTGGCGCGCAGGTTCCAGAGCGTGTGGGCTCTGTAGTTTGCGGCACGCAGGCTCTCTCGTTGAGGGGCGCGAGCTCGGTAGTTGTGGCGCTTGGGCTTAGTTGCCCCGCGGCATGTGGGACCTTAGTTCTCCGACCAGGATTGAACCCACGTCCCCTGCATTGGAAGGTGGATTCTTTACCACTGCACCACCAGGGAAGTCCCTGACTTCACCTTTCTTTATGTTGATCCAGGTTTCCCAAACCACTGATTAAAGGTGAGATTAGAACCGACACCAAGACAAGGTTAGACATGCAAAGGATTTACTGGGGAGGGATTTACTGGGGAGGGAGTGCAGAGACCACAGAGCAGGAGAGGAGGGAACGAATAAGGACTGGAAGAGTCCCCGACCGGAAGCAGCCGGGCCATGAGTCCAGTCTGCCCCCAGCGGGAGGTCTGAGCCTGGCACTAGCGTGGCCACCGTGTCAGTGGAAGTGACCAGGGCTGTGGATGGCGGAAGGGGAGTCGGGAGCTGGGAGTGGAGCTGATGTGGTTTTAGCGGCTCGGTCGGTCGGGAGGCTGGCAGCAGCGCAGGCAGACAGGAGAGCACTGGCCACGTGCACACGGCGAGGAGGAGTTGGATGGCCGGCGAGGCTGGTGCAGAGTGAGCGCAGAGGACGCTGGGCGGGCCCTTCCAGACCACGGTAAGCACAGGGCTGCGCCTCGGCCCACGGCACCCACTGAGCCTGCAGGACATGCGACTTGTGTTCCCACTGGGTCACCTGGCCTCCGTGCTGGGACAGTTCTGCCCTGATCCACGCGAGCGGCCATGACTGCTTGGACCAGAGGCAGGTAGAGAGGTAGGAAGTGGTAAGAAGAGGTCACGCTGTGGGCGTATGTGGAGGGCAGAGTCAAGGGCACTTTCTGAAAGATCGCGTGTGGTCATGGAGGAGGAGGAGGCTGTGGTACCAGAGGCTGCGGGAAGAGGGTTTCAGGGAGGGCATGAGCCAGGTGCCGAGACAGGCGGAGACCTGCTGGACTCAGCACCGTGGAGAGCAGGCGTGGCTGAAGCGTGAGTTCCAGAGGGACGGGGAGAGGAGATGCAGCAGAAGGGGGAAAGGAAAGCAGTGCGGGCAGCAGGGGAGGGGGCCGTGGGTCATCGCCGAGGCTCCAGCGCGGGAGTCCAGTGAATTTGCCCAGGACCCCGGGTCCCACCCCTGCCCCGGGTCCCTGTGGGCCTGTGCCCTCTGCTAAGTCAGCGCCTAGAGGTGGTGCTTTCTGGTGGCTGTGAATGAGGCCTTCTTACTGTATTTGCAGCTGGGTTTTGCTGGGTTAGGAACGTGTCATTCATTTTTATAAAGTGAACTTGTCTCAGGCACCCTTACTTACCTGTCATGAGGCCCCTAAATTTGTCTGTGAGTCCATCAGTGTTTCCGCGTGAAAGGTCACATCCTGTGCAGGTGACACGGTGTCCCGTCAGTGTCATCCTCCTGTGGGAGTGTCCAGAAGTGGTGGCTTCACACCCGTTTAAAACTGTTGCTACACGTTTTAGCCAGGTTCTCCTCTGGAGACTTCATTTCTGCCTGTGGCCACTCCCACACTTTGGGGGTGACAGGCACGGGTCCAGTGGCTTCACTACGGGTGGGCGGTGAGTCCACACCTCGGGGCGCCCGGGAACTGTGGCTGGCGTGGCTCTCTCGGAAGGAGAGAGACAGAACCAGCAAGAAGTGAAATTCCTAGACGGGATTTATGTACATTTCCCCGGGCGACCGGATGGACCTCATTTTGAAATTCAGGAAAGGGTCCCAGGTGCTGGCCCCGCTCGCACGTCGTCCTTCTCTGTAACGTGCACATGAGACAACGGTCCTGAGGGAGGGGGTGTTGCTGGGGATGAGCCCTGCTTCTGAGGCTGATGTTTCATTACCTTCCGATGTGCAGATAGATGTGGGATGGGCCGAGGAGCCCATGGGGTGCTGGGCACAGCTGACCTGGGGCCCAAGAATTTACTAGACTGTAAACTGGCCATGTTGCAGCGGGGGCCGTGAGGAGGCACATTTCTTTTTTTTTTTTTGCGGTACACGGGCCTCTCACTGTTGTGGCCTCTCCCGTTGCGGAGCACAGGCTCCGGACGCGCAGGCTCAGCGGCCATGGCTCACGGGCCCAGCCGCTCTGCAGCATGTGGGATCTTCCCAGATCAGGGCACGAACCTGCGTCCCCTGCATCGGCAGGCGGACTCTCAACCACTGCGCCACCAGCGAAGCCTGGCACATTTCTTTTTAATAAGAATAATAGTAATAATTTCTCGGGAGGAGAGGGGAAAGGCCAGCCTGCTGCCTTGGTTGCTGGACCTGCCAGCGCACTGGTTTCCTTTTGCGGGTTCACTACATGCATTTTCTTTGATTGAAGTCCAAGTATTTGGGATGCTTTTCATCTCCCAGCTCCACGTCACCTCTCCTGTCAGTGCAGGTGCACAGATCCCTTCTGTTCAAGGAGAGAATAACTTTGCTCTGCCACAGGGGGATTCCAGAGGACATGAATGCACAAAATGCTTGTATCTTTCATAGAATTTTTAACATTAATGGATAATAACAAAAAAGGGATAAAGTACGCAAATAGAGGGTCCTTGTATACAGATAAATACACAATACTCTTGGTAATGCCTGGACCTTTCATGGTGCTCTTTATTTTTATGGGCCTGCGGGTCATAATTTATCTTATGATAGGGAACTTTAGTGCTAACTGCAGCTTTTTTTTCTTTTTTAAAATTTATTTATTTTATTTATTTATTTTTGGCTGCGTTGGGTCTTCGTTGCTGCGCGCGGTTGTGGTGCTTGGGCTTCTCACTGCAGTGGCTTCTCTTGTTGCGGAGCACAGGCTCTAGGCATGCAGGCTTCAGTAGTTGTGGCACATGGGCTCAGTAGTCGTGGCTCACGGGCTTAGCTGCTCCGCGGCATGTGGGATCTTCCCAGACCAGGGCTCGAACCCATGTCCCCTGAATTTGCAGGTGGATTCTTAACCACTGTGCCACCAGGGAAGCCCTAACTGCAGCTTATTAATGAATTTATTTTTATGTCCATATAGTATCTTAGTCATATTTATTATTTCACATTGTAGCGCTTAACTTTTAAAAACCAGTTAGGGAGATCAGAAGCATAATCGAAACAACCACCAGAATCTTCAAGACTTCAGGAACCTGATAGAAGTTTCAAGAGGAAAATCCTCAGAGGCTCATGTGTGTACAGTACGGGTTCCACAAGAACAGACTGATAATGACGTGTGATTTCAGTGGCAGTTCCACAGCAGCCGTACATCTAGCCATCCTCTAACATCTTAAAAGCAATTTTCAGCCATTTTTGCTCATCCCCTCGGGAGTTTCCACGTGTGAATCTTAGAAAATGGCTTAGAAATGCAGCTATGGAAAATTCAGGGACATTTTCTAGATGTTATGCAAATTAAAACATCATATGCTTCCCAGCTCTTCCTTCCGAGGTGACCGGGAACAACGCATAAGAGTGGAACAAGGTCCCGCCCTGTGGGTGCCGAGTCCCAGATCCTGTAAAGTCAGAGTGTGGGACGTGGTTTTGCGAAACCCAGATAATTCAGCAGGCGTTTGGCCCCCGGTGGTCCTGCCAGGCCTGTGATTCAGGTCTTGTTGCGGGGCTTGTCGGGATACTTCCTGCCCTGTGATTGCCACGACTCAGATCTTTAGGTAGACTGCTGGTTTGGGGCTCGTGACAGGGATCCCTTCTTCCTCTTGCTTCCTTAGTGCCTCCTTCCTTTCCTGCTAGAGTGGGTGCCCAGCCCATGTCCTCCTGCTGGGGTTTCAGGAAGGACCATGGGACCCTGTACAGGGGCAGGACCCTCACCAGGACCCTTGCCGCCCCCCCCCCCCTTGCCCACGGGGGCTTTTCGCTCTCAGCGGCTTCTCACCTGTGCCTTCTCCCATGTCTCTCACCTCCTCAGCGTGGCCAGGTCCTGGGTGAAGGGCAGGGACACCCTGGCTGGGGTCCTCACCTCACAGATCGACCAGGTGAGCGGGGCTTAAGGGCCCATAACTGTGATGTCCAGCCTGGCTCGGGCCTCTGTTTCCCAAACAAAACCACATCTGAAATAGAAGGGCTGTTACTTGACACTTGAGTCTGCATCTCGGCATCCTGGTGGAGCATTTATGAACTGTGGGCACGGGTGCACTTACCACCTTTTGGTACAATTACGCTGCAAATGTGAACACCTTTTACCTGTCCAGGTAACAGCCAGTGGGCTTGATAAACCATTTGCTTCTCGCGCACTTCACCAGTGGAAGCTTCATGTCTCACATACTTCTGATTTTCCTTTTGGAGGATATTTAGTCAAACTGTACAATAATTTCTGGGTCCCATTTCTGGACATTCTCTTTTTAAGGCCCTAATTAATTAGTCTGTACAAAACCTCAGGGCCAAAGAGACATATGTAATACCCAGTATTTACGGAGTATTGGTTAAGAGAAATGACGTGCAGTCAGTTTAGGTTTTAAACATTGTTCTACTTGGTCGCATGTCATCATTTTATAAACGTTAGGTGCTGTGTATCATTTGATCACAGAGATGATCGCTTTAATAGTAGCAACTATACTTTAAGTAGCAGTTTAACCTTATGGTTACATACGAATAAATTATTTTGTGTTTATTAATGAGGTGGCTTGTCTAATTTTCTCTATTTCTTAGTAAAGCTTCCAACCACTGGTTAAACTTCGCTCTGATATAATTAGTCCAGGGAATCTTCTGGGTCAGTGGTGGGCTAGGTGCACGTGGCTTAGTGCTCCCAATTCCCGTGCCTCAGTTTCTCCATCTGGGGGTTGGGGGTGCCTGCTGTACCACCACCCCCCGCCCCGAGAGGGTGGCCTAAAAACATCCACTCCGGTGCCTGGCACCTGTCATCACCCAGCAGAGGTGGTGGCTTTGCTGTGGGAATGTCCCCATCTCCTGGTGTCAAAATTCTACCTTATTTTAAGCACTTAAGACCCTCCAAAATCTAAGACTGGGTCTTATTTTAAAATCTTATTTGATTATCTAGTCTATTTTTCTATTTTTTTGTGAATAAGTTAAAGTAAAGGGTCCCTACAACTAGCTGGAAGTAATTCACTTCTCTTCTGTGTTTGCTGAGGTCTAGGGAGGGATTTAAAAAAAAACATTTTCTGAAAACGGCCCCCCGCCAAACCCTACCCTGGCTTTTTGAAATTGCACACCTTTAAGACTATGAAATAATTATTCCTCCTAATCCTTTTCCTTTAATCGGTTATAAACTATTTGCACAACTAATAAGTGATAAAACATAAGTTGAACAAATTTGATTTCTCAAAATATTAAATTTTTTGCAATCAAATATACTCATTGATTTAAAATTATGTGTGTGAATATATGTGAAACGTTTTTAATATAACATTTTTAGAGTTTAAAAGTTGAAATAATTATAAAAATAAAATTTGTTTCGTTAAAAGTTGTATAAACCTTTCTTTTCCCTTTACCTCCCCTCCCCCAGCCCCTCCTACTTCATTTCTCTTTTCTCTGGATCCTCTATGTTTTCCCTTTGGATCGATACCTTTATCAATTATGCTTTTTCTAGCTCTGATATGCTAAGTAAGTCTAGCATATCAGAGCCTTTTAAATGCTTTAAATTTCTTTAAAAGCACACAGTAAGTGTCCTTAAAAGATACACGGTTAAGTTATTACAAAACTGATGACAACACTTCTGAAAAACCACTTACGAAAGTGCTAATTCCCGGTTTAAATTGTTTTCCTTGTCTTCTTCTGCAGAGACATTGAGTCCGTAAGAACCTCATGAATTTCTCAATTTCACTGTTAATTCTGTCATATCTAAAACTTTTGGCATTTATCCAGTTCCTTTTGTAGGGTCGAAGTTTTATTCCTTCTGGATTCTTCCTGTTTAAGAGCTGAAGTGAAGTTATTTTACATTATAAATGTCCTTTGCAATTAAGAGCACACTGAAGCCTTATGCTTCCAGTGCCTCTCATGAAGTAGAGTATTTTCCCTGGGACAGATGACGAAGTTAAGGGCGAGGGAATTTGAAATCATCCCAGGTGAAGGAACGCTGACTACGCAAACACATGCAAGTGCGATTTGGCAGGTAGCGCATTCTTACAGTTTACCTTTCCCTTCTCAACCCCTTCCTTTTTAAAAAAAACTTAGCCGCTCACAGCTCCTGATTTAGCAGGGGACCAGGACGTGGAGATGGACCGTGTCAGGGATGGGCTGCATCTCATCCCCTGCCTGTGTTCTGGGTGGGCTGAGGGCAGACACTGCCACAGATGTGTCAGAATCACCGAAAACCTTTTATCCGGACTCTTACTCTGTGGACCTAATTGCACCAGAGTGTACTCCTATCTGGGACTCAGATGAATCACTGACTTAAAATATTTTTCTAGAACTCCTGAGGAGTTGTCCTAATTGAAACAATTATTTTGCAGGATTTAAATGAGTTCATCACATCAGAGACTGCCAGACTGCTAGAAGCAAAACAAGTGCCTGATTTTTTTTTAACATCTTTATTGGAGTATAATTGCTTTACAATGGTGTGTTAGTTTCTGCTTTATAACAAAGTGAATCAGTTATCCATATACATATGTTCCCATATCTCTTCCCTCTTGGGTCTCCCTCCCTCCCACCCTCCCTATCCCACCCCTCTTGGTGGTCACAAAGCACGGAGCTGATCTCCCTGTGCTATGCGGCTGCTTCCCACTGGCTATCTATTTACGTTCGGTAGTGTATATATGTCCATGCCACTCTCTCACTTTGTCCCAGCTTACCCTTCCCCCTTCCCGTGTCCTCAAGTGCATTCTCTAGTAGGTCTGTGTCTTTATTCCCGTCTTACCCCTAGGTTCTTCATGACCTTTTTTTTTTTCTCTTAGATTCCTTTTGGTCTTGTAGGGCCCCTAATCCCAGTGGAGCTGCTACTTTGCAAATCCCGCACCAGACAGAGGGGTCTCCCTAGCTGGGCGTGAGGGGAGGGGCCCGCAGATAACCCTTTTAAAAGAGTTGCATCTAACAGTAAGTTTTGTTAGTTACAAAGGGGATATCTTCTGACATTTAAAAACGTTGGTATTTCCAAATAAGACAATTGCAACACTCTTAAGCGTTTCCCCTGGAATCTAAATGCTGTAGCAATTTGATAACCTACCATGATTCTTCTGAAAAAATACATGAAAATGCTTTTCTCTAAACAGGCAAAAATGTTTTGTGACTCCTTTTTATCCTTGAATTCAGATTTCCGTCCCACTTGCCACTTGGAATCTATTATCCTAATGTGATACACATGAACATTTGCTAGAAAGTCTTTTATTCCTTATATTCTGGCAGAAAAAAGTCTGTTCATAAATTGAAATTGTTTTTTTTTTTTTTTTTACGGTACGCGGGCCTCTCACTGTTGTGGCCTCTCCCCTTGTGGAGCACAGGCTCAGCGGCCATGGCTCACGGGCCCAGCCGCTCCGCGGCATGTGGGATCTTCCCGGACCGGGGCACGAACCCGTGTCCTCTGCATCGGCAGGCGGACTCTCAACCACTGCGCCACCAGGGAAGCCCTGAAATTGATTTTTAAATTTAATTTTCTGTAACCACAAGACTCAAGTTTCTTTTCAATTATTAGAGTTATTGGTATACAGTTGATTAAAATAAAATATTTTAACTTGATAATTATTAAATATAACAAGTAAAATGATGGGAAGTTCAGAGTATGTGAGTGACAAGGACAGCCCCCAGGTTCACGTATCCACAGAGTGCTGCCACAGTGAGCAGGACCAAGCATCAGTGTTTTCTTTAGTTTTCATTCTTACGAGCTGAGGCAACGTGGTCACATAAATAGAAGTGAAAGATGGAAAAGGAAAAAGATTTGATAGAATAATGTCAGGAATGTTTTCAAGCTCCTTCCAAGCTGGATGCCAAAAATCACCTTGTGATTATTACAAAAGATTATTTCTAAAGCTCTTATCAGCTGAAAATTTGAATAAATTCTCCTTCAAATTTGTTGAAAGTAAAGAATTGGAAACTGTCACACTTGCTAGAAGATTGGTTCCTCGGTCATCCTAGTGCAGTCAGCTACTCGTGTTTCAAACAGGAGCTCTGTCCACACTCCGGGTTTCCATCCTCCAGAGGAAGGTTTGGGGAGGGGTGAGAGGTGTACCTTTATTTTGCAAAGTGGAAGCAGAGGCTGTGAAGGGGCAGGTGGAAAAGGGGAACTGGCCGGAGGAGTTCTTACATAACTTTTAGAAAAGAGTTGAGGATCTGGAAATCATACACAGCTGCTTTAAAAGTATTTAGGGGCTTCCCTGGTGGCGCAGCGGTTGAGGGTCCGCCTGCCGATGCAGGGGACGCGGGTTCGTGCCCTGGTCCAGGAAGATCCCACATGCCACGGAGCGGCTGGGCCCATGGGCCATGGCCGCTGAGCCTTTTAAAAACAAAATGCTTGGAAGCAAATTATAATGGTTAAGAATATAGGCTTTGGAATTCAGTGAATTTCAGTTCAAATCCTAGCTCTACCAGCTGTGTGACTTTGGGAAAATTTCTTACCCTCTGTCAGTGTTCGTTTCATCATCAGAAATGTGGAGTTCGCACCTCGTGGAGTTACCATGGGGACCGAGGCAGGGAGGCATCTAATCTGTTTGCTGTTCTTCAGATGTCTCCTGGAACATTGTGTACAGGAGGTAATTACTTTAGAAATAATAAACCTTGTAGTAAGTAGAAGAAAAGAGCAATAGCTCCCATAAACCAACAGAGCTACTAGTGTTTATCCATCCTTCGAACCCCTGACATGGCGGTGAGGCCTCCAGAGCCGGTCTGAGCTGCCCAGGCAGCCTAGTGGGTGGTGCCGCGTGGAGTGTCAGAGAGAAAGCAGCGGGTCCCTTCCCTTCCCGGGCAGGGGGAGATTTCACATCGAGCTGGAGGGTTTGAGTGTTGCAAGGACTGTGAGAATCCTGTCATTTCAGGATGAGAAGCGCCCTTAGGAATGGAAGGGACTGAGCTAGTCAGGGCTCCCCAGAAAAACAGATCCACAGGGTGTATGCGTACATCTGTACAGAGAGACAGGCAAGAAATTTATTACGAGGAACTGACTGACGCGGCTGTGAGGGCTGGCAGGCCTGCAGCATGCGGGGCGGCCCGGCAGGCTGGCCGCTCCAGCAGGGGCTGACGACGTAGCCTGGTGCGCCACCTGGGGGCAGGGTTCCTTCTGCACGGGACCTCTGCCTTCTAAGGCCTTCAGCTGATGGATGCAGCCCACTCACTGCAGGGAGGGTCATCTGCTTTTCTCAGAGCCTAGTGATTTAAACCTTAACCGCGCTGCACCTGAAGATAGCCTTACGTCCACAACTACACTGGTGTCTGACTGAACTCTGGGCACCGCGGCCCAGCCCAGTTGACACATAAACTCGCCATCCCGGGAAGCAGCGGCGTATCTCTGGCTGAGGCTGAGAGTCAGGTCCCAGGAGGGGCTCTGTGCCCATCCAGGGCAGGGGCAGCACCGCTGTGCTGGGGACTCGCACATTCGGGGGATTTGCAAACACACTCCAAGCGCGTGCTCCCGCCCTGCGCACACCCTGGTCTCTGTCGGGCACGAGGCTGAGCGGTGGGGGCCGTCCCTGGCCGCAGGGAGGCCCTGGTCGGCGTGGCCGGCTGCTCCCCCGGAGCCTGCTGTGGCCGCTCGCCTCTGCCTGTGGATCAGGCCGGCAGGACCCTGCCGGAGCCGAGGGGCGCCCCGCGGCGGCCGGCCCCGCCCCCGGGCCTCGGAGCCCAGGCGCGCTTCCTCCCGGTGGCTCTGACATTGACCTACAGTCTTAGCACAGGGCTTCTGGGCTGTTCTGGAGGGCGTGGCCGGGACCTGTTAACGGCCCCGTGTGTGCGTGTGAGTCTCCTGTGACACCCGGGTCCTCGGCCTCCAAACCCGGCCCGCAGCCCCGACAGGCTGGAGTCTTGCCCCTAAAGCCGCGGTTGGTTCTCATTGAGAGGTGACCTTGCCCCGCCCCGGCCCGGGGGATGCCTGACACTTTGCGGAGATGGTTTTGGCTGCCAACGAGGGCGGCGGCAGCGCGTGCTCCTGGCATCCAGCGCGTAGAGGCCAGGGATGCTGCTAGACGTGCTACGGGGCGAGGACGGCCCCCGGCACCCCAGATGTCAACGGTGCTGAGGCTGGGACAAGGGGCCCCAAATGCTGGCTCCAGGTACCCCGCCAGCTTCATCAGCCGGGGTTCAGCAGCAGAGAAAGGGTTCATTCACGGGGGCGCCGCGCAAGGAGATGGGAAGACAGATCTCAAATCCACCTCCCCGGAAAGCTGAGGTCTGGGGAGGAGGAGAAAGGTGACTGGAGAGAAGAAAAAGGTGAGGTCGTCAGGGCCCTGGGAAGGCCCACCTAACCCACAGGCTTCTCCCTGGGACGCATGGCAGCGTTGGCCTGCTCCGAGGGTGGAGTTTCCGGCGTCAGATGGTCACTGAGGGGACACTCGCGCATGCCCAGTTGGCGGGTCGTGGGTCCCAACCAGTCTTAACAAACTTGAGCTCGAACTGGGCACCGCTGACTCCAAGCTCCCGAAAAACCACTCAAGCAAACATCTTATCGCCTAGGCCACGTGCCTCTTGGAGGACGTGCAAGATTTTGTGAAAACAGAGCAAGCTCGGTCGGGGAAGGCGGCTGACAGGTGTAGGGGATGTAACTGACTGCTCATCCGCGATTCCCTGGGAAGAGCCCGCCTCTGGAACCTCCCGGATCCGCCCCTCCTGTGTTCCGCCGTCTCGTGGCTCGCGGCTCAGCCCCCTCTCTGATCTGAGATGCCGTGTCCACACCTGGCTGCTCTGCCCTCTGTCGGCAAGAAGGCTGCCCTTCGGTCCCTCCGTCGTTTGCAGCTGGGCCTGCCAGCCGACCACCTGCCCAACCCCAGGAGTGTGCGGGATCCCGGGAGTCGGGGAGTTAAGCAGGAACACACTCCAAGGACTGGAGAAGCCGCTCACATTATCTCAAATAATCCAAAAACGCACATCAATTTGTGGACAGTTAAGAATGAAATAGCTTCTAGTTTCTTTGGGAGAGTAGTTGATACCCAACTTGGTCCTAAATACCCTTGTTTCCAGGCTGGTGGGAGAAGTGGGTCTTCTCCACACCCGGGCCCTCTGCCCTCAGTTTAATCCATATACAGATACAGATTGGTCTTCGGAAGGCAGGGCCTTCTTAAATGGAGGCAGAGAGGAAGGAGCGAGACGGTTTGTGTTTCCATGAGAGGCGAGAGCTCTGCCCCACAGTCCTGCAATACCGTTTACTTAGACGGATTTCTAGTCCTCAAAGGCTGGGAGAGGAGCTTGATGTTCTAGTCGGATTCGATAATAAGTAGATAATAGTCTCTTTGTAGTAGCAAAACAACACAGGACATCCAAGCGGTTGTGATTTGGACAAGGTGGCCATGGGCCATGTGTGTTACTGAACGAGCAGTGGTTGCTTGGCGTAAGACATTTCAGAGCCAGAAAAACTGGGTTTGGTGACCATGGTGACCACGCAGGACTGACTTGCAAAGCAATGCTGTGGACGCCTGAGTGTTTTAGATAAGCATGTATTTTCTACAGGTGCAGAGAAAGGCCATAAACAGCACGTTAAGCGCGCATAAGACAATCCCAGTGGACTCTTCAATGTCTAGGATTGGCTTATATTTCAAATCTAATTACTACAATTGTTTAAATACTCAGTGGATATTTTGACCTAGTTCTCTTGCTATTCTGGGTTGACCCACAAAGGAATCCTCTGGCTTCCATGACTCTTTCGTCAGCTAGAGGTGCTGTAACAGATACCATGACTGGGCAGGTTAAACACCAGAAATGTATCTCCTTTCAGTTCTGGAGGCTGGATGTCCAAGATCAAGGTGTCAGCAGAGTTGGTTTCTTCTAAGACCTCTCTCCTTGCCTTGCAGATGTCTGGCATCACCCTGTGTCCCCATGTGGGCGTCCCTCTGTGGGTGGCTGTGCCCTAGTCTCGTTATATGTGATTAGGGCCACCCACATGACCTTATTTAATTTAATCACCTCTGTAAAGACCCCATCTCCCCACACGGTCACATTCTAAGGCGCTACGGGCTAGAGCTTCAAAATATGACTCTTTGAGGGAACACAACTCAGCCCACAATAGTTTGTATTCATAAATGATAGGTGTGTTTTAAATGGATCCCCTTTGAAACTTACTGTTTAAAACACTTTTTGATATTTTTGAGGTTTATTCATGTTGATCATGTGCTTCTGTTGCATTCATTTTACGTGCTGTGTAGTATTTCATGGCATAAAAAATACCAGCTTATTTTTCTGTTCCGCTACCAAGGAGCCAAGTTAGATGACTTCCATTGTTTTGCTCTTCTAAGCGGTGCTCAGTGGAAAATCTTGTATGTCTCATGAACATACACTAGAATTTTTCTCCCTGGTCTAGAGACTTCAAAATGAAATTGTTGCACCACAAGGTACGTGCATTTTCAAATGAACTTGGTGTTGAAAATCCCTCTGCAGAGTGGTTACTCCTTTATTCTCCTTCTAGCAACGTTATGAGATTTCCTGTTTCTCCAAGTACTCGCCAGCTGCCGTTGGATACAATTTGTCCCGCTCATGCTGTTTGTAGGAGCGAAGAAATTCTACTCCTAGATGAATACCCAGGGACTCAAACCCGGGCATGCATGTTTATTCATATACACGCACGTTCATACATGTACGTGCATGGTCATGGCAGCATTGTTCACAAAGGCCAAAAGGTGGCAACAGCCCGAGTGTCCGTCAACAGAGGAATGGATAAACAGACCATGGGGTGTACAAACAGTGGAATGAAGTAGTGACACACGCTACAGTGTGGACGAGCCTCAGAAAGCTGATGCTAAGTGAAAGAAGCCAGACACAAAAAGCCACATATCGTCATGTCAGCCTTGGAGAGAACAAAGAACAAGTTTATTTAAGAAAAAATGAGTTTCCTTGGGAAGAGCAGAGGAACTGCAACCTGGGACAAGCAGGCTATGGTAAACCATAGCCAAATCCAAAGAGACAAGGGGAAGATTGGCCTGTATTAGGTTTTAGGAGGCAACTGGGGAGGGTTGTTTCGAACCCAGGTTTACCAGGGAAGAGCCTGGAGTTCGAGGTTTGGCGGTTTCTCATTGGCTGCAAACAGGAGCTAGCGCCTTATCGTTGGGGCAGGGAGGGATCGGACCTTCCTTCTCTTCTTAAAGCAGGAGATGAAATTCCTGGGTGAAAAGTGTCCTTCCTCGTCAAAATGATTCTCATCTTCCTTCTTCCCGCTGGTGATGAAGGGCTGGTGTACAAGGGAGAGTTGCCCCTTCAGGACTCCCCAGCTCCGTTTAAAATGAGGTTCCTTTATTTATTTTCACAGTCTGATTCCACTGATGTGAAATTTCCAGAGGGTGCATCCGCAGAGACAGAGCGTAGACTGCTGGTTGCCAGGGCCTGGGTGTGGGCGGGGAGTGGGGAGGGACTGCCTAATGCACATGGGGTTTTCTTCTGAAGTGATGAAACCATTTTGGAACTGGATAGTGTAATGGTTACACAACACCGTGGATGCACTAAATAACCACTGAATTATACATTTTAATTGCTTCATCTTATGTGAAATTCACCTCAATGTAGAAAAATTTAAAAAACCTAAACAGAGATTGCAGATCCTAGGGGTGGTCCAGCCCCCTGGGCCCCCTCTTTTAGCCCCCGTGGGTTCACCTCTCTTTGCTTCCTTCTTACAGCTCAGTTATTCATTGAGCCACTTTCTGTTCTGTTTTCCCTCATCTCTAAGTGTGCACAGTGACATAGTCCTCGGGTACCTTTATCTGCTTCTCACCGGAGGCAGATGTCCTCTGAGCGGCTCTCCGTCCGTTAATCGCGGGGCAGAGGGGAAGGAGCCGCAGCTGCCAGGAGGGGCACCCATTCCCATCCAGTCAGGGCTTGGCCTCCCCTGCAACTAGTGACAAAGCCCTTGGTTTGTTTTATCTAGAAAGGACACAGGTCACAGCCCAGAAGCCAGCAAACGGCTGAAGAGGGCAGGTGTCTTGACTGACACCGTAACACACCTATTAACCCTTTAGAGCCCATGGAAACCCAGACACGGCCCACGGATCTCTGGAGCTTTGGGTCCCCAGGGAAGGGGGAGAGGAGGGTCTTTAAAGGAGAGGTGATGGAGAACAAGCCCTGCCTTCCCTACAGTTGGTCCGCGTGTGAAGGCAGCGCTCTGTTCCCGGGAGCCTCGGTAAGGCCTGAGGACAGAGGCCTGTCCGGCAGCAGGTGCCCAGGCAGGAGGTTCTCCCGGGCTGCGTCCTCTGCTGCCACCTCGTGGTGGACGACGCCGGCTGGGCGGGAGAAGCCACCACGATGAGCCAGGGTTATAGGACACAGACGCGGACCCACAGACGCCCCCAAAACAGCAGGCCCCGCTGCAGGGCTGTGTGTGTGGCAGGGGTGGATGTGGACACTGAAGCCACCGCCATGCAAAGACACTTAAGACTCAGTACGGCAGAGGAACGGTTTATCCAACAGGTTAGGTGAACTGTTTTGGTAATTTCTAAAGGGTTCCGGAACGACAGACCCTTGCATTGATTTGTAGCGTACTTGTTCATAACGAGTAGGATTTGGGTGGTGCCCAGCGCGGTCTTCGGGTCAAGCAGGCCTCAGTCCTGTGTACCAGTGTCTCTGGTGCCTCTGCTGTCTCTGCTTTGCTGTTCCACCTTCACAAGCCAGCGGGTGGAATAAAGGACCCTTACATCTACTCAAGCCCCTGGATGCTGACTCCTCGGGGATCCCAGAACGGATGGCAGTGCTCGCAGACAATGGCGGGCTGTCTTGGGGCCCCCGTCTACTACTCCACTTGGAGAGCCCCTTCATCTTCCTACAGCATCCCCGTGGCCAGCACTGACTGAGGCTCCTGCATGCTGGGCGCCTAAGATGTACAGCTCGTTTCTCCCAGCTCCCCCAGACAGCAGGTGCTGCCGCATCTCAGCTTTGCAAATGAGGAAGCCGAGGCACGGAGGTTAAGTGACTCGCCTAGCGCCTGGTGCCCGGGAACACCCCCTGGTCTGCTGCTCCAGGGCCTGAGCCCCAGCCCCACGCTGCTGCATCTCCTGAACGTGCAGCAGTGCTGGCTGCTGGGCCGGGCGGCGGGGCCAGGCAGGAGGGTGAGCGCCAGCCTTCTCCAGGACCGGCAGCCGTCAACCGTGTGCACATTTGTTAATTAAAGACATCAGCAATACGCCAGCCAAGTCCTGGCTGGAGAGGACCGAGCTCTCCAAGAATCAATCCCATGTACTAATTTCATTTAGGAAGTAAGAGCATATTCATTCTGTCAGCTGCTTGCCTAACTCAATGCGGCTTTGAGGACCGCACACAAAGTCTTCTAGTAAACAGGGAGTCGGGGAGCGGGCCAGACCCCTCTCGCATTATGAAACTGGACTGTCAGCTTTATATACTTAAAGGCTGCTGTTAAAAGACCCACAAAGATCACGTAAAGCTTTGTCATCCAGACGAGAAATTCCAAACACTGTGAGCACAGCAGCGCGTGCCTCTCACACGTGCCCCACGGCACACGCCTGCTTTCTAGAGCTTTACGAAAATATTCAAGCCACGTTTTTCCCCAAAATGGTCATTGATCATTTGTTTAGAAATGTTTGGTATTTTATTTCAAACCAATAAAACACAAAAATAATTGCTGGCCCAGGTTTGTTTCCCACAAACAAGACTGACAAGTTTCCTCTTCACAGAATACGCCTGGAGTTCAGTCCACTTGTACGAAGGGTCTTACATCACCGCACTCTAGCTTTTGTTCCCTAGTGGAGCTAGCCGTGATGCTATTGAAATCACGCTAGACACATTTTGACGTGAACGAGGTGGCCGGGATGTGACAGGATGGGCTCTGGGGAAGAGGAAGAAGAGGAAGGAACATGGACCGCTTGAGAGTCAGGAGTTCCCGCTGGGCCGATAGCAAACCCTGAGCCGGGGGTGTCGTCGGGAATTGTGCACATCCTCGCCGTCCCACTGCCTTCTCTGTCTTCCAGCCCGCCTGCCACCTGCACGTGTGCTTCCGGGGAAGGAGGTGGGATCTGGAAAGGCACCCTGTGCTCTCCACCTCACCGGGGACTGCAGTAGTAAGGCCTGGGGCTTCACCGTTGGAGTTGAAAGAGCCCCTGCCCCCGTGCACCCACGTTTGAGTTTGGCTGACCGTGGAGTGGAGGGGATGTCCGGGGGGCAGCAGGAGGAAGAGGACGGACCAGTGGCGGGAGAGTGTGGCTGCGGAATGACTGGAGAATCATCATTTCTAAGTCATTCCTGATTCCCCCGTTCAGTTCTCTAAACCTTATCTGCAAAGTGGGGACCTAGAAAAATGAGAACGAGGATTAGTGATCCTAAAGGAGGGAATATGCAGAATTTAGCAACTTGTCTTTTTCAGGGAGAACCGCAAACCTTGAGTGCCCGTGTGCACAGTCCCTGGGTTCTGGGACGGCCGGGGTCAGGGTGGCCCTTGGGGCTTGGTCGTGGGGTGAGGTAATGGGTGGCTGCATGGTGTTGGGGTGCTCTGGGGACCCGCATTTCTTGCTGTGAGGCGTTCATTTGTAAACACATCGCTTACGTGGCGTCAGGGCTCCAGCCTTTTTCAAGTTGCAGAAACCAGATCCAACTGGCTTAAGCAAAACTGTCAGTTTATCAGCTCCTGTCATTGAAGAGACGGCTTCTGGCAGGTTTGAATCCAGAGGTTTTGGAGCTGTCAGTAGGACGCTGACGTTCTCTCCATCTTTGATTCCAGGCCCATTTCCTAGGTAACAGACTCCAGGCTCAGAGCATCTGCATAGTGGCCACCAGTGGCTCCAGCCTGGGCGGGCCTCCCCGGCTGTGGGTTTCATGCCTGTCTCTGAGCCAGCACTGCACCCAAGCATGACGGGGCCTGACTCACACCCCCGTCAGGGGTGGGTGATTGTGGTGGGGTCGCTTTCACTGGACCACGTGGGGTTTCCTTCCCACAGAAGGAAAGGTAGCTTTTGCTGAGGAGGGAGAAGCACTGTGGGTGGAAAGACCATAGACGTTGGCCCTATGTGCCCCGTGCGGTGCAAGCTGGTATAGGAGCTGCAGAAACAAGCAGCAAATCACGTAGAAGGAAACGTGTTCCTGCCGTTTAACGGTCACCGTCCAGCTGGGGGACATAAAGCCAGGACAGAAGAGCAGGGGCCGGGCTCGCAGCCTTGTCTGCACTGAGCTGCCCCTGGAGGTGTTACAGGGACCGATGGGCCAGGATTCTGTCCCCAGACGCGCTGGGTTATTGGATCTGGGAGTTTATTTCTAACGTGCATCCAATGTGGAGAACCAGGGATGTGAGGAGATGAAAGCCCTTGCAGGTAACTGTCCTCTGTCAGTGGTGTTGGGACACAGAGGCGGTGTCACCCTTGCAGGGTGAACTTGGGATGGTAGTGACCGCTGTGCAGATTTCTCTCTCGGTGGAGTCCGCCCAGGGCCCCCATTCTCGCCTGTTAGGCAGGAGCGTGTCCCGAAGTCATGGGGGGGATTCGGCCCCGCTGTCTTCTGACCCTTAAGCCACCATTATTAGTCAGGGGTGAAAGAGATTAACTTAAATGTGGCCCCTTTCTCCATCTTGTGTTTTAGTGGGTTTGAGCCCAGGAACAGAGAACAGAGGAGAAATGAGGAATAACGCAGAAAATGAAAATTGCACATCCACAGGTTGTGTGTGCAGAAGTGGGCAGAGGCGTGATTTCTGTTGTCCAGACCCTAAAGTCACATTCCTAAGTAAAATCTTCAGGTTATTTCAAACTTTGAGTCCAGCCAAAGACAGGCTTGGGAAGAGGAAGAGTGTCCTCGACGTGTGTGTCTCTAGGCTGAACCCCGATGACCGAACATGTTTGGAATTTTAATTAGGCATCCCTTAGCCTGTTTACAGATTCGAATTCTTCTCCCCTGTAGCTGGAATGAACACCTTCTGTAGGATGGAGGGCCTTGAAGTCACCTTAAGACGTTAGCCCAGCCCCTGGTGATAAGCACAGCTCCTTAGTCAAATGCTGTGCGTTTGGAGATTAACAAGTGACTTTTTTTTTTTCTGGTTGCGTTTTGAGGTTGGTGATGGGAACATCACTTCCTCTGGCTGAATCGTAAAAGTTGCACAAAAGGTTGCCAGTTCCCTTCTTTCAGTGTTTACTGAAGGGCTTCCTGAAAGCTAGTGAAACTCCTCAAATTATTGAAAATCATGTGGAGGTTTATGTTTAGAAGCAGAAAACGGCCAGGCTTGGTGAGTGTCCGTGTAACTGTCCTCACTAAGGAGCTACCGTCAACGAGGCCCTGTGACTTAAAGGAATTTTCTTCACTTTCTGCTCCCACAGGGCAAGTGTGACCCAACCTCGCTCGAGACAAAGGCAGCCTCGTCAGCTGAGGTAAGCAGCGCTCACGTTGGCTTATCTTCCTGCGTGCAAATGTCAGTTACATTTTTTTAATGTTAAACGTGAAGTCTTTTTCAATTTTCTTTGGTTATTTTACGCTGCCCGAAGTCCAGCAGAGCCAGCTGTGGTGCGCTTTCAGAAGAGCACAGCCCTACACAGTACAATTTAAATTCTTTGATGTTCTGCGTGAAACACAGAAACGCGAGTTGTGTAATAACGTCTTTGTACGGCAGGGGTCTGCCTTGTGCGTCAAACTGGGAAAGTCATCCTGCTTTCCCAGGAAGACTGAGAGTTTTATTCTGAGTCTGTGGGCCATTGGGGGTATCATATATGTGATTTTATGTGCAGCCATTCTTTTAAAACTCTATTACGTGCCTTCACAATACGCTGGCGTTAAAAGCAGCAAGTGAGATATCAAAGCAAGGCAGGGCCGCGATGCCGGGTGTCGCATGCCGTCTGCCTGGGGATTGGTGGGCTGGCGGCCGGCCAGCTTCAGGATCCTACTGCATGCGTGTTGAGGGTCCATCAGAAGCTTTTGTAGGAATTAGGCCTAAAACGAATTGTTTTAGATGGAGGTAGATTTCTCGTAGTATTTCAAGCAGCTGTCTGGTTCGAATACTCACATTATAAATAAGGAATTTTATGAGGCGGTTTTCTGGGTGTTTTGTTTCTCCAGCTCCCACGATCCCAGCCATAGTAGTGCTACGTGTACTAGCAAAGCCGAGGCACCTGTGATTGTCGGGGCTGCAGATTCCCCACAGGCACGGCAGGTGCGATGGGCCCGTTCCCTGTAGCTACCAAACAGGTCACAGAAGCCAGGGTTCAGGTCAGGCTTATTTAATCTACGTGATTGCGTCAGACTACGTTCTGTTCCTCCTAGACAGAAAGACTCCTGGTTTTCGGCATATTGGCATCTTTCTAATAGTCCTGTTTCACCAGCCTTGTCAAGGTGGTGGGCCCCCTGGAACCCGTGCAGGTCGGGAGCTGCTCCAAGAAGGGACGGCTTCTCAGCAACTCACCGTGGGTCGGGGGTCCCCAGGGGCTGTGCGGAGCCTCAGTAGTTCCAGGACCTGTATTCCTGGAGCAAAGGAGGCTGGGGCTGTGAGTGGCCGAGCTTGCATTTGGTTGCCGGTATGCGTGCAAACAATGCTTATCACCGAATGCCAGGGTTTTACTTTTACACGCTTGGGCTTTTCCTCTCTGGGTCTGACTGTATTTTTATCAACAGCCCAACTTGGTTGAAAAAAAGGTCCTCGCTGCTGTCAGCCTGTATGAGTTAGATTTCCTTATTAGACATAAAAATTGTGTCCGTAGAATTAAAAATTAATGTTTTTTACATGGCTATATAAAATCAAGGTGGTTCTAATTATTTTAGCTAAGTGACTAGATAGATGTCAGGACTATTTTGAACTGCGTCCTAATTTTAGTAAACTCAGGAAGCAAAGTGAGTTGTGGCACGACATTGACCTTTTGTACTTTTCTCATAACCTTTTCTAGGTCTAGTTTATAACCTGTTCAAGGAAAGCATAATTAAGCTCTAGCTGGTGATTCTTAGTAAAATTTCATTTGGCTTTATATGGAAGCACACAGATGTGGGAGCGACTGTGTGTCTGTTGGAAAAATCAAGTCTCATCGTATGATCCCCGTATAGACCAGCCACAGCGAACAGGAGTGACGTTTCAGGAGGAGCACGTTGCTCTTTTCTTGGTCGTAGAAATGAACGTAGGCAAATAAAAGGAGTCTGGTGGGTGATGGACTGGGTACTGGGGTGGGATAGAGATGCGGGGCCCTTGGGCATCATTTCCTCTGCAATCGATGGCCAGGCCTACAAGGTGTGACCTGTAAGAGCCACGGTCGGGACTGCAAAGCTTTTCACAGAGGGTGGTTGTTTCCATCAGGCCTGGGTCACATCCTAGTTGAGGCTTCTGGGAGCCCGGGAGCAGCTGCTGGGGGTGGCCTGCTCCCGTCGAGGACTCTTAGCCCTCCAGTGGGTGAAAATGCTTGGCCGTGTTTTCAGATCCACCTTGAATATGATGAGTAGGAGTCCCTTCTTATATTGAGGATGAAACCCACGAATCAGGCCTGGGAGCACCTGAAAGCGTGGAAAAGGTCCTAGGACAGCCATGGATCACAGCAGTTTTCCTTTCCCTCTCTCTCTCCCCCTCTCTTTCCTTATGTATTTTTAATAAGACTTTGCAAAACTCTGTGTTGAACAGATCGTTACACCAACTGAGAGTATTAGAGGGGCTCCTGTTTAAAATCCTAACACAGATTTAGCTGCTGGGGTGTGAGCACGTGCTCCTTACAACTTTGATAGGAAATACAATGATATTTTACCAGGAATGTCGTGGAAGATGCTGATTGGCTGACACAGCGATTAGTCATTTGCATCTTTCACATGATAACCGCCCCCCTCCTCCTGTTTTAACAGCAAATTGAATTTCCTCTTACTCTATTATGGTTTCACTCTTTATTTGGTTTTATAAGAAGAAATTTAAAAAGGAGACAGAGGAGGTTAAAATTCCAAGGGGAGGACATTTCTTTGCCCAAGCACTCACCCTGCACAGGACAGAAGGGTGGCTTCTTTAGGGCAGCTTCTGCCCCTGTAAGGGTGGTTTTGGTCTTTTCCCTCTTTTTCCTCTTTTTTTTTTTTTTTTAACTGCTGTGGAATGAACACACATGCCCTTTTTAGAGAGTGGATTGTTCAGTGAGCTATTGATTGGGCGGAACTTTATAAGAAAGAAAAAGCAATTGTTCCCTCAGTTTCCTGCTGTTTGGAGCAGAGGAATGAGGCCAGTCCTGGTCATTACTGTGCAGGACTTGAGGCCAGACTGCAGCTTTACCAGGGGAGACGAGGACAGACATACAGTTTTGCACGAAGATGAAAAGCAAGGCCAAGGCTGTGCCCGGTTGTGAGATCAGGCCCTGTGCCGCACACGCACCTGTCCACCGCCTGCCTGACATCAGGGTGTGTGTGTGTTTGTGTTGTGCCTGTTTGGTGTTTTTTTTTTTTTAATATAAATTTATTTATTTATTTGTTTTTTATTTTTGACTGCGTTGGGTCTTCGTTGCTGCGTACGGGCTTTCTCTAGTTGCGGCGAGCGGGGGCTACTCTTTGTTGCGGTGCGCGGGCTTCTCATTGCGGTGGCTTCTCTTGTTGCGGAGCGCAGGCTCTAGGCACGCGGGCCTCTTCAGTAGTTGTGGTGCACGGGCTTAGTTGCTCTGCGGCACGTGGGATCTTCCCGGGCCAGGGATCAAACCCATGTCCCCTTCATTGGCAGGCGGCTTCTTAACCACTGTGCCACCAGAAAAGCTCTGATGTTGTTTTAATTCCTAATAATTTCTGAAACAATCCATTCTTTTGCCAGATACCTCAGTATGCAACTAAATAAGGTGGTGACTCAAACTTAACCCTTTGAAAAGAAACTTAGTTAAAACTCTGCTGGTGTGCGTGGAACATGGTGGCCACTCAATAAATATTGGTGGAATATTAATCCGGCCTCGCCTCTTTTCCAGAATTCCTGGCGAGTGGAGGCCTGGCTGAGACACTCCTGTATGACAGACAGTCCCCTGCTGCATCACAAAGGAGCTTTCAGTTTCGCAGTTTGAAAGGGGAGCATGGGCTGCCTTCTCTTTTCTGTTTTGCCTTGTAATGGCCATGCCTTAAGCTCCTCATCCAGGACCATATTGATCCTCTGAGGATGTGGAGCCCTGGAATAAGGGTGATTTTTCTGTTTTACTGCGTCTTTTTCATCAGATCTTTTCTTGCCTCTGCCCTGAATCCTGAAGCGTATGAATTGATGCTCACAGGTGCACTCTGCGTGTTGGTAGTGTTGATGAGGTGACGGTGATGGGTGACATTAACAGATGTGTGAAGCAGAGGGAATCAAAGGCAGGAATCTGGGTTTTCAGTCTGTTTTCAGGGACAGAAGTTCTACCATGGAGCTGAGCTGCCTCCACCTCCACTAACTCAGCTCCGGGTTAAGGCTCTTCCCGCATTCAGGCCACAGTGGGTGTGTGGACGTCTGTGCAGGGCAGGGGTTACATTGCCTCCCCCGCCCCATCGCAGACCTGGGGCAGGTAAACGAAGGCACATCAGGACTGCAGTGTCACAAGGATGGGTGCAGACATCTCCACGGGGCAGGTGGGGCACCAAGGGACGGTTCCAGAGCAGTGGTGGTAGCAGAGGAGATGCCTACAACTAAAAAGAAGCACAATGCAACCTCTGCACTTTTTTTCATTCCCTCCTTGAACAGTCACGAAAGAGACAAATACAGTCTCATTCCTATATTTCTGTAGTTGTAGGACGATCTCTCCCAGTCTGCATGTAGCCCTTCAGTGGAAACTAGCTAAGTATTCAGAGGCATATGTGGAGCTAGGAATATCCTTTGATCGAGGTCATACTTTTAAATTTCCTTTGGGGATATCTGGGGAAAAAACTAAACATTAATTTTAGGGAAAAACTCACCCCAAATTTTAACGTATTCAGCTACAACTTACTTCCCATCCCCCAACCAAAACTGACAAAGTTTACAGGCCAAAAAATCCCAGAATTCCTAAGCCTGTTCATTATGTTCTAGGATCCCAGGTGATCCTTTTTTCTTCCTCATGCTTTTCTATAATTTCCAAAGAAATCTAAACTACTAATGCAATAATCATATCTTAAGAAATAATTAGCCAAGACTCAAGTCATCCTAAAAATATTAAAATAACTGTAATCATTGGGTGATGATTATATTACAGATGTCTGGGATTTAATAACAGATGGCTAACACTAATAGCTTACATAATTTCACCAACTGAAGGGGAAGTTTAGTGGCATTTAGTGACAAATGGCATGAAAAAAAGTAGTCAGTTCATTAATTGACAAGTCATTGCGATTTGCTCTGCAGCATAAGAGTTGTCACCATAATTATACACCCAAGCAACCCAAAGGGTTTGAGATTTCTGCTTGACATTTGCAGTTCACCTTGTAAATGTCTCAGTCATAATCAGGGCTGTAATGACATTGCCCTGTGGCGAATCAGAGAAGGAGGAAGTGCTCTGTTTATTTCTAACGGCATTAGGACTGTGCCGTCGTGAAGGCCAGCACCTCACTTCCTACTCACTCCCTCCACTCATCAGAGCTGTGTACCTACCATCGGTCAGGCAGCTTCACGGGGTCACTGTTTCCTTACTGTTGTTACTGCTCGTACAGACGAGGGACTGGAGGTCAGTACAACCAAAAGGTGACGCTTAGTCTTGTGTCTTTCAAACAAGCAGGAAGCTTTTCAGTTCTCTCTTCTAAATGCCAGCTCGCCATCTTACACCTGGTACTGCAGTTTAGGGTAGCATTTTCTAAATCATGGTCTCATGGGGGAAAAAAGAGCCATGGGAAATCATAGCTATCTTTTATAATCTCGTAAAAGTTAAACAAAGCTACTATTGTTTTATTACAAGTTGGCCTTGTATGAGGCTCTATACTAGTGTGCACCTGGCCTGTCGATCAGCTACAGATGCAGTGACTCCAGGGGGGATTAAAAATGTCAGAGTGGAGGGGCTTCCCTGGTGGTGCAGTGGTTGAGAATCCGCCTGCCAGTTCAGGGGACATGGGTTCGAGCCCTGGTCCGGGAAGATCCCACATGCTGCGGAGCAACGAAGCCCATGCACCACAACTACTGCGTCTGTGCTCTAGAGCCCTTGAGCCACAACTATTGAAGCCCGTGAGCCACAACTACTGAAGCCCATGTGCCTAGAGGCTGTGTTCCGCAACAAGAGAAGCCACCACCATGAGAAGCCCGTGCACTGCAGTGAAGAGTAGCCCCGCGCACCACAACTAGAGAAAGCCTGCGCACAGAAACAAAGACCCAACGCAGCCAAAAATAAATAAATAAATTTATTAAAAAAAAAAAATGTCAGAGTGGGGAGCTGCTTGGCCGGCCAGCCGTACCTGACGCACCTGCGGAACAGCAGCCAGCAGTGGCCCCGGCGACGCCCGGGAGCTTTCCCCAGCCCTTGGTTTTCTGTGGAGCATAGCCTGGGAAACACAACTTACTGGGCTAGAGATGCCCCAGGCCTTAACGATGTCAACACCCGCGACTGGTTCAACAGAAAGAGCTCTCCATACTCCTTTCTCGGAGGCATAATGTCGCCCTAGTCCTGTGGTGCTTCTCATATGATTTTACTCGGGGATGCTTCCCTTCCACAGCACACAGCGACCGTTCTTCATACCGTTCGTTACAGCACTGGCTTTGGCCAGCAGTGTGGTCACGTTGTAGGATGAGAAGAGGACCAGACCGGAAGCTCACGGACCTGGGGCGCAGTCCTACCCTCGCCCCCCTCGGCCACTTGGTAAATATGACTTCGGTTAGAGGCCAGGTCACCTGGCTGGGTGGCTGTGAAAGGATGGAGCTGAACAGGAGATAAACTGTCAGATCTTCTAAGTACTTAGTTTTTCTTCCGTGTGTATATTTATACATATACATAAACACACACAGATATACTCTCTCTATAAATACATAAATGTATAGTATACAAATGATACGTTCACAAACATGTAGATATATTTGTTGCTCATGGTCTCCAGATTCTTCTCACAAACGTTCCGCTCGCGTTATTAGAAGTTGCTCATGCGTCATCAAGGGTTTCCACTGCACTTTTGAGAGTGTTGACCCTCCAGCTCCAGTGCTTGGGGAGGCTCACGGCCCTGACTCGAGCGGGTGGTAAAAGGCCAGCATCCCGCCGCCCCCGGTCCTGCACACCTGCTGGCGGTGGGCTGACCAGCCTTCCCGTCGGGACGTCCCCGCGTGTCGGCTTCGCCCCTTCCCACCCCCAGCCCTCTCTGTCTGCCTGTGACCTACTCCGGTGGCTTCGATCTCACCACAGCCGCTCTTATGAGAAGGGAAACGTGCTCCGTGTTGCTAGATCCCCTGCATGACCTCCTGGTACGTTTCCAGCTTGATCTTCCAGCAGCGGCGGTAGCGTGGACCACACTCCCTCTCGGGAACGCCCGCTCCCTTTAGCGGTGGTGGGTCAGGCCCCTGGCTTCCCCTTGCCTTGTGGTTCTTCCTTGTGGGCCCTCTCCTTTGGGTCCCTTTCTTCCACCCATCCCTGAAGTGTACCTAAACCCCAATGTGCTCTCAGCTCCCGTGCGCCAGGAGGGCCATCTATACCCCTCCCCCACTGGGGGTCACCAGCCCCTGAGCAGTGATCCCCAAAGTGCGGGTGTGACCACATGCTCGGTATTAAGACACTGACAGCAGCCCTGGTGTCCGCAGACTCCACACATGTCCCTTCCATTTAGAACTCTGCGTGCTTTCCACTCTTTCTAGCTAAACAGTAAGAATCCTAAAATGAATGATCTTAGAGGAGTTCTTGAAAAGCATTATGTGTGATATAATCAGTATTGGATGGTGGACGTGTGGACAAAAACCGAATCGTGAGGTCGTAAATTTGAGGAAAAATCTTTAAAGGACTACTTGATATTTTGCTCTTTCTCAAAATAAAAGGACATTTGTATCTCTTGCTTTGTTGATTTCTTTGGTTTTTATTATTTATTTATTTTTTGTTTTCCTTTAATTTGTTTAACAAACCCTTGTATAATACTTTTATGTCCCAGGCACTGCTCTAAGCACCTTACAGACATTAACTCTTTAATGCTCATATCCGTATGAAGTAGTCACCGTGATCGTTACTGTGTCCGTTTTACAGGTGGGAACACTGAGGCAGTTACTGCTCAGGGTCGCACAGCCGAGGGTGGAGCTGAGACTTGAACCTGAGCTCTGTGGCTTTAGGGTCTTAGCCCAGTGATGGTGCTAAGTTGTAGACATTTGCCAAAATCAAAGACGGTTTTCTCCTGTGATTTCTTTTGTGGAAGTAAATAACACTTTTACATTCTCTTCATATAACCCTTTGATGACTCAAAAACGATTTGAAATTACTCTTAGCCTCCACTTTTTCCATGCTAACCAAACGACATCAGGCAGGGTTCAGCTAAGCCTGAAAGTCAGGAACTCTGAGGCAAGAAATCGGGCTCCTCCTAAGATCCTGCTCTTTGCTCCAGGACCTCTAAGTCAGCGGGTCCCCAATTTTTTTTTTTTTTTTTTTTTAGTATGAGACTCCTTGTTTAAAATAAAAACAACAATAGTAAATCACAGACCGCCCACCCACATCACAGTGGTTGCGTTTTTGTTATCCATGCATTGAGCAAAGCTGCATGAATCCTTCAGTGCCTCTAAATGAAATGAATTGATTCATCGTGGTGTTCATACTTGCAAGCTATACCACGTGTATATTTATTTTTTATTTTATTTTTTAAAGGGCTTCAAATGCTTGGCTTTTTATTTATTTATTTTTGGCTGTGTTGGGTCTTCATCTCTGTGTGAGGGCTTTCTCCAGTTGTGGCAAGCGGGGGCCACTCTTCATCGCGGTACGCGGGCCTCTCACTGCTGTGGCCTCTCCCATTGCGGAGCACAGGCTCCAGACGCGCAGGCTCAACGGCCATGGCTCACGGGCCCAGTTGCTCCGCGGCATGTGGGATCTTCCCGGACCAGGGCTCGAACCCGTGTCCCCTGCATTAGCAGGCAGATTCCCAACCACTGTGCCACCAGGGAAGCCCATGCCCTTTTAACGTCACTTGCACTCCTGATCCCAGCTGTGAGGACTCAGCCACGTGGTCCCATCCTAACCAACCCGCCTGCATCCTGGGCCTGGGAAGAGGAAAGACGTGGTGAACACATGGGGTGGCTTTGGACACTACAGCTCTGAGATGTCTGTCTGATCCCTTGGGGGCCCAGAGAAGTGGAATTCTAGGTTTTGTAAAGGAAGCCACGGCCTGATGCTTCAAAGTTGACATTATGGTGTCATGGAAACACAAGATGGGCGCTGTTTAGGGTGGGGATGGCGGTTTATTTCCTGGGCTGGATCGTGCCAGCATTTTTGATTCGGCTGCTGGAGGGCAGATGCCCAGTCTGATAGCGGTTCCTTTCAAGCAGGGACCAGAGAACAGTGGTAGCTGTTTTTCAAAATAATTTCTCTTAAAAATGTATTTGGAAGATGAGTAAGCCAAGATTGTCATGACAATTTTCTATGGCATAAAATAAAAGGCAATTTCTTGCTATAGTCACCATGGCAACATTCAGTTCACATACTTATACATACCTGCCGTTAAATTCCATCGGCAGTGAAGGGTTTCTATTGCAAAGCCACTAGATCTGACATGACCGTGGCTTAGCCAGAGACCCAAGACCCCATCTTTTTGCTAATGCATTTTCCAAAGGACTAAGCCCGAGATAATTACCTTTTAATTCCTGTGGAAGTTCGAATTGAACTGCAGTTAGGATAGTGTTACAAAGAGTCTGATAATTTTAGGTCGGGGTTGTTCAGACAGACAGATACAACGTTTACTTGGATAAATGCGTGTTAATCAATTCTCCTATTCAGGAAAAAGAACGTATAGAATATGTGCTCCAGAAGCAATGGAATGAATGATAAGTTGTTCTGGAAGAACAAATTTCCTGGAATAGCAACCACTTGAGAAACAACAACTGTGCTTCAGCCATTTTCATTTGATTGGAAAGATGTGTTTAACATATTAAAGGACGAGATGAGCAGGGCTGTGCACTGCCCCAAATCTGGGCCATTTCTGTCCATTTCAGTCTTGAATATCCTCTTTATCTTCAATTCCTTCTTTTCAGGCCCTGTCATTTTATACCAATATATTTTTACACCCACACCCTCAACCATGACTTGTATTATCCGTCACCTCAAAAGCTGATTGGTAGTTTTTTCATATTTCATGTTTAGGTCTTCAGAGGAGGAACCTGTTTACGTATTAAAAAGCAGCTTAAAAAAGGAAGCTCTTAAGCAGCGAAGGTCCACCTCTGAGCTGCTGCTCTCCTCTCAGAGGTTGCTTCGATGCTACACTTGCGTGCTTCTGGCTGTACCGAGACACAGCTTGACGCACAGCCATACAGGGCTGATCGTTCTGGAGGGAACATAGGGATTCAGTTTTCACAGGGAAGGCAAAGCAGACTTTTCTGTTACCCACATGGGACATACTCCAAGTTGGCCTGCAGCAGATGGAGAGAGAAAGTGCATGTGCATGGGAGAGCGTGCACCTGTGCACGTGTGTGCACGTGTGCACGTGTGAGTGTTGTGTGCGTGCGTGTGCAGGTGTGTGTGTGCATGTGTGAGTGTGTTTGTCTAGGCGTCCATGTGGAAGAATTACTTAAAGGACTAATAACACCGGATAACGCAAACCTTGCACAATCGGTGCGCATTAGTTGACCCGGCGCCACCTGAAAAAATAAGCCACCGTTTTTCATTTTGCCCTCTCCTCTATCTGTCGCCTTCTCTCAGTGCCTGGGGGTGCCTTTCGCGCGCCGGCAGGTGGCAGGTGTGCTGCGGCGAGGGGCTCACAGCCCGCCCCTCGTGGCGTCTCTGAAAATTTCCCAGTTTTGAACACTTGACTCGGTCCACGTGGACTCCGGCTTCGGCGATTGGGCCGGAGGCCGGGTACACCTGTTGAGGCTGCGAGCGCTGCGCGTTAACTCTGCGAGGAGACGGACGCGGGCAGCCTGGAGGCTGGTTCTCCGCTCCTTACCCCCCGGTGGGCGCGCAGGCCGTCTGGACTGCGGCCAGAGCACGTGCGTCCCGCCGCCAGAGCCCTGCCAGCCCCGCGGACGTCCTCTGCTGGGGGAGGGGAGGGGCGAGGACGGGTCGGGGGGAGGGCGGGGGGCGTGGTCCTGGGCGGCGGCCGGGATGCAGGATGGGAGGAGGCGGCGATGCGGGATGCGGGACGCGCGATGGCTCAGACCAGCCCAGCAGCTCCTGGGCCTGCGGACGGAGGGGACGGAGGATGATCGGCCTGCCGCGCAAGAAGCTGCAGAAACTGTTTCTCAGAAAGGTAGGGCAGCCCTCGCACTAGAACTGGGGTCCGGGGAAGTTTTGACGGTTTTTATTTTCTGCTGGGAAACTGATAATGTGACAGAGATCTTGGCAGGTGAAGGGCAAGTTCGAAAGTTGTTTTCTGGGACAGAGTGAAATTCTGTGTGTCCTTAAATGTGAAAGGGTCATAGGTCACAGATGGAGGCAAAGAGCAGGTCAGCAGCTGGGGTGAAGGCGGTCGCCCTCTTTTTGAGGTTGTGTTACAGCCCGAATGGATTTAATCTTATGCTCTCGTGTGCTTTCACAGTCGAGGGGAACCGGGGCCACTCAGTCATTTTCCTGCAATTTTAGAAGCGAAGGGGAGAAAATGTGACAAAGTTGATGTTTATTGAAGCTGTTACTAAAAGGTAAAGTTACTGAAAGGTGAAGAGAATCAGATTTAGAAGTTTGCCCTTAAAAACATTTTTTTTGCCTTTTTTAGAACGTTTTTATTGTAGAAAAATATACATAACATAAAATTTACCATTTTAGCCACTTTCAGTGGCATTAAGTACATTCACATTGTTGTGCAGCCGTTACCACTGTCCGTCTCCAGAACGTTTTCGTCTTCCCGAACTGAAACTCTGTGCCCATGAAATTATAACTCCCCATTCCTTCTGCCCCACCCTGCCGAGTTTGCCCGTTTTTAAGTGAAATAACTCAAACACATAATAGTCATATGTAATAAGTATGCCTCAGATTACAGTCCAAACCAGGTCATGCAGAATAATTCCTGCAGTCTGTTCTCTGGATTTGTTAGAGAAATTACTTTGAATTGTATCTCATATAACTGTCTTTAAAAACGATAGGTGTGAAATACAGGGTTTTAAAAATCACAGACATACGCAGGGGTATAGGATTTGCGAGTCATAACACTTTTTTGAAGAAAATCTGTGACTTTCCAACAACGTGCATATAACTTTTCTTAAGTTGGGGAAGAAATGTTCTGATTCTCTTGTTTTAGTAACTATCTCTAGGTGTGCATATGCATATATTGCAAACTGTGGTTAATAAATATTCTTTGTGTGTAGATCTGTATGCATGAAAATATAATATTGAACTAAACTTATGTTTCACTTTAAAATCACTCCTGAAATAATATTTCTAATGATTTTATAAGGGGAAATGAAAGTCGTTTCCTTCCAGTTTGGGGGTGAAGGAAACTGAGGCATTAAGGAACGGGCACGTGCCCGCTTTCAGAAGCAGGAACAGATCTGCTTGTAAAAGCCGCACCCTCTGGCTCCCAGCCCCTCACCCACCCAGCCCTTACGTCTGCGACGTCCTTGCCCTCATTCGCCATGTGGCCCTTTGCTCTGATGTAAGTGAACCTCACATCTCTGGGAGTATTTCCTTACTGAAACCCCTTCTTATTCCCAAAGACATCGATAAAGTCAGCAGATATATTCCATAAGAGATTAAAAAGTGAGTAAATGCAGATATTGAGGCAAAGGAAGCAAGGCACAGCAGGCTGGGGCCAGCTCTGAGCTTGCTGGCTTCCCAGGGGTGGACACAGTGTGAGCTCACACCGCAGACAAAAGCCCAGACCCAGTTGTTCGGGTGGACACATCTCTTTCTGTCCCTGAGCCCAGAGAGGAGCACCTCCCGCGGGTCCTCCTAAAGAGGGCACCACGTAAATGCAGTGAACGGTATGCCTAAGGGTAGCCTCTGTGAAGTGCAGCACGTTTCTCAGTAATGCCTTTTGTAATGCTGTGAATTGTAAGCGGAGGGGGTCAGACCAAAGTACAGAGCAGAAAAGCACTTCTATCCAAAGTCAGCTGTATGTGGTTCAGGTAAACAGCTCTCTGGAGAGCTGCATCATCCAGGGACATTTGAAGCTGTCTGATGTCACACCCCCAGACAGTTCTCCGCAGCTTTGGGGAGGAAATCCATAAATTTTGTTAGGATTTAGTTTGGGTTCCTTGACAAGTACAGGAGTGCAGATTCTCTATGTGGCAGGTTACGAGGAGGGGCTCATGACATTTGGAAGCTGGAAGAGGTCTTAGAAATCTCACAGCCCATACACTTCATTTTCTAGATGAAGAGACTGGGGGCCTGAGAAGCTGAAATGCCTTTTGCCCAAGATCACAGGGTGAGTGAGTGGCAGAGCCTGGGCCAGACCTGAAGCTTCGGACACCCACTCCTGAGCTCTTCCCTTTATCCCATGGTGGGGAGGGTTCAGCAGAGCCGCTCGAGGGCTGGAAGTGTGTCTCCCCGCCTGTGTCAACCCTGTGTGTATTATGGGGCTGCTGACCCTGGAGTGACCACGCTGTCCCAACGGGCTAGCGAAGGCAGATTCCAAATCCCTTGCTCAGGAGGGCACCTTCCGTATACAGACCAACCACCCCGAGCCCACACCTAACCATTCGCTCTGTGGCGCTCTCCCACTCCAGGCCACCGTCCCCTGCCCTGATCACCCCAGGGCCAGGTACCCGACGGCTGGGGACAGCCCCAGGAGGGGTTCAGACTAGCCTGTGCTGAGCTTTGCTCACCCAGCCGTGCCTGTTCCTTCCCGTGGAAACTACAGTAAAGGCTCACCCCCGCCCTCCTCCCAACCCGCCCTCCTCCCACCTCCTGACTGGCCGGCCTCCCTCCGTGGTCCTCCCCACACAGGGAGCCAGGGGCCTCCTTCCCTCTTGGGAACTGTGGGTAACAAACCGTCTTCTCAGTGGTCGTTGTCTCCTGATCCACTGGCCTGGCCATACCTAAATAATAATAATGAAACCTGGACTTTAAAACACTGTTAGTTGTTTTTGAAACTTTCAGCACGTATGTTGTGGGCAATGAGACAGTAGTAGGACCAAGTTCCTGAAATTGAGAAACCACTCCAGGTGAGGACGGGCACAGGAGTGACTGTAATGAAGGCAAAGACCACACAGATTCTGCTTTAAGGAGAGGCTGCGGTGCTACGTGCCCTGTCCTGCGCCGGGCTGAGATAGCTAAGGGCTGCAGGTCTGGGGCCGCCCAGCCTGGGGGGCAGCAAAGGAGTGCGTTACAGGTGAAGTGCGCAGCTGAGCAAAGGTGTCTCCCAGAATCTGGGTTCCTCATCATTGTTGCGTTGGATTACTAGGTTACTGACACTGATCTGTCCTAAAATTTCAGGTAGGTGAGCATCTTCATGTTTCATGGTTAACCCCTGATAGCCCACGGGCAAAGCAGTCCTGGATGTTTTTCCAGTTTCACAGATATTGAGGGCTGTTTCACAGTCACACTGTCTGTAATAATAATAGGAACTTCGTGATAGTCGCACATCACGTTAACAGTCTACGTAATTAGCAGTCCAAGTGGGTTTCCAATGATGTGATGGGTTCCCATGCTGACAACAGTTCATCTTTTCCCTGTGGGTCCATTTCCAAACTCAGAGCCATCTGAGTCGGTATGTTTTGTGCTTCTACAACATGAGAAAAGACAGCTGTGGAAGAATGTTGCATAGGGTCATCCAGAGACGGTGATTTTTATATAAATATAGGACACTTTGTGTTTAATGAAGGATGAGAGGAAAACTTCTGACAGCGTCATGCACAGCTATTTTGTGATATAAAGTGTAAGCAAAGTTTTGACTTGCTCGGATTAGGGAGGAGAAATGTAATTGTGTTGTCTTAAAAACGTAAAATTGTGACAGATTTCTACCACATTTAAGAGCCACGGACAGAGACGCATTTTTGTTTTTGTTTTTGTTTTTTTACGGTACGTGGGCCTCTCATTGTTGTGGCCTCTCCCGTTGCGGAGCACAGGCTCCGGATGTGCAGGCTCAGCGGCCATGGCTTACGGGCCCAGCCGCTCCGCGGCATGTGGGATCCTCCTGGACTGGGGCACAAACCCGTGTCCCCTGCATCGGCAGGCGGACTCCCAACCACTGCGCCACCAGGGAAGCCCCAGAGACGCATTTTAAAAAGCAGTTTATATTAGAGATGATGTGAAGACAGCTAATCCCAAACATTTGCTATTTGAATTGTTAAAAAGTGGCTGTAGAAATACATGACCCACGTCAAGGAGGAGAGGGCGGGGTCTGCAAAATGTATCCAATAAACATTTGCCAATTTATTGATTCTCTTTTCCCATGTTATCAATGAGAACTTACGTTCCGAGGAAGTTCACAGCAGCGAAGCTTCAGAGAAGCTGAAGAGACAGGGTTAAGAAGGTCAGCAGCTAGAATCCAGGGAAGAAAGGGTCAGTGTTCTTACTGTGGGTGTGACTCCAGTAGCTTCGGGGCCATCCTTGTGGCTCTGAAAACCCCTTGTTTGTGGCGGTTTGAAAACAGAGGGGAAAGAAACGTGGATCCACTTTCTGTCATGCAGGGTGGTATCAAGAAAATACTGAGACGGCCCCTGCCTTGGAAAATATAACAGAGATTTTAAGATATAGGGTTTTTACAGAGATTAATTTTCTGAAGTTATGGCTAAAGTTTTAGTTGCAAGAGGTTTATTTTGAAATGGACAAAGAAAATTGGGTGAGTCCCGCTATATAACCGTAAGAGATGGCATCTCCTTGCTCTGCCTGAGGACGATGGTCCGTCCCCTCCATAAATACTTACTGATGGGGCACTTGATTTGCACCAACTGGGGTCTAGGGGTACAGCCCTAAAACAGACAGGTGGGCTTACGCTCAGCAGCTTACAGTCTTGCAAGACAGTCAGCCCCTGTGCCCTAGATAAATGATGCTGAGGAGTGAGATGCAGAACTAGCATAACTGCAGACGAGAGGAGTTCGTTTCTAATGCAAGGGAAACGGCATCTTGTTTCTGCCCTCCGCAGTGACTACACCCACAGAATAAACTTCAGGATTGGGCCCTGCGTATCAGAGCAAGTAGGCCGGGTGCAGTTGGTGCATGGAAATATTTAGCTCCTAGCAGAATACATAAGGCTTGCTACGAGGATCAGGGATGGGGCCTCGGCAACCTCCCAAGTAAATCGTCCCCAAGAGCATCCATCCATCTGGCCCAGAGTTCACCAGGAAATGAACCGACACCAGCACAAAACTGTGGGGAGGATGTGGGGGGGAGCGGTAATCTCAACAGATAGTAAACGGTCTCCAAGGCCAAGAATCATCCTCTTCTGCGGTAACCTTATCACTCACTATGGATCTACCGTCCTTGAGTTAATTTAAATACTTAATAACTAATTAATATTCTATACCAGTGTCATCTTTTGAAGTAACTCTCTCCCTACAGGTTTGCTATCTACTGCATAAAATGAGATTTCTCTCTCTCTTTCTGTTTATTGTAAATTGTCTCCTTAAACTCAAGTGCCTCCTGCCGTTCTTGAACCTGAAGCAGCGGTTTTCAAAGACTGTCTGTGCTCTAGTTTTCCCTTCAACGTCGTGGGTGTGCTTCACAGACCCACGACTCAGAGGCTGTGCCCCTGTGTGAAGTCTCCAGCATGTGTACAGATGGGCCTTAGGTGGGTACTGCCCAGGTGACTAAGGCTAGCCCTGTCTGGAGGGTCACAGATTATTAATAACTAACACAGAAACGAAGTCTTTATGTAAAATGATATGCATCGATTGGATCTAGCTTCTAGTAAATGCACATGAGCCGTTGATACAGCCTTTAGAGCAAGATTTTTAAAATGTCAACAGCCAGGTGCAGATTAAATGCCCTCTTGTTTGGACAGGAAGAAAGCGGTAACTCGCAGTCTGCACAGCCCCTGCCTGGTCTTGCCTCTCTGTTCTTTAGGCCCCTTTTCATGAGATGACTGGCTTCTGCCTTTCAGGATTTTCTTTGCTCCTCGGGTATGACTGTGAACGTCAGGAAGACCATTCTGTTTGGTCTATAGATTTCCAGGAGTCTGTGCGTCTGTTTGGCTTTGCATAAAACCCCCTAAATCAGCTAAGTATTAGAATCCACTAGTGATACAAAATCCGGTGCATCTGGCTTGAGCAAAAAACGGGAACTTACGGGGCTCACAAACTGAAAACTTAGAAATCCGTGATTCAGAGTTCAGGGACACTCTCCATCCGGGCTCCTGGCCTGGGTGGGTTCTTCCCAGGCTCCACCTGGTGGCCGCCGGCTGTTTCAGACTCAGGTCCTCACACAGGCGGTCCAGCGGAAGACAGGGTCCTCGTCCCTGCCTGCTTTCAGCCTCTGGAATCTGTCACCGAAGGGCAGTTCTCCATGGGGACAGGCCCTGAGACAGACAGGCCCATACCAGCTTCAGGCTCCCCTCTGAGGGTTCAGGCACGTGCTGACCGTCTCCTGCAGTGGAGCAGATTGCCCGCAGCGAACCTAGAGAAGTCCCCCCGTGACTGGGGTTGACACAGGACTGTGCAGTCCCCTCCTCTGGAATAATCCGTCCCCTTGGCCTGTGAGATTCTCCATCTGATCGCTCCTGGCCACAGGGTCTTCCCACACCTCACCTACGAAGAATAAGCTGACAGCTTTTTTTTTTTTTTTAACATCTTTATTGGAGTATAATTGCTTTACAATGGTGTGTTAGTTTCTGCTTTATAACAAAGTGAATCAGTTATCCATATACATATGTTCCCATATCTCTTCCCTCTTGCGTCTCCCTCCCACCCTCCCTATCCCACCCCTCTAGGTGGTCACAAAGCACCGAGCTGATCTCCCTGTGCTATGCGGCTGCTTCCCACTAGCTATCCATTTTACGTTTGGTAGTGTGTATGTGTCCATGACTCTCTCTCGCTTCGTCCCAGCTTTCCCTTCCCCCTCCCCATATCCTCAAGTCCATTCTCCAGTAGGTCTGTGTCTTTATTCCCATCTTAGTCCTAGGTTCTTCATGACTTTTTTTTTTCTTAGATTCCATATATATGTGTTAGCATACGGTATTTGTTGAAGTCACAACTGTGAAGTTTTCAGGGCAGCGTGGGGTTTGCCGAACTAATGCTGTAATGTCTTATTTCTGTGCTGATTCCCCACTGACCCCAGGAGGCTGCCGTGACCTGTAGCTGCAGGTCTTAAGCCTGGTGAGCTCAGCGGTTTGCTGACACCCCAAGGAGGGACATTTCACACCTTCAGTGTGGCCAGGATGCAGCCCCACCTCTGTTTAGGGCAAATAGAATCTGTCCCCCGAGAGCTGTGCTTCCTCTCTGGATGTGATCCCACTCTACACAGCAAGAGGGAGATCGCACCCCTGGGCCAGTTTTGAGTGACTCAGCGCGGGGCGCTTGGATTTATGGGGTTTCCAGCTTCACGGGTCACAGCGACGCGGCAGGTCTGCTTTACTGCATCCGCCCCTTCCCGTGGGTGGTGCACCTGGAGGACCCTGTGTCGGGACACGGGCTTCCTTCTCGCTCTGGCCACCCCACAGCGGGAGGCCCCACTGTCCTTCTGCTGAGGCAGCAAAGACACCCAGCAGGAGGGTCCCTGGCCCGGGAGGGCCGGCGTGGGCGTGCACTGGGTGCCCCGCGTCCACACTGTGTCGAGGCCTCCCGGCAACCAGGGTGAGCAGGTTTGCCGTGTGAGGACACGGACTCCGTCTCGGGACTCAGGACGGGCGTTGCTGGGGGACGTGGAGGGGGCATCCTTAGCGCACAGTGGCCACTAGGCAGCCCTGTCATCCTGAGATTGTTGTCAGGCGCTCTGGGTACTACTGCCTGGCGCCATCCTCACTGGGCACCCGCGGGAGCACCACGAACGTGCCACGGCTCTTTCCTATCAGCCCCTGCCTTCTGAGCCATCTGTATTTGTAGGGACGATGCATTACCATCTCCACATTTGGTAGATCGTTTTAGACAGTGACCTGCTAGAGACTCTTTGCCAGGCCTGGAGTCCCCCAGGGCCTGAGGTGGGTGGAAGAGCATTGGCTGCACAGACCTGCGAGCCTGTAATGCTCACAGCAGTGGCCCTGGCCGTGCTCACCTGCTCCCTGAATGAGTGGCCAGCAGAGACTCAGCAAGTGGATCCAGTCCTTGTTAGGGGCTGAGCTATGCCCTCAAAGTCCACATGTTAGAGCCCTCACCTCCTGGGCCTCAGAATGTGACCATATTTGGAGAAGGGACCTTTGCAAAGGCGAGTAAATTAAAATGATGTCATTAGGGTGGGCCCTAATCCCACATGAGTAGCGTCCTTATAAGAAGGGTGATCGGAGCATAGACACGCACAGAGGGACGACCATGTGAGGACACAGGGGTAGGACAAGGAGAGAGGCCGGAGAAAGCAGCCCTACTCACACCTGGTCTCGGACTTCCAGCCTCCAGACTGTGAGATGAGGTGTCTGCTGTCCGAGCCCTCAGTCTGGCTGTTTGTTACGCAGCCCTCGCTGACTCATGCAGTGAAGAGTGCTGAGCAGGAAGGCAGAGGGCAGCGGGTGTTCCCACTGCCAGGACGCATTGCCCCGGAGGTTGGGGTGGTGGCCTCCCCTCCCGCGCTGCGTCCAGTCTGCAGCTGGAGTCCAACTTCAGGTTCCAGTCACTGGGCGCACTGGGGTGATGCCCCTGCGTCCTTCTGTAAGCGGGGACAGAACACCAGCAGGACCCCCAATCTCCCCGGTGTTCATGGCCTCGCCCTTAAGGACACGCAGTGTGTCTGAGCCGTCAGGTAGGTGGGTGCGGCCCCAGCCTCTCCGGCCGAGTCGCCATCCCTGCGCGCTCTCTGCCCTCCTCCCTGCGCCCCTCTACCTGCGGCTCCGGCTCTCCGTGGGGCAGAGAGCCGGCCCGGTTCTTTCTCCTGCCTGTTGTCGTGGAGGCCTGTGTTTTGAAAGGCAGGAAATACCCCTGGGACGCTAATTGCTCCAGGGGCCTCCCCAGGCGACGGGCTCACAGTGGTTGCCAAGCTTCCGTGTGTTGGCATCAGCAGCCACCATGGCCCACGACCAGCCTGCCTGTCCAGCTCAGGGGGAGCGACCCCGGCCCAGGCCTCAGGGAGCCACCTCGGCTGCAGGGGTGTGTGTCCTCGGGGACTCTTTGAAGAGGAAAATGCAGGTCAGTGGATGGTGTTAGCTGAGCACAGGGGGCTGTGTGCCGGGAGCAGCCGGGTGGTGCTTGCTGTCTACCCAGGGATGAAGGAGCAGGGATCACCTGTAGAAACCCAGATTCTCGGGGGCGGGTAGCGATGACCTCACCTGAGATGCTCTGACGCCCTAAGGCCCCAGCAGGACAGGCCTTCTGACAGCAGGAGCTGGTGCGCGAAGGAAAATACTCAAAACTCCCTTGTCCCTCCGAATCTCCGTTTTCTCTACTTCTGCCTCGAAGGGAGACGAGGCCCAGCCCAGATGGGGGGCCAGGGCCTGCATAATGTGGGCCTGGTCTGTACTGGGTCCCATGGTGGAAAAGGTGAGGAGGGACAAGGAGAGGCCCCCTTGCAGCATCTGTGCCCATAGGACGATGCACAGATCCGCTCAGTAAGTCAAAGCCTCGTCAAATCCTCGTGCGGGTCTCGCTGTACCAAGGGTCCCGAGGGAGCAGGGTGCCCCCCCCCCCCCCCCGGGTGCAGGGGGCATAGTGTGCTCTCCGCAGAGTAGCAGGGCTGTTGCTATGTCAACCGGGGGCCACTGACTTCCTCTGCCTGTTCAAGTATGCACGGCCAGAAGCATCTGCCCGATGGTGGTTTTTGTTTTTGTTTTTAATGTTTTATTGGCGTATGGTTGATTGACAATGTTGTGTTAGTTTCAGGTGTATAGCAAAGTGAATCGGTTATACGTACACATATATCCAGGCTGTTTTTAGCTTCTTTTCCCATATAGGCCATTGCAGAGTATTGAGTAGAGTTCCCTGTGCTCTACTGCAGGTCCTTCTTAGTTATCTATTTTCTATATAGTAGCAGATGGTGGTTTTATATCCCACAGGCCTTAGGCCACGGGCCGCGGTGAAGCACCGGAATTCGTAATGCACTTAGATCCAGGCCTGTTCTGCACTCTGCCTGGGCGTCTGGCTCCGTGGTTTCCCACGGGTACTGCTCTCCAAGTCCTCCCCAAGGGGCCAGTCCCGCCATGTGGGCCGAGGGGTCCTCGCCTGCCACGGGGCCTATGAGCCTGAGATGCTGGGACATAAGCTCTCCTGGGCGCCTTCCTGGAGGTGGTGGCTCGGTCCTCAGACGGTGCCTCGAGGTTCCCTGTGCGTCCCGTTGTGGGGCTGACAGCTCGGCCCCGTGCAGGAGGGTAGTTCTAGTCTGCCCTGGCTCTGGGCCTGCCTACTTTCTCAGAGAAATATGCGGAAACAAAGTGCAGAAAAGCCAGCTCGGGTGGCAGCGCGAACAGATCTTTCTTGTCTTCTTTTTCCCTATCAGAATAGTCTTTGGGGAAATACATTAGCTTTTTTTTTTACAATTCCTTAGCTCCATCATAAATGTCTTGGGGAGAATTCTGGCGCTGGCGGGCGGATGGCTGGTCGCGGTCTGTCCCAGCGCCTGTATCCCCAGCAGCTCCGCTTCCTTCCGGGACCCTCCGTGGTGTTGGGGTCTCTGCGTGTCGCCCCACCGTGTGGGTACAGGCACCACCTGGAACGTGGTTTGTCCTTGTGCTCTCATTCCCCGGATGGAAATTACATTTGAGTAAGCAATTCATTAAGTGAACGTTGTAAGTAGTAAAAGTATACGGCCTGAGACGGTGATGCCCTGGAGAAAAGTAAAGGGCAAAGAAGGAATAGAGCTGGGAGGGAGGGAGGCTGAGGCGCGAGTGGAGGGGTGAGGGTCCAGGTGCAGCCACAGGCACGAGCACCCGGAGGAGGGTGGGCTCTGTCTCTGCCCTCACACGGCTGCTGGGTTGGGCCCTTCCTCGCTTGCGCGCGGGGTGGGTGTGAGCAGGACCTGAGTCATCAGCACATTCTTAATGACAGGAGGACCCTAATTATCCCGGTTCAGTTAGGTGTGTGCTCGTTAGGGGCTGTTGAGTTACTCAAGTGCCAGCTTGTTTGTTTTTGTGAGTTTCCATTTTCAATTAGGAGGAAGTTAAATTTAGGGACCTGTAAAGGATGATTTGACGTTCAGCGTCTGAACTCAGATAAAACACTCAGTACCCACCGCGCCAGAACAACATAGAGTACGTTTGCTTCAGATCGTGTTAAAATCAACCAGAGCCCCCTTCGAAAACCCCCTCAATCCCACCTGCCACCCAGTCCCCGCCAAAGGCAGCCACTGGCTTCAGTTGGACGTGTGGTCGGTCCCTCTTCTCCACATCTTTGTGTTTTAAAACATACGTATAACCAATCTGTGTATAAACAGCAGGTGGAATTGTTTTATGCGTTTTCAGTATTTCATCAGTGGAATTACAGTGCACAGGTTTTTCTGCCACTGCGTTTTTCCTTCAACATGTTACTGATTGTTTTCTCGTTCCCCTTGATGGGCACTCACATTATCTCCAGTTTTGGGCTGTTAGACACGACTGCAGTGGCAGCCCGAGTTTCCTGCAGTTACAGCCATAGGAGTGGAATTGCATCGTAAAGTATGTACATTTTGAACCTTATTAGGTGCTGCCAATTGCTCTCTGTTTCAGTTTCTACTAAGTGGGAGAGGACTTGGTGTCTTCAGACTTTTTTAAACATTTTGCCAAACTAGTGCATGAAATATTTTGTGTTTCTCTGTTACTGGTGAGGTTGGGCATTTATTGAAATATTTTGTTGGCCATTTGGGTTTCCATGTGAATTGTCTGTTCACGTCCTTTGTGTATTTTTCTGTTGGGTTATGTCTTCTCCTTAATGATCCCTGACGTTCTTTATAAACTTTAGACCCTCATCCCTTGTCATTAAGGCTCCGGATAACTTCACGTGGTTTGCTGTCGTTAACTTTGCCTGTGTGCGAGGTCTTTTGCAATACGAAGGTTTTGAGCTCTTCAAACCCATCAGTATTTTTGTTGTTTTTCTCTTTGTTTGTCATTTAAGAAGTTCTTTCTACCTAAAAACATAAAGACCGTCTCCTTTTTCTCCTAATACTAAATTATTGTACTAAATTTGATTTTGTATATGGTGATATAGGAATCTAATTTTATTTTTCTTGTAGAGAGACACTTATTCTCTGTGGATCCATTGAACAGTCCACCTTTGAGTTGCCTCTTTTTCTCTCTGTACATTTTAGGTGCTATGAGCCCCTTAGCCACCAGGGAGGTAAACAGATGATTAGGCTGAAAATTATTTTTGACATAGGCACTAGGACACGTGATCATTCTGAATCATAGTTTTCAACCATGCTGGACTGGAGTCAGATTGTTTCTTAGGATGCAGAAGAAGAGGCATTGAATGTGGACCCGAGCCGGGCAGATCACACCTGGTTACTGTGTTGTGCTCACACCCTGTGCTCTGCAGGGAACAGAAACCAGGAGGGGTTCATAGATGTCTTAGGGGCACCCTTCCCCCACCTGCTAGAATGTAAGGGCCTTGGACATGGGCCTCGGCACTTGGAGCAGGCCTGGCCCTGGAAGGGGCTCCGTAAATACTTAGTGACTAAGTTCCTGTAAAGCATGTCTTATAGGAAACAATGAAGGAACTGGTGTCGTAACGTGCAGGAAAGAGCACAGTAAAAACAGGCTAGGTTTCCAAGTATCTGGCCATTTTGTGGAGAGGGGCTCTGGATACCGTGCGTGCAGTGGGCAGAGGCCGTGGGGAGGCATGTCTGGCTCACACGAAGCTCTTCTCAGATTTGGAGCCTTCCCAGGATGCAGTGACTCACCTAAGTGGACATGTGTGTCCCGTCCTGGGGGTTTACGTGGGGTGGCATTGGCCAGAGGGCGGGCTGTGCAGAAGTGTGAGTGTCCTCCGTTACCCTGGAGGTCCTCAGCCCGAGGCTCCCGGTCCGTCAACAACAAGCTCCTTCTCTGTCCTCTGTGGAGTTTACAGGGTCCATGCTCTTCTGTCTCAGTCACCCGACTCAGGTACAGTGAAACCTTAAGAAATGGAGCCGATGGACTCCCGGTCTGGTCTAAATGGCGGTGCCCAGTTTTTAGAGAAAGCTCTAATAAGGATGTCCCTGATGAGAAGCTAGAGTGTTTTCATAAATGTTTAGGGTTATGCTGTTGACCTAACAATCATGCTTAAGTGATCCATTTGGGGATCCTTATACCTAGTGGGCTTCTTGGAGCGCATAATTCTATCTGACCGAGGATTTTTTGCATCACAGCTTTAAGTGACTTGCAGGTTTAGAACACTTTAAATATGGAATAGCACCGTGAAAAATATCAAGGCAAAGAGGAAATGTTAAAATTGGTGAAGACATGAGTTTAGACAAGTTAAATCTTAATGGCTCGTTGCAGACACTAAGCTTGTCCTGAGTTTTATAAGTATCTGCTATAACTCCTGTAAGTTTTATTTCTGATGTTAGGGTTTATTTTTCCTCCCTCTCCATTTAAAAATAACCCTTGATTTCTTCTACAGTCTCCATTGAAACAATATTGCTGGCGTTTGTATGAGACTGTTCACTTTTTTTTTTTTTTTTTTTGCGGTACGCAGGCCTCTCACTGTTGTGGCCTCTCCTGTTGCGGAGCACAGGCTCCGGACGCGCAGGCTCAGCGGCTATGGCTCACGGGCCCAGCCGCTCCGCGGCATGTGGGATCTTCCCGGACCGGGGCACGAACCCTTGTCCCCTGCATCGGCAGGAGGACTCCCAACCACTGCACCACCAGGGAAGCCCGAGACTGTTCACATTTTCAACCTGTATGTGTTTTCACAGATACTCATCTTGTAAACATACAATCGATGTGTCTGGGCTCTAATCACGCCCCTGTTGTGTTAGGCTCAGGATGTGTCGTGGAACCACTGGCAGGAAAGGACTGAATAACCTCTAAAGCCTTTGGGTATTTTCTTGCTGGCAGATCCCATTCCTGGAATCAAAGATTTCTCCTTCAGGACTTTTCTTTTGAAACTCCATGGATTGGTACCACCCAAGTTCTGTGTAAAAGTTTGCCGTCTCCCTGGCTCATCTCACTGTATCCAATTATGTAGATTTTAAACTCAAGAAAGCCATATTCTCTTTCATCTGTGAAGTGGGACCCATTCTGGTAATATAGCTTCTAGGGCTCTAGGGACAATGGAATTGGTCAAGCTTGGAAGACAGTTAAATATGCCGAAGTGTGAGGCAGCACCTGGCTCAGAGTCACCATGAAAGGCTCTAGTGTGAGCTGCTGCCAGCACTGCTGTCTGACTGCGACGGCCACAGTGGAGCCCCCTCTGTGTCATGATGCCTTGGCCTTCTTGCTGCCCAGTATCTGGCTCTGCTCTTGAATGGTCTTGGTACCTGGCCCTTCCCTTCTCCCTGCGCCTGTCCTTCCAAGTCCTCCTCCAAAGCTGGGCTCCATTGCCTTCCAGTAAGTAATGCATCTGGGGGATGGACCTATGGAATTTTCTGGAAGCGTTTCTAAAATGTTGGGAGACTTCCTCCCAAAACAGTAGTTTTTTAGGATTGTTGAGTTATAACTTTCCTTTCTGTCATTTTACTTATGATAATAGTGAACTGGAAACAACCTACATTAATACAGGATTATATAAGTATATGACTGTATCCTGTACATTAATACAGAATTGGAATATTCAACAATGAAATAGATATTGAAATGTTAGTTGATAAAAATATGCACATGTATGAAATGCGAAAGGCAAATTATGCAGTCATTTGGCAAAAATTATATTTTAATTAAAAATGAGTATTATCTATACATACAGATTCTAGAAGGATGTAAAAGACAATGTCAGAAGTGATTCTCTGTAAGTGGTAGTGTTACAGACTGTATACTTGGTATACTTTTTTCCCATTTCTTTTGTAATGAGAAATAGTAGTTTTTCTCATAATTGGAAAAATAAGGTTATTTCTCCTTATGAAAAAATTAATAAATAGGGTAAAATAAAGGGGATTTAAGGTTCATCTACGCAGGGAATATAATGCTTTCAGAGTATTTTCTGAGCAGTGAGGATGACTCTGCTTCTGTGGGCGGTCTCTTGTCCTCTAATTGTCATGTGACTCCTGCCCTAAGTTTTCCAAAAGTAGAGGCATATTTTTTTATCTCTAAGTTACATCAGGTAATATTTGAGCTCTTCTTGTGTACATAGCAACATCGGGGCTAGAAGGATGTTGGCACTGTTGCCCTCAGGTAGCATGTAATCTAGCTAGGACCATAGGCTCAAAAAACTCTGAGACAGAGTTTCTGAGACAGAAAGAGGCAAGTACGGTGATGACAAGAAGAGAAGACAGACCAGGCTGTGAAAGTACAAAGGAGGGAAGGGGGGAGAGGGTGGGGGGACCAAGAAATTTCCAGGGGGAAGGTGGTGTTTGGACAGTGCAATAAAAGAGGAGTGCATTAGTTATCTACTGCTGTGTAACAAACCACCCCAAAACTTAGTGGCTTAAAATAACCCAGGTTTATTACTTCACAGTTTCTGTGGGTCAGGAATCGGGGTCCTGAGCTTCAGGGTCTTTCACAGGCTGCAGTCTGGTGTTGGCCAGGACTGGTCTCGAATGAAGACTCAGCTGGGGAAGGACTCACTTCCAACCTCACTTTGTTGGACCAAGGCCCTCAGTTTCTTGACATACAAGCGTCTCGGACACAGCAGCTTGCTTTCTCAGAGCCTGCAAACTGAGAATGCAGTAGATCGCTAGCAACACCAAGTTACAATTTCTTGTAACCTACTTGCAAGAGTGACATTCCATTGTCTCTGCTACATGCTGTTGGTTAGAAGCAAGATACTGAGTCTGACCCGCGCTTGGGGAAAGGGGGAGCACAAGGGGATGAGTCCCAGGAGATGTGTTCACTGGGGACCATGTCAAAGGCACCTGTGAGTTCTTTGTGCAGATTTGGGGGTGGGGTGGGGGAATAGCTTGTTCAAAAGCAAGGAGCAGTGAGTAAAACAAGTGATGTTAGTTTCAGACAGAGAACCCTCCTCACAGCCCTTTCAGAGAAAGCCCATCCCGTTTCCGTGCTTCGCTTTTCCTTCCTGGAAGGGAGCCACTGGTTTTCTCTGCCGCTTGGCCCAAGTTTTCCGACGTCAGGGTCGTTATATGAGCTTCTGGATCACATTTAAAGTGGCAGGATCACAGCTCCTCTTCCCACAGAGACCCATTCCCTTGGCACCGCGTCTTCGGGTTCACGGGTGTCAATGGCTCCTTTACACCAGGAGCCAGACAGGGGACCTCACACCTGCGGGCCGCGTCCTGGCGTAGGCAGGCGTGGCCGGCAGGGCTCCTCGCTTGAGTTTGTCTCCGTAGCTTTAGAGGAGTATGTGGTAGTTTCCTAGGTGAGAAGGCTCATTCTGTTAACTTGCAAAGAGGAAGTCTGGAATCGTCCTCCCTGCCTCCGGAGCCTGCAGCGCCTTTCTCATTTACCTGCTTTCCACTGTCTGCATGATGCCGATTGTGATAGAGGTGGGTGAGTGCACAGGTCGTTTCCCAAGGTGCCTGAACACACACGCCTAGGAATCAGAGGAGGCAATTAAGCACTTTTTGGAGTAAAAAGCAGACTGTGAGTACATACCAATTATATTACACCAAGCTGCAGCTGGGGCGAAGATCACGGCCGAGCGTGATTTATTGGGTAATAGGAAGTTGACAGCTTTGCAGGCCTGTTTGCTTATAAATAATTTACAAGTGCCGTCCCTTTCTCTGTAGATAGAGCACAGAATAATCACTATCTGGCAACTGAAAGGAAATGACCTGAAAATTTTGTATCTTAGGATTTCTCAAAGTCTAGAACCTTCCCGGCAATAGGACAACCTGCCTCGTCTATCCTGTTGCCCCTGTTAGGTCGATCTCTCTTGCCTTCTCTTCCGTTCCCTCCCCCTCCTCCCCTTCCTGTCTTCCCTCCCTTTAATCAGTCTGGTTCTGGAAGTACAGGTCTTCAGGGATTTTCCAATTTGGTCAAATCTGCCAGGAGGTGTTTTGCGTTTCCTCTTGCCATTATAACTGTCAGCTAGGCTGTGGTTCATGAACTTTCTAACTGGAAGAAAAAGGCTTCTACTCCCTCTGAGATTCCCCTCATCAGTTAGCTGCACCGCCCCCTCCACAGAGAGCCTGCGCCCACAAACTGATCATCCGCAGGGGTTGTGCCGGGATCGGGGGTGGGGTAGGGGGCTGAGCCCAGGGGGGCTGGCAGAGCAACAGGACTGCTGTTTTGACGGGATAAGCTGTAGATGATATTTTAGCGTTTTTAGTGTTTTGCGTATGTGGAATGGATTTTTCTTGTGACCAAGAAGAATTTTTGAGTGATCTTGACCTTCCCCACTACAGGCAACCTGGATATTCTGTGCCTGTTCCTTGAATTTGGGTAAATTTTACTGCCAAATGAAAAGGAATTGGAAGAAAAAAACAGCAAAAACATTACAGAGTCCATTCTGTTGATTCCATTGAGATGGCAGTGGTGGCAGAAATACAATTTTAATTTGGGACTCACCTGAGAGTAGTGTGCAGGTGGTACCCGGTGACGACGTGCTCTTCTGTGTAAAATCACTGTGTGTGGCTCTTGAGGAAAATCTCAGCAGAGATCACTGCTTTGAAGTAACGTCCGGAAAAGAACAGAGCAGCAGGACTCAGTGGGTTGAATATGTTTTGAGCCAAGTAACTGCAGCCCTGTCTTGTTAGACGTGAAGTACAGATGGCTTTAGGTCCACGAGCCTCAGGAATTTTCCGAAGGTAACAGAGATAATGTCACATGTGCTGATTTAATTTCCAAATTATTTGTATATGATTAATGTCATTTCAGTGGTAAACAACTAGAAAATTGGTTGTTCTGCATTTGTTGATGGGTCTGGCTGTTTCAGGGAGTTTTACCATGAAGTTTATCATTGGGGAACCTACATATTTTTAATAAAACAGTCAGTACATTTTTCAGTGGGATTCAATTTGTACCCATAAATCATACATTATACTGCCTCTCTCTTAGCTTTCCAGAGCTCTCTGTTGCAGTGTCCCCGTAAACGTAGACTAGTCCATCCTGAGGGTATTTTTATCAGTTCTCTCATCTGTAGACATTCAGGATTTTTTCCTTTTTTGGTGTTATTATTATTTTGTGTTGCAAATCATTGCCATTAACACATTTCCTTGTGCATCTATGGCATGTGCCTAAAGCAGAGCGGCTGGGGAACAAAGGACAGTCCTTGCCAGTGTTCCTTGCGCTGTCGATGGCTCTCCCATATGCACGAGCAAAAGGACTTCTCAGCGTTCTTTCAGATAGATGGGAATTTAATCCGAGATCGTCTTGCTGTGAACCGAGACTTAGAAACTGAATGTAAAGTTGCACAAGGGTATAGGTGCAGAGTTTTATAGTTTGTAACCTGAGACTCCTTTCTGTTGGAGTAACGTTCTACCGATTGTGGAAACAAGGAGATAGGAACTTTTCAAATCTGCGATATTTTATCGTTCTGTGTATGAAAAGGCTGTCATGAGAAAGGTGAGGTTGCTTAATATTTCACGAGACAAATTTATAAAATATTTAAATACCCCCGAAAGCGGAACTGCTGTACAAATAAAGCACGGCTTCGATCAGCACTGGCTCAGCATCCCTGTCAGGTGTGCTGAGTTCAGCAGCACACGCTCTCGTTCCTGTGAGCAAGTGTGAAAGCACACCTGTCATCGGCTACTCTGGCGGTGCTGGCAGGGCCCGTGTACCTGTGTGGAAGTTCATTAGGTCTCTTAACACCCTTAATGAATAATGACTGAGTTAATTGGCACATAAAGGAAATGACGGCTGGAACCTCCTAATTGCTTTATGACTCGATGCTCATGCGCACAGAGTAGTGGCGTCCTCCTGAAGTGTAAGATGCTGATGCGATTGCCGACGCCTCCTATCTGTGTCCTGGAGTCTGAGCAAGGGGAGGAGGAACCCATTTACCTGGCGCTGGAGTAGATGCCGCTTCGGGAGGAAACTGTAACCCACTGCAGTGTAAACACTCACTCCAAAGGGCCCAGGTCAAAAGCTCAGACCTCTGCTAAAGAGAAAGAGAAAACTGGGTGGTAAGAGTGATCGCGTACTGTTAAAGGCATTGGAAAAGAGCAGGAAGAAGAACAGCTAATCTCTTGTCCTCGAGCTCAAGCCACGCGCCACTCTCTTGCCTGGTTGTCAGGGGCCCCCTGAAACTGTCATCTCTCTTCAAGGCCCCCCAACTTCTAAACAGATGGCCTCACCTCCTATTGTTGGAGAAAATAGCAATCCATTTGCAGTCCGTCAGATGACCTCAACTTCCTGTCTCTCTTAATGAATGAATCCTTGCCTGGACCCACGTTCACTTACTGTGCACAGCCTCTGCGACCAGGGGCCCTCTTCCTATTTGAGGTGCACACCCCCTAACGCGGCAGCTCTGCCCTACCCTGCAGCATCCTTTGAAACCTTATTTTGTTCATTTTCCCACCTCTCCTGTATCACCAAAGTTCTCCCTTTCTATCGGTGCACCCACTGAGCCTATAGACATGCTCACATCCTTTCTCACGAAGACAGCCTGGATGGTTTAAGACGTGCGGTTGCGATCTCCACTGTGCCTTCCTGTCCGATGCTCTACAGCTCTGTAAGGAAGGTCAAGGTTGCCCTTCCCGCAGGCTACACTGATTCCGAGTAGCTTGTCGGGCTAGTCAGTCAAGAGGAAGGGGTCAGAAATCCCAGTAACTTTTTAATAAACTTCCATTAAGAAAATACTGTATCTGTGTTTATAGACTTTATTAGAAATGAAACCAAAGCCACAGCTGATGACTTTGCTGTCCCTTTCAACCTTTACTGTCCCGCCCCACAGTTGTCCTAGGACAGCACGGCACCTGGGCGTGCCACCCTCCGCGGCAGACAGGAACGGGACCCCGCTTCCAAACCTCGGAGACTAGTAACCTTACCGGGTCATTCAAGTAAATATTTGTAGTGAAGATCGCATCCGGCTTGTCGACAGCTGAAGCTTGAGCACCCGAGAGGGCCCAGCTCTCCTGAGAGTGGGAGCTTCCCCGCCGGCTGTGTGGCCGGCACGTCCCCACCTCCCCGAGACCAGGGTGCACAACTGGTATGTGAGGACCTCGGGTCACTTTGAAGGTCAAATAAGATGACCGTGTAAATTACTTAGCAAATAATTGTCTCTCAAGAAAGGAATCAAAGGCTTGAGAGAGTAAAACTTCTAAAAACTATCATTCAGAGAACAAAGATAAGTTTTAAAATTTTAATTAAAAAATATCAGAAGAACCCTGTAAACTTTCTTAATCAAAATAAGACCATGCTCCGGATGAATAATAGGATCGATCAAGTTCTCTCGTGACTGCATGGCAGAACCGGGAAAGTTGGGTACGTTTTCTTTTCATGGTTGGCCAAAAGTGTAGTATATTTAGTTACTAAGTTCTCTTCTACTTAAGAAATCATTTTTCATGATCCATAACGTTTATTGCTTGGATGCTGCCCTTAGTGGTGTGTCTGAGCCACGAGCAAGATGCAGAAAGCTCTAAGGACACTTGGCACGATGGAGAACACCCCAAAGTCACCAGAATCGTGAGGAAGGGGCCTGGCGACAGGTTTTATAAACATTGTGGTTGGGGGGCTAGAATGCGTGGCGGGGCTAGAATCTTTGAGGTGCTAACGTGGGGACCCAGTTAAGTTTATTCTGTTCAGGTCCAGTGGGTAAGACAGGAACAGATGTGGAGAAGGGGTCGGGGGGAGCCAGTCAGTTTTAGAGCAAGGTCGCAGCTCCACCATCACAGCCAGGGCTGGAGTTACCTCCAGAGACAATGGACTCCCCGTTCTTGGCTCTTTTTGAAGAGCAGGTACCTGAGTGATGCTAGGGAAGGGCCATCCTAAAGGGGGTTTTGTATCTAAAATGCATCTAGATGGCCTCTGTGTTCTTTTCAATCCTGAGATTCCTGGACAGAAATGGCAGAACTTTATCCTCATTAAAAATAATGAAAGTTTCATTTAAATTGCTCTAGAAGTCCAGTGGATAATAAAAAGAATTAATGTAGAGATAGCATCCTTTTTTCTTTTTTTTTTTTTTGCTGTACGCGGGCCTCTCACTGTTGTGGCCTCTCCCGTTGTGGAGCACAGGCTCTGGACGCGCAGGCTCAACGGCTCTGGCTCACGGGCTTAGCTGCTCCGCAGCATGTGGGATCTTCCTGGACCGGGGCACGAACCCGTGTCCCCTGCATCAGCAGGTAGACTCTCAACCACTGTGTCACCAGGGAAGCCCCCCTTAATTTCTTTTTCATTTATTTCTGATCTGAGCTTTATGATTTCTTTCCTTCTGCTAACTTCTGGGTTTTCTTGTTCTTCTTTCTGTAATTGCTTTAGGTGTAAGGTTAGGTTGTTTATTTGAGATGTTTCTTGTTTCTTCAGGTAGGATTGTATTGCTATAAAGTCCCTCTAGAACTGCTTTTGCTGCATCCCATAGGCTTTGGGTCATTGTGTTTTCATTGTCATTTGTTTCTAGGTATTTTTTGATTTCCTCTTTGATTTTTTCAGTGATCTCTTGGTTATTTAGTAATGTATTGTTTAGCCTCTATGTGTTTGTATTTTTTATGGTTTTTTTCCTGTAATTGATATCTAGTCTCATGGCGTTGTGGTCAGAAAAGACACTTGATACAATTTCAATTTTCTTAAATTTACCAAGGCTTGATTTGTGACCCAAGATATGATCTATCCTGGAGAACGTTCCATGAGCACTTGAGAAGAAAGTGTATTCTGTTGGTTCTGGATGGAGTGTCCTATAAATTTCAATTAAGTCCATCTTGTTTAGTGTATCATTTAAAGCTGTGTCTCCTTATTTATTTGCATTTTGGATGATATATCCATTGGTGAAAGTGGGGTGTTAAAGTCTCCTACTATGATTGTGTTACTGTCGATTTCCCCTTTTATGGCTGTTAGCATTTGCCTTATGTATTGAGGAGCTCCTATGTTGGGTGCATAAATATTTAAAATTGTTATATCTTCTTCTTGGATTGATCCCTTGATCACTATGTAGTGTCCTTCTTTGTCTCTTGTAATAGTCTTTATTTTAAAGTCTATTTTGTCTGATATGCGAATTGCTACTCCAGCTTTCTTTTGATTTCCATTTGCATGGAATATCTTTTTCCATCCCCTCACTTTCATTCTGTTTGTGTCGGTAGGTCTGAAGTGGGTCTCTTGTAGACAGCATATATAGGGGTCTTGTTTTTGTATCCATTCAGCCAGTATGTCTTTTGGTTGGAGCATTTAATCCATTTACATTTAAAGTAGTTATTGATATGTGTGTTCCTGTTAGCATTTTCTTAATTGTTTTGGGTTTGTTATTGTAGGTCTTTTCCTTCTCTTGTGTTTCCTGCCTAGAGAAGTTCCTTTAGCATTTGTTGTAAAGCTGGTTTGGTGGTGCTGAATTCTCTTAGCTTTGCTTGTCTGTAAAGGTTTTAATTTCTCCATCGAATTTGGATGAGATCTTTGCTGGGTAGAGTAATCTTGGTTGTAGGTTTTTCTCTTTCATCACTTTAATTCTGTCCTGCCACTCCCTTCTAGCTTGCAGAGTTTCTGCTGAAAGATCAGCTGTTAACCTTATGGGGATTCCCTTGTATGATATTTGTTGTTTTTCCCTGTTGCTTTTAATAATTTTTCTCTGTATTCAATTTTTGATAGTTTGATTAATATGTGTCTTGGCATGTTTCTCCTTGGATTTACCCTGTATGGGACTCTCTGTGCTTCTTGGACTTGATTGACTATTTCCTTTCCCATATTAGGGAAGTTTTCAACTATAATCTCTTCAAATATTTTCTCAGCCCCCTTTTTTTTTCTCTTCTTCTTCTGGGACCCCTATAATTTGAATGTTGGTGCATTTAATGTTATCCTAGAGTTCTCTGAAACTGTCCTGAATTCTCTTCATTCTTTTTTCTTTATTCTGCTCTGCGGTAGTTATTTCCACTGTTTTATCTTCCAGGTCCGTTATCCATTCTTCTGCCTCAGTTTTTCTGCTATTGATTCCTTCTAGAGAATTCTTAATTTCATTTATTGTGTTGTTCATCATTGTTTGCTCTTTAGTTCTTCTAGGTCCTTGTTAAACATTTCTTGTATTTTCTCCATTCTATTCCCAAGATTTTGGATCATCTTTACCGTCATTACTCTGAATTCTTTTTCAGGTAGACTGCCTATTTCCTCTTCATTTGTTAGGTCTGGTGGGTTTTTACCTTGCTCCTTCACGTGATGTGTGTTTCTCCGTCTTCTCATTGTGCTTAACTTACTGGGTTTGGGGTCTCCATTTCGCAGGCTGCAGGTTCGTAGTTCCCGTTGTTTCTGGTGTCTGTCCCCAGTGGCTAAGATTGGTTCAGTGGGTTGTGTAGGCTTCCTGGTGGAGGGGACTGGTGCCTGTGTTCTGGTGGATGAGGCTGGATCTTCTCTTTCTGGTGGGCACGACCATGTCCGGTGGCGTGTTTTGGGGTGTCTGTGAACTTATTATGATTTTAGGCAGCCTCTCTGCTAATGGGTGGGGTTGTGTTCCTGTCTTGCTAGTTGTTTGGCATGGGGCATCCAGCCCTGGAGCTTGCTGGTCGTTGAGTGGAGCTGAGTCTTAGCATTGAGTTTGGGATCTCTGAGAGAGCTTTCTCCATTTGATATTATGTGGGGCCGGGAGGTCTCTGGTGGACCAGTGTCCTGAACTCGGCTCTCCCATCTCAGAGGCTCAGGCCTGACACCCGGCCAGAGCACCAAGACCCTGTCAGCCACACGGCTCAGAAGAAAAGGGAGGAAAAAAAAGAAAGAAAGAAGGAAAGAAAAATAAAATAAAGTTATTAAAATAAAAAATATATTATGAAAAATATTATTAAAAATTAAAAAGTAATAAAAAAAAGAAAGAAAGAAAGAAAGGAAGAAAGAAGACAGCAACCAAACCAAAAAACCAATCCACCAATGATAACAAGCACTATTAACTATACTAAAAAGAAAAAAAGAAAGAACAAAAACGGACAGAGAGAACCCTAGGACAAATGGTAAAAGCAAAGCTACAGACAAAATCATACAAAGAAGCACACACATACACACTCACAAAAGGTGAAAAAGAAAAAATATATATATATATTTAAAAAAGAAAAGAGCAACCAAATCAATAAACAAATCTTCCAGTGATAATAAGCTCTAAGTACTAAACTAAGATAAACATAAAACCAGAAACAAATTAGATGCAGAAAGCAAACCCCAAGTCTACAGTTGCTCCCAAAGTCCCCCTCCTCAATTTGGGGTGATTCGTTGTCTATTCATGTACTCCACAGATGCAGGTACATCAGGTTGATGGTGGAGCTTTAATCCACTGCTCCTGAGGTTGCTGGGAGGGATTTCCCTTTCTCTTCTTTGTTCTCACAGCTCCCGGGACTCAGCTTTGGATTTGGCCCCGCCTCTGCATGTAGGTCACTGGAAGGCGTCTTCTTAGCTCAGACAGGACGGGGTTAAAGGAGCCGCTGATCTGGGGGCTCTGGCTCACGCAGGCCGGGGGGAGGGAGGGGCACGGAGTGCGGGGCGGGCCTGCGGCGGCAGAGGCCGGCGTGACGTTGCACCAGCCTGAGGTGTGCCGTGCGTTCTTCCGGGAAAGTTGTCCCTGGATCCCGGGACCTTGGCGGTGGCGGGCTGCACAGGCTCCCGGGAAAGGACATGTGGAGAGTGACCTGTGCTCGCACACAGGCTTCTTGGTGGCGACAGCAGCAGCCTTAGCGTCTCATGCCCGTCTCTGGGGTCCGCACTTTTAGCGCGGTTCGCGCCTGTCTCTGGAGCTCGTTTAGGCAGCGGTCTGAATCCCCTCTCCTCGTGCACCCCGAAACAATGGTCTCTTGCCTCTTTGGCAGGTCCAGACTTTTCCCCGGACTCCCTCCCGGCTAGCCGTGGCACACTAACCCCCTGAAGGCTGTGTTCATGCCGCCAACCCCAGTCCTCTCCCTGCGCTCCGACCGAAGACCAAGCCTCAGCTCCCAGCCCTGCCAGCCCCAGTGGGGGAGCAGGCAAGTCTCTCGGGCTGGTGACTGCTGGTCGGCGCCGATCCTCTGTGCGGGAATCTCACCACGTTGCCCTCCGCACCCCTGTGGCTGTGCTCTTCTCCGCAGCTCCGAAGCTTCTCTCTCCGCCACCCGCAGTCTCCGCCCGCGAAGGGGCTTCCTAGTGTGTGGAAACCTTTCCTCCTTCGCAGCTCCCTCCCACTGGTGCAGGTCCCGTCCCTATTCTTTGTCTCTGTTTTTTCTTTTTTTCTTTTGCCCTACCCAGGTATGTGGGGAGTTTCTTGCCTTTAGGGAAGTCTGAGGTCTTCTGCCAGCGTTCAGTGGGTGTTCTGTAGGAGTTGTTCCACGTGTGGATGTATTTCTGGTGTATTTGTGGAGAGGAAGGGGATCTCCACGTCTGACTCCTCCGCCGTCTTGAAGCTACCTGCAACGTACTTTTAATTTTATCTGGCATATTAAGAAAGACACTTATTTCAGATAGCAAGCAAACGCTGTGTTTACATTATGTTCTCTCCACCCCTAGGGACGCTTCCAACAGGGAGGCATGAGCAGAGATGCTCCAGCAGGCTTAATGTTCAGGGAATGAAGCAGCCTGTCAAGTCGGTCCAGGTCATCCTTGTGTATCAGATGCCTGCATTAGAAAGCTGAGCACCACTTTTGAAGGGGAGAGCTTTTTCCTTTTATAATAAAAGAAGTTTTTCCTTGTTTGTCCATGTGCAAGGGGACCTGCTCGTGGAAGGAGAAGTGGTTCTCTTTGCTGTCAGCTCCCCTGGGTCCCACTTGGTCAGGGTCCTGCAGCACAGGGGAGTCAGACGGCTTGCCCATTGCCAGGGTTTCTGCCTCATGGGGGTAAGGTCGCTGAGTGTGGCAACGTCAGCGACTGCGGCGGGAACACTGCTGGGGAAGAGTCAACTTGCACAGGCGTGCACTTCCTGAGTGCTTAGAGGTTGAGAAGTGCTGGATGCAGATGGGAATTTATTATCCCTGGACTTCGCACCCATTCAGTTCATTCATTTGGCAAAATGGATTGAGCACTTACTTCCCTATTTCAGGAACCCAGGAGTCTGGACTCCAGGTCAGTGCCCAGGTGAGATGGGCGGGGGGAGGGGGGCTGGAGGACAGCATGGCTGGGGACACGTGCGTGTTAGAGCCTCGCGGGTAGACTTGAGAAGCGTTTATGACTAATGGAATGCAATAGTGCAAAAGCAAGAGCCCCAAATCAGACCCCAGTCTTTAGCCTGGGCGAGCGGGGAAACTGTGATGCTACTTAAGATAGGAAATCTATTTGGGGGGAAGGAGGTAAGTTTATTGTCAGACGTGTTGCTTTCGAGATTTCTGGGGTACTTTCTTCCCGAGTCTCCAGGTCACATTTAGAAATGCAGATTTTAGAATTGAGGACTTGAATGGCATCTTGAGGGAGAAGATGGATTTTTGACATGTAAGTGGCAGTAGAAGCCACATCACTGGATGGATGTCCCCAGGGCGAGCAGCAGGGGTCACCCCTGGGGAGGGGAGGGGCCGTAAAGGACTGAGGTGGTGGAAGCATGGTGAGAGGGCAGGAGGAAGTCGAGGGGCATCAGAAGAAGTCGAGAGGTCGCTGGGGCGAGAGCTGGGCTCGGGGGGCCATCGGGAAAGGCAGATGAGGCGTCAGAGCCTGCTGAGCAAAGGGGCAAAGTGGGTGGTGCAGTGGGGGGTGGACTCGGATGGGCAGGGCTGCCTGGAATCGTAACTAGAAGGGACACCAGTGGATGCAGGTCCCAGGGCCGGGACAGAGCAGAGTCGGGAGCAGCAGGCGGGGTGGGCGTGGGAGAGTCCAGAAGACCCGAGGGTGGGGGACGAGTAACCGGCGGCTCGCGCAGCACGGCCCTGGCCTTCTCTGTGGCAAGAGCCCGGGTCTCCTCTTGAGAGTGACTGGGACGCTGGGCACCTCTCGGCACTTCTAGGACCAGCAGCAGGAAGGCGGCTCATCTCGGGGGTTTCAGAGGTACTTGAGCCGAAATAAATGAGGAGACACAGTGGAAAGGACACCCTGCCACCTGCTCTCGCTCCAGCCTGAGTCTGTGTCCTGCAGGACGTCCAGCACGTCCAGCTGTCTGGCCGCCTTCTTTCTCCAGGGAGCAACCCTGGCCTCTGCCCCAGCACTTCCGCCACTTTGCCGGAGACCGTCGCCTGCTTCCTCTCCCCTGTGAGTGGGTCTTTCCCTCCTTCAACTCTCCTGATCTAACTGCTCAACAGCAGAAGAGCAGGGCTGTCAGATTCTGAGCTTGAATAAAAGCTTGATACATAAATGGGCAATGTGTATAAAAGCAAACCCTGGCTCCTCCACGTGGCCCTAGAATAGGGGAGAGAGAGAAAGGCACAGCCTGTCGCAGCCAAGCTCAACCAACCAACCTCAACGTGTTCGTAGGGCGTTTTCACTCAGAAAGGGGAGTTTTCCTTTTAGGGCTTTGGTCACACACTCTGATAGAGGACTGACTGCCCTCAGTTGTGTGTGACCATCACAGTTACATGAATTCTGTGATGGTGCCTTCAAAGACTGCAAGTATTCTACTTCCAGTAACTTAGGCATACAAGGCAGTTTTAGCACCTAACAAGATGTAGGTCTTGAGAGAGCTAAGACAAAGTTTGCTCATAATAGGATGTGGAAGCAAGTCAAGAGTTGATCATGTTCACCATCAATTTTTTAAGTCAAATACAAGTTTGAATATGTCTTTTTTTTTTTTTTTTTTTTTGCCATACGCGGGCTTCTCGCTGTTGCGGCCTCTCCCGTTGCGGAGCACAGGCTCCGGACGCGCAGGCTCAGCGGCCACGGCTCACGGGCCCAGCCGCTCCGCGGCATGTGGGATCCTCCCGGACCCGGGCACGAACCTGTGTCCTCTGCATCGGCAGGCGGACTCTCAACCACTGCGCCACCAGGGAAGCCCGAATATTTGTCTTTTGATATGTAAGATTCTTAAACCATTATCTGAATGTTCAGGTTATCTCAGATGATTTTCAGTCATAATTTTCAACAAGTTGGTCACCTCAATATATTATAAATAAAGATGAAAAAATAAGTTGTAGAATTTAGGATGCTATAATACATACAGTTTTTCCAAATGTTATGTTTAAAAGAGAAAACATGTGGCATAATACATAAAAATGTAGTTCTGAACCTAGGTTGTCTTCAAAGATAAGGAAAATTGAGACTTTTTTTTAACATCTTCATTGGAGTATAATTGCTTTACAATGTTGTGTTCTGCTGTATAACAAAGTGAATCAGCTGTATGTATACATATATCCCCATATCCCTTCCCTTGAGACATTTTTTAAAATAAAGGAGAACTCAGGTAATGGTGCAATGTTAATAAGCCTTTCTTTAAAAAAAAAAAAAAAATTTAAATTAAGCCCAGCAAGCTAAGGGATATAGGGAAAGCCATGGAGAATAGAAAACATTGAGTCTGTTCAAATACAGAATCAAAGCCAAATAACTGCGGGATTTTGTTCTAGAAGAGAACGTAAATGTCACCGACTTGAACCATGTAAAATCGGAACGAGCAGACAGGGGATGGGGAAGATGAGGTGGGAAAAGCCTGCATCTGTCTCTTCAACTCTCAGAGCCACGAGTCAGGACAAAGTATTTCAAGTTGATAAATCAAGCATAAAGTTATTGAATTACTAGAAAAATTAAATATTGTGATTTAATAAACCAGAAATGAAAGGTAGAGAGGAGGTGGAGGAAGTAAGCAAATATGTTTGTCTTTCAAACTAGGTCACCAAGGGAGTCTGTCTAAGGTTGATGAATCAGGGATAAATGTTTACATTTATCATAAAACTGTTTAATTAAAACACGTTGGTCCAAGCTAACAAAGCACAAAACTCAGAAAACAAAAGAAACAGGAAAACCTAGAAACGTAATATGAAAAATGACAACAAAATTAAGACCTAGCATAGCTGTCATTTCAAAAAATATAAATGGGTTAAACATACATTTAAAACATTCTCAGATTAAGTGAAAAAACAAAACCTACCTATTTGTATTTAAAAAATGCATCCTAAATAGTGTATCTGTGAAAGACTGACTCTAAAAGTCTGGACTAAAAGGATTTCAAATAAAAAGGGAAGCAAAGTCTGCAAGATGCATGACAAAGAAGGTTCAAGTCAAGGACATTAAAGGACACTCGTTATGACGATAAAGGTACAATCGATAATGAAGTTCTAACTGTCATGAAGCCATAAATCAAGCAGCAGCGTCAAAAGTCACGAAGCAAAACCTGCTAAAAATACAAGAGCAAAGAATCCCCAAGTTAGGAAATTCCAGCTCGCCTCTGTTGGGATACATTGGTCTCCCCAGCACTCTCCTTGCCCCCAGAGTGTGTCAGATCCACCTGTCATCACCCTGCACCCTGGGGACCGCCAGCAGCTCCAGGGGGCTGGTGTCCGTTCTTCAAGGGGGCAGCTGGAGTCAAATTGCAGAAGGAAAATGAAAAAAAAGTGAGGGCATTATTTGTGATCAGAGAATACGCTGTGATCAGAGACTACGGTCTGAACTGAGGCTACTTTTAGGCAATGACAGAGCTTTTCTCTGAGGACAGAGTCAGAGTACCTTTCCCTAGTATGCTTTGTGGATGCTTCAAAGGCAGGTGGAGTCTGTTTCCCGGTGTGGATTTCTCTCTCTGTCTCTCTCTTCATGTCTACATCACACACACGTGTATGTATCGGTAGGTTTGTATGCGTCCACATGGCGTCTCATTGGTCCTGAGGAGTTAGGGTTTTACTTTTCAGAAGGGGGACCTTGGAGATTCTTCACCGAGCCAGGGACAGGACCCTTGGCCACGGCCTAGGCTCTTAACACTGAGCTGGGTCCTCCTGAAGGCACACCTTCCCTAACTCACCTGTGATTTTGTACTACCTTATCTGGTCCCTATTCAGACAGTATTCTAGGCCCTTGTACTGTTCATCTTTACAGAACGTCTCTGTGATTCGCCCTGGGAATACAGGCCCAGAAGATTGCGGTCAGCATGGAGATCTTCCCGAGGACCCCAGTACAGGGATGGACCACGGTGGGAGGGGTCGGTGCCACGTGGAGTCATGAGGAGTGGGGCTGCTCGAAGGAGAGTGGCTGAAATTACTCCAGAAATGCAGAAAGGAGCAGGATTCACGAACTGAAAATGAAGTGGTTGATCCCACAGAAACTGAAGAATAATTGAAAGTAGGATCTCAGTAGACGGAAGAAGGGCAAATCTCCACAAGGGCAGCACAGCGCACCCGATGTTTCGGAGGACGGGATCGGAGAAAGTGAAAAAGCTTTCTGGCCGCAACAGACTTCAGGCAGCCCCAACCGAAAGGGGTCCTGGCACTTTTCTTCTAGAACTGCAGAGAAAGGATGATAAAAGAACCAACAGTGAACCCAGATCGAATGAGCATTTTACTCCCGTCAGATGGTTGATAGACGGTGCTCAGCTCCATGGTGTATGACCCAGTGGTCAGCTGGTGCCTCGGGATGCGGCACAGGTGTTTTTAGAGCCATGACGCACTTGTCCTCACGACCAAAAGAGGAACCTAAGATGTGGTGAGGCTTCCTACGAGCTTTGCCTCTGTTTCCCCGTCCCCACTGCCCCTCCATTTCTTCCTTTTTACCTGCTTTGTTGAATGTCTGCTGGACCTTGCACAACACTCCTCCACCTTAAATCCGTTGTCAACCCTTCCTTCCCCTTGAAGAAAAGAAGTGGGATCTCTGACCTCTACGTGCATGCGTGCCCTGACATGACTTTGAAAAGAGGTTAGAACACAGAGCCAGAATTTGGAATGACCTGTGGGGATCTCTGAACCATTCCCTACTTCCGTGTAACCAGTACCCAAAATGTATATTGCCTTTCTGGGCAGTCCAGTGTTTCAGAACTAGATAGACTCTGAGGAAACCAGCGCCTACTGATTTATTCTGCTTATATTTTCTGGGGTTTTTTCTGATTATATCTTGTCTCAGTTTTATTTTCTTACTATATTTTATATTTACTCTGCTATGACATTCCAAATAAAATCGACCGTTCTAACGACTATATGTGTGAAATGGGTAGTTAACTACTCCGGTGGCATCCTGGCAGGCAGAGCCGTGTAGTAGCGGGCAGGGCCGTGTACTGGCGGGCAGGGCCGTGTACTGGCGGGCAGAGCCGTGTAGCGGCGGGCAGGGCCGTGTACTGGCGGGCAGAGCCGTGTACTGGCGGGCAGGGCCGTGTACTGGCGGGCAGGGCCGTGTAGCGGCGGGCAGGGCCGTGTACTGGCGGGCAGGGCCGTGTAGCGGCGGGCAGGGCCGTGTACTGGCGGGCAGGGCCGTGTAGCGGCGGGCAGGGCCGTGTACTGGCGGGCAGAGCCATGTAGTGGCGGGCAGGGCCGTGTACTGGCGGGCAGGGCCGTGTAGAGGCGGGCAGGGCCGTGTACTGGCGGGCAGGGCCGTGTAGTAACGGGCAGAGCCGTGTAGTAGCGATAGGGCTGTTTTTGGATGGAAGGACGGGGGTCTCTGGCACTGCCTTTCTGCTCGGAGTTGGCGGCCCCTGAAGGCAAGTGGCTCAGCTGATGGACAGAAGTTGCAAAACAAAGAAGGGGCTTACTTTGAGCTCCCAGTTCTGCTAATTCCATTGCCATCCAGGGAAACAGCCCAGAGCAGCTCTGTGTGCTGGCCTTTCCTTGGGGTTCTGCCTTGGGGGAAAGGACTCATCCGCAGATCGACTGGGATCAACCAGCACTATGAGGAGAGCACACTATCCTTTAGTTTTTAAGCAGTTCTGACATGTTCACATGTGATTTTTGCTCAGAAAACAAAAAGCCATTTAAAAAGCTACATCTTCGGGCTTCCCTGGTGGCGCAGTTGTTGGGAGTCCGCCTGCCGATGCAGGGGACACGGGTTCGTGTCCCGGTCCGGGAAGATCCCACATGCCGCGGAGCGGCTGGGCCCGTGAGCCATGGCCGCTGAGCCTGCGCGTCCGGAGCCTGTGCTCCGCAACGGGAGAGGCTGCAACAGTGAGAGGCCCGCGTACCGCAAAAAAATAAAAAAAGCTACATCTTCTAGAAGTTTTTTCTTTTTTTTTTAACACCCTCTTTAAAAAAAAAAAATCCTTGGTGAGAGAGGGACTTGAGAATGGAGAGATGCAGAGAAGGGCCTGGACACGTGTGCCCCCTGCGGGGAAGCGATGCCGGGCTGGAGGTACAATTCCTTTTGTAACTGTCTTCACTGGGTGGTGAAAGACAGAGCTGGAAATGAAAACCACCGGCTGCCCATAATCAGATTCTCTCCAAAGATGACAGAGCTCCTTTCTACATCGTCGGCCCCGTGAAAACCCCTGTAACTTCCACCACTTTCTGTCCTCTGCAGCTCCCAGCAAAGAGCCTTGCAACGTTTGAATGAATGAATGTTCTCACAAGGCACTTTAAAACCCAGGCTTACCAAGTATCCGCCAACCAGGGTAGCCAGTGGGAAACAGCAGGAAACCATGAGTGGCACAAGGCTGCCCATATGGGATGCTGCATGTAAATGTACTTAATCAGCTACAAAGCACCTTGGGAACGTACAAGAAAGTCCAGATGGTCTCGGTAGTGGACATCCTGGTGGTGGGCGTGAAGACCGAGGTTTTGTCCTGTTTATTTCACAAATGACTATACAGTACAGTACTTGTTATGTACGCGCCAGGCACTGTTCTGAGTACGTTATCAGTAGTAACTTATTTAATCCTCACAACAACTTATGAGGTAATACTATCATTACATTTTACAGAGGAGGAAACCAAAGATCAGAGAGGTTAAGTAATTTGCCCAAGGTCACACAGCTAGTGATAGGTGGACATGGAACTTGAACCTGAGCATCTGACTGCAGCGTCTGCTCCCTCACCCACTACATGAAGTTGCCTGTGTGTCCTGATGGGCAACGTGGGAGATTTTCATCGGCTGCAAGACTGTTTGTTTAGTCCATTGATACCTGCCCACCTCCACTGTTCCTCCCTGTAATCCTGCCTGACTCACCAGGGTGTTGGCATCATACCTGCCAGCTCTTCTTTTGTTGGCTTCCCTTTACTCTGTAGTGACAGTTGTGGCTTTAAACAATATTGAAGTCTTTGGGGAAGTCAGTATTTTGTTACAGGTGCATAGTTAAAGCGCTGTACAGTCTACAGCTGATGTTCCTGTCTCATTGATTCCCAAACCTACCGTGTGAAGTACAAATGTGGTCATGATTATCCATGTTTTCCAGATGAGGAGACTGGCTCTCAGAGAATCCACACCACATGCCCAAGCCTCTGCTAGTCAGTGCAGGGCTCGGACCGGGGGTCCTGACTCCAAACCTGGATGCCTGCTCTGCAGTTTCTTCTCCATCAAACACAGGGCCCCAAAGTCCTCCAGGCTCATCCAAGACCCCGTTCACACGCTCTCCCACCCTCAAGGTCCCTCAACTGCCCGGGAGGTTCCTAACTGACCATGACCCAGGCTCTGTCCATCTCCAGGGGCTCCCTGCTGGCCAGAGTGGGTGCTGTGGGCCGGGTCCCAGTAGCTGGGCTGTACATCCTCTCCTGGGCTCCACATCTGCTTGGAGAAGCTGCTCCAGAGGCAGGTGCTGCCAGAGAGAGAGCCTGAGAGCCCAGCGGGAGGCCAGTTCCTTAGGACCAAGCTCCCAAATAAACCTGGACCACTGAAGCCTTAGGGTGGCTAAAATTACGTGGCAGATGCCCTAGATGCAAGTTATTTTTCATGATTATTTGAATATCATGTCCTTGTCAAAATATAAACATTACAGATAAGGTGAAAGTCTGCTGGACCATAGAGTGTGCTCCTGCCCTAAAATTCCCATCCTACCAAGCATACCTGTCTCTAGAGTGGGTTTTCTTCTTATTGCAGAAACATATATTTGGTTATATGAAGTATACAGCAGTATTTTGAGAGGATTCATATAATTATTATAACTGCAGCTTGCTTTTCCCTCAACAGCGTGTCTTGGAGGTAACTCTCCATTATCCTTTTCAACAGCTGGCAAGCATCGTCGCCTGTTAAGTCATCTGCATATAGATGGGCATTTAGAGTTGTGGTGTTTTTCTATGGTTAACAACGACGCAGGAGTATGTCAGGACCATTGTTCTGCTAACTGCCAACTGGCCCGAATAGTCTCCTGTTGTAGCCTTAGAGTTGACAGAATTTCAGAGCTGGGAAGGACCCAGCCCTGTAGGCTCTAACTTCCTCATTTTAAGGATGAGGAAACTCACCAAGTGACTATTTCCGTCCCCACAGAAGCAGACTGACTTCCGGCAGCTCCACTGAGCCCCACCTGGAACCCGTGGTGTTGGTTTGGCTTCCCCGGCCACACAACCTCCTTTCACACCAGCCCCGTGGTGTGGAATCAAACGTTTTGAACGTTTGCCCGAAGGGTGGCCTTCCACACAGGGGTCCTGGACAGCGAATCGTCTTCTAAGTTCACTCGGTTATAACTCTTCCTCTCAGGTGCTTTAACTTTTTGTTGGTGGCTGTGAGCGCTTTGGAAACTGTCCAAGTGGCACCATAACACTTCAGGCATTGACCCTTTTGTTATTTCATCTGCCCTGTCTATAATTGTTTCCAAATTAAACCACTTTATTAGTCACACCAATTTTAATTACGGACTTTGAGTTGAGATCCTCAGGGAATCGTTAAGCAATTTAGTCATCTCATAAAATAACATAGAGTATTTGTATGAACTCAGGTGTTACAAAATATGCAAGCCAGGAAAGTCACTTCCGTTTTCTGTGACATTTGTATAACAGGACTTTTAACAGGAAAATTACCCTTTATTATCGAACAAGCAACTTCTTAAAAAGCATCTTCTTCTCAAATATCTTAGGTTAAATACGGCAGTTTATTCTATGAACACTGGAGCTCTTTGTGGGAGGTGATAGGAAGTTCGCGATGATTTAACAGGAAGAAGTGAGGTTGGTAATTACTCAATGCTAGTTTCTCACTCAAGCACTGACTCAATTTCCTTCGATAATGCATTTTTTGTCTTACGCTTTTTTTCTTGAAAGGCAGTTTTCTGTGGAGGTTGACGGCTCTGTTTCTGGGTGAGACAGCCTTGGGTTTCCTCTGGGCTCCTGGCTTACTTTGGGGAAAAGAAGTACATCGGTGGTATTCAACTTTCAATGCCGTCCCTTGATTGTGGAGAGATTAGTTCTTTTGTAGAGTTAACATATTCATCCATTCATTGTAATTATTAGAACATTACTCTTTGTAGTGAGCTTGGAAGGTGAATATTGTAGTTAATATGCTCCCAGCTCAAGGGTTTATGAAGTAGCTACCACATCCTTAGCACATAATAGGAGTTCACTAAATGGTAGTGATTGTTGTACAGGATTTACCAAATGTGAGTACTTACCACCTAAAATAAAATAGGAACAGATATTTAATGCAAATGCCTATATTACATTTTATTATTTAAATATATATATTGAGTTATTACAATAAGAAGGGCTTATATAAGTGAAAGTCTTATTAATAGTTGTGATAAGAAGCAGCTCTTAAGACTTGGGGGCTAAGGACTTCCCTGGTGGCTCAGTGGCTAAGAATCCGCCTGCCAATGCCGGGGACACGGGTTCGAACCCTGGTCCAGGAAGATCCCACATGCCACGCAGCAACTAAGCCCATGTGCCACAGCTACTGAGCCTGTGCTCTAGAACCTGCCAGCCACAACTACTGAGCCCACGTGCCACAGCTACTGAAGCCCATGCGCCGAGAGCCCGTGCTCCGCAACAAGAGAAGCCACCGCAATGAGAAGCCCACGCACCGCAGCGAAGAGTGGCCCCCGCTCGCCGCAACTAGAGAGAGCCTGTGCACAGCCATGAAGACCCAGCGCAGCCAAAATAAAATAAATATATGTTGTAAATCTTTAAAAAAATAATAGTTCTATTTTCAGTTTTTTGAGGAACCTCGTACTGTTTTCCATAGTGGCTGCACCAATTTGCATTCCCACCAACAGTGCACGAGGGCTCCCTTTTCTCCACACCCTCTCCAGCATTTGTTATTTGTGTTCTTTTTGATGATGGCCATTCTGACAGGTGTGAGGTGATAGCTCATTGTGGTTTTGATTTGCATTTCCCTGATGGTTAGCAATGTTGAACATCTTTTCACGTGCCTACTGGCTGGCCATCTGCTATTGATGAGTGTTTTGATGATAAGTGAGCAGAATTTGAGATGCATCATTTAATCATTCCTTCATCTGATATATTTAACAATACATTATCGATCAGTGGACTGGAGCCAGAATATCCGTCGTGGGGTTTAAGAAAACCATCCAAAACAGAAGTGGATACACAGAAAAATGAGACAACGTGTTGTTCAATTGACGGTATTGCAATGGGAGAGAAGGCAGAGTAGGGCAGCACATACATGACTTAGAAACAAATGGAGTTTTGCTCAAAGTTCTACCTGATCTCAAACCTCGCCTGCTTTCTGGTTGTGTGACATTTGGAGAAGGAAGAAGGCTCCGTCAGCGCCTGGGGCCGTTTTAGCAGGTGGCACCGAAGGATCAGAAAGCATCATGGGAAGACCAGAAAGTGGACAGCGCCAGAGGCCACCCCCAGAGCAGAGCGGAGAGGGGCCTCTGGTCCCCAGGAAGGGCCAGGACCCTCCTCTTGGTCTTCCCACCAGTTGGCTGCTGTTCATTCTCAGTTTCGTCATTGACGTGGTCACATCCTTTGTTGACCCTCGAGGGATGGAGGTACCACAGTCCCATGTCCTCAAGCCACTGCCCACCACCTGTCTGTGTGGTCCTCAAATCTAGAAAGAGTTTTACATTTTTACATGGCTGGGAAAAAATCAAAAAGATTTCATGGCCCATGAAAATCATGTGAGATTCAAATTCCAGCATCCATAAATGAAGTATCCTCAGAACCCAGCTTCGCTCATTAATTTACCTGTTGTCTGTGGCTATTTTCCTGCGTCAGTGAGAGCTGAGTGATTGTGACAGATGCCGGGGGGCCCCTACAATGTTTACCATCTGCCTTCTACAGGAAGACTTTAATCCACTGACTCTCAGAGTCAACCTTTGGTTGAATATTGAGGATTTCATCCCTGTGGTATTAGACAGTTCTCAGGTTCTTTGGCTTCCTGCCATTCTTAGTAACTTTCAGATGTCCAATTACTTATCAATACACATACATATGTACATGTACACAGACACACATACAAGTAAGAAAAATATCTAATGGCTGGATTTGTAACCTGGTTGACCTTTTATTTACCACCACCCCCAATTTTATTTGCAAGCAAAAGGCCTGTTCAGTGTGTCTAGAAATATTGGGATCTCACTTTTCATAACCTCAAGGTCAGCTATTGAGACATAACTGATCTCAAAGTGTTTGCCAAGTTCACGTTGCCCGTGTGTGTGTGAGGGTGCAGATATCTTACAACAGTGGGTGAGATTTTGAGATATGTCTGTGTTGAAATATTTGTAAGTTACTTTCTTAGAAACACCTCATTAATCCATGTTTTGGGGTCAAGTTATGTTGGCCATTTTGAGCGGAGTATATGCCCAAACTCTTTTGTCTTATATTTGCAGACAGTTCTGTATTTTACTGTATGATTAAAAAGTCAGTACGTATTGGTTTACATTTTGATACGGTCTTAAGATTATTCACTTTATTCAAACAAACATGGAACGCTTAGTCTTTTTAAAGGGTAAAATTATTTTCAAAGGCTTTTAGTTTTTCCTGATGCACTGGTTTAGGTTTCCCCTTGTAAACGAGAATTCAGCCTGACAGATAAGGCTGAGCGCTGTTTTCTAAGGACCATCCTGCAGCAACTTCCTCCCAAGGCCAGCCCCTGATAACCGCTATCTGCAGACAGAATGGCAGCCTGTGGGAGATAAGATCTTCGCTGGTTCCCTTTGTGCCTGTAACTAAGGAAGCTCTTAAGGGGAAGTGAAGGTAGTCTCATAAAGCTATTTTTGTCTTTGTAGAAAAGTGCTCAGTAAAGCAGTCATGAGTGGAAAATCTCTGTTGAATGTACCTGCCTCAAGAACAAGCTAGTTACGGAAAGCACTGCCGGTGAAGTGTCCGGGGCATTTCCAGGACGCCGGTTTGTATTACTGGGACATTCTGGCGCTTACACAGATATGCTCTGTGTGTCCAGCGCGCCCACCCCCTTCCCCCCCACCCTGTTCTTGAACTTCCACCTTTGTCCCCCCTTTGTCTCTCCTCCCAGGCTTGGTCCATCCGCCCATTTTCTGTCCTGGAATTCCAGTCCCTCCCACTCACTGGGCCCTTCTCAGCTTATAAACAGTCTCCTTGTTCTCTTACTAATCTGCATAAGCTCTGTAGATGGCGCGTTAACTCTTTGTTATATACATGTTATGGATTTTTTTTTTTGCAGTTTGTTTCAATTTTGGTTGTGATATCCAAAAGTTTTAAATTTCGTCTTGATTTCATTTGAAAAGTTGCATCCATCCAAAGGTGACATAAATGTTGTTTTATTTTAATACTTTGGTCTAAATTTGTCACATTTAGACTTTTGATTTTTCTGGCATTTTAGGTTGTGAGTTGTATCCTAGGGATTTAACTAAGTTTTGCCAAATTGCTGACCTATTCTCTAATCACTTGTTGTTGTAACTTTTCTGTTCTGACTACAGATACCACTTACGTCCTAAACTCATATATACCTGCTCTGTTTTTGGATTTGTCTCCTATACTAGTCTGCCTCTTCATACTGTTTCTTCCAGCTTCATTCAGATATAATTGACAAATAAAATTATATAAATTTAAAGTGTACAGTGTGTTGATTTGATACACATATTACAAGATGATTACCACCATAATGTTAGCTAACACCTTCATCACTACTTATAATTCCCATTTCATTTTTGTGGTGAGAATATTTAAGTTCTACTCTTTGGGTAACTTCCAACGTATAATACAGTATTAGTAACCACAGTCACCATGCTGAACATTACAGCCCCAGAACTTATTCATCCTATAACTGATCTTTGTACCCTTAGACCAACACCTCCCCGTTTTCCCCAGCACCTGCCCCTGGTAGCCGTCACTCTACTCTCTGTTTCTATGAGTTTGGCTTTTTTTAGATTCCACATATAAGTGATATCATACAATGTTTGTCTTTCTCTGCGTAGGACTTATTTCACTTAGCATAATGCCGCAAGGTCCATCCAATTTGTTGAAAATGGCAGAATGTCCTTCTGCCTCATGAATGAATAATGTATATATCACACATCTTCTTTACTCATTAATCTGTTGATGGACGCTTAGGTCGGTTGGTTGTTTCCGTGTCTTGGCTATTGTGAATAATATTGCAATGAACATGGGATTACAGGTATCTCTTTGAGATCCTGTTTTCATTTCCTTTTGGACATATGACTAAACATGGGATTCCTGGATCATGTGGTAGCTCTATTTTTAATTTTTTGAGAAACCTCCGTACTGCTTTCCACAGTGGCTGCACCAGGTCACACTTCCACATCCTTGACAACGCTTGTTATTTGATGTCTTTTTGGTGATGGCCGTTCTAACAGGTGTGAGGTGATGTCTCAGTGTCGTTTTGATTCGCATTTCCTTGACAGCCAGTAATGTGCAGCACCTTTTCATGTACCTGTTGGCCATTTAGATGTCTTCTTTGAAAAAATGTTTATTCAGTTCTCTGTCCCTTTTAAATTAGATTTGTTTTTGCTGTTGAGTTGTATGAACTCCGTATATATTTTGGATAGTAACCTCTTATCAGATACATGGTTTGCAGATATTTTCTTCCATCCTGTACGTTGACTTTTCATTTTGTTGATGGTTTCCTTTGATGTGTAGAAGCTTTTTAGTTTGATGTATTCCCACTTAGTTTTTGCTTTTGTTGCCTGTGCCTTTGGTGTCATACCCCAAAATTTGTTGTCAATTTTCATACTATTTTCGATATTATATTTTACACTTGATCTTAGCCGAAAGGCCGAGAGATATCATATTTTAATATTTGCTAAGATAAGCTGCCTCTCATTCCTCTTCTTCTCCAGGAATTTCTGGGCTATTCTCACAGATTTAGTCTCCTAGATAAGTATAGTTCCTTTTATTTTATTTTTTTGTGTGATTTTTTTGTTGTTGAGATATAATTGACATATAACATTATATTAGTTTTAGGTGTACGACATAATGATTTGATATTTGTAAATATTGCAGAATGATCACCACAATAAATTTAACATCTGTTGCCACATATAGTTGCATATTTCTTTTCTGGTGATGAGAACTTTTTTTAAAAATGGTGAGTCATTTCTCTGTGCGTTGATTAACCAGTTTGTGAAATACTGAAGTGCATAAGTAAATTTTGATCATAAAATTACCCCCACAAATATTCAGTCGTTGGTACCTACTATAAAAAGGTCAAATTATCTGTAGGACTCATGTGAAATACTAAAGTGCATAAGTAAATTTTGATCATAAAATTACCCCCACAGATATTCAGTCGTTGGTACCTACTATAAAAAGGTCAAATTATCTGTAGGACTCACGTGAAATACTAAAGTGCATAAGTAAATTTTGATCATAAAATTACCCCCACAGATATTCAGTCGTTGGTACCTACTATAAAAAGGTCAAATTATCTGTAGGACTCATTTTATTCCCATGTCCTGCACTCTAGAAATAAAATTGGAGATTGAATGTCCTTGAGTTTATGATGGAATATTTCACATGAAAGCTATGCTTTTTAAAGAATTTGTTTTGATGGGTGACAGACAAGTTGAATATTAAAGTGATTTTAATGTAATGATGTGACTGTGTTTTGTTTTTTTGTCTTTTGGAATGGTTTGTTGTTGAAGTCTAGTTGATTTACAGTGTTTCAAGTGTGCAGCAGTGAGACCTTCCGAGAACTCTCCTAGCAGCTGTCAGGTTATTAACTTATGATCTATAGTCGTGAGATGTGTGTTACATCCCCAAGTCCTATTTACCGTATAACTGGAGTTTGTACCCTTTGACCCCCTTGACTCACCCCACCCATACTCCTTTATAAAAGGCAGCTGGTGGGGCTGGTAGGGCTCCCTCGGCAGGGCTCACATGCCCACCTGAGAGCTGCGGGTCAGGAGGGTAGTTCACGCCCCGAACCCCTCCGCCTGAAGTGGAGTCCTGCCAGCTCACCTGAGCCCAGGTGTGGAGCAGGGCACTGAGGAGCGTTGGCAGGGGCTCTGCTCACAGCTGCCTCCCTCACAAGGGTCCCTCCTACCCGTTCTCACTGTCCCCTTGCAGAGGCCGTTCCAGGGCTTCTCATGAACCACTGTGTTGATGTGGTTCGGTGTTTATGTCACCACGTCCCTAGGCTGGATCCAAAGCCAGAGAAGCACATGGCAGGACACGAGGCCAAGTGAGGGTGGCCGCCTCACACGTGCCCAGGGCAGCATGAGGCCTGGGCCCTCAGACCACAGAGGACAGTCTAGAACACGGGGTTCAACACATGGTGCTGAAGCCAAATTGTGCCTTCTGGCAAAACGTTGCCCAGGAACAGGTAATAGTGTCCTGGGTGTGCCATCGTGAGGGACTACAGACTGGGTGACGTTGCAGGAATTGGGTCTCCCACAAGTCTGCAGCCACACACTTGAAGCGTGTCAGCAGAGCTGGTTCCTCTAAGAGCTCTGAAGAAGAATCTGTGCCATGCTCTTCTCTTAGCTGCTAGAGTTGTGGGCAGTCCTTGGAGTCCTTGGCGTGTAGCCACATCACCCAATTTCTGTCTTGTCATCACAGGACCTTCTTTTCGCTGTGTGTCTCTGTCTTCTCGTCTTATGAGGACACCCATCATATCAGATGAGGGCCCCCCCAATGGCCTCATTCTAGCTACTTACATCTGCAAAGACCCTATTTCCAAGTAAGGTCACGTTCTCCGGTTCTGGGGTTTGGGATATCAACATATCTTTTGGGGGGACACAATTCAACTCATACTTTCTTTCTCCTCCTCCGTCCTCCATCTCATGGCTCTGTCTTCTTGAGACCCGAGCCTGCATTATGGGGCTCAGCTCTGAGTCACAGGCTTTTCTGTGAACCAAACGTGGTCCAGAGTGTTGCTTCCACGTGAGGTTGTGTCCATGTTTCAATCCAGTGGCACACCATCCAAACTCGAGTACCTTGCCTCCCTGCTCTCCCCCTGCAGGATGTTGGGGATATAACCAGTGTAGCCGTGTGGGGCTGGAACGACTGGACAGGTCAGGAAGAAAGGGTCCACCATAGACGATTGAGCAGGGAATGGACACGGTGGGGCAGGTGTCAGGAAAACTAGCCCAGGAGAGCTCTTGAGATACTTGGGAGGGAGAGGCGGGGTCAGACCAGCTACCATGGGGGTTGAGGCATGAAGCAGTGAGGCTTGGGGCTGGGTGGCGGCCACAGTGATGGGGTTAATGTGGTGACAGCAGAGTGACTTTGTGGAAAACATCAACAGGATATGGGGACTGGTCGGCTGTGACGGGTGCACTGGTGAGCTGGTCACCATGACATCCATCACCTACGCAAGTAACATGGCCAAAACTGACCCTCGGGGAAAAAGGTCTTATTTATTTTTTGCCTCTGGTTTCACTCTGAATCTTTCATGAACCTTGGAGTGTCGTGGTTTTCACTTGCTCATGTAGTGAATCTGAACAAATGACTCATTGGGTCTGGAATAATCTCGCTTCTGGGACTCGTCATCCATTCCTTGTCTGTTCTTTTTGTGTTTTCAGCCACTCCTAGATATTCCTCTTCTTTGTTTTCCTTCTGTATCATGCATGAATGTTTTTATATTTCTGCTCAGGGCTATGACCCAGATATCTAGACATTTGTTGTTTAAAAGAACAGAGCAAAAAGCAGTAGCTGTTTTCTGTATTTTTCTTGCACAATTCATCTGCACAGAATGCACCAATTTTTCATAAAAATCTTCTCTGTCATGCCCTTCAGTATCCCTTTCAGTATCCCTTAGATTTATTTTTCTAATTTTATTCAATCAAGTATGATTTTTTAAAAAGACTCTTACACTTACTTTCTCTTGTTGTGTTCTTGTTTATAGGAATCCAACTGGCCACAAGGTCAATCTGTGGCTACAGGGTTCCTACACTTTGAAGGGGAAAAAATGTATTCTTAGACTAGGGTGGTGAGTAAAAGTCAGTGGTGGGAGAGTGTAGGTGGTGAGGCAGAGCGTCTGTGCAGGGAGATGTGATAGCCAGGGTGCTATAGGGGAAGGATGGAAACTCATCAAAAACTAAATTTGGGACCGAGCCCTGGAGAACGTGACCAATGATGCAGCTTTGGAGGAAAGACTGATCATTCCTAGTGATTTTATGACTGTGTTTTCATGATCTGTTCCTGTGGTTTTTGGCTTAATTCTAAATAAGCTGTCAGGAAGCCAGACCTCGTTCGTGGAGAGCCGTCTCTCTTCCCAGCAGAACCTTCACTCCCACCTGAGGGCAGCAGAGCAAGTAATTAAACACAAACAGCTGTTAAAGGAATAACTGCCAGGTGGAAGGTCTCAGATGGTCAGCTCCCAAATCTGCGTGCTGGTATGTTCTCATTAACCCACCTCCCTGAGATACTGAGTAGCTTACTTCCTTGCCAATAAAAGAAGAAAACTCGGGATAAACTTTATGTCTCGGTGGCCACATGTAGATCACGTTTGTCCATCCACAGAAATCATGACGACATATAGGATGAGGAATTGAGACGGTAGAGCCCTCTGGCTTCAGTAATTTTCTAGACACGTAGGGACACAGCACAGCTGTGGACCTTGGTGGGCCCACATGGAGACAGCACGGGGAGAGTAGTGGCCTCCCCAGGGCGTGCGGGGCTCATGCCAATGCTGCAGGCAAGCGGCGCGTCTCTCCCCACGCTCTCACGGCCCCTCTGGGGTCTCCTTTTACCACCAGACTGTAAGCTTAGCCCAGCTCCTGCTCACCGCAAAGACCCATAAGTGCTTATTAAATAAAGCCACGTATAAACCTACAGGACGGGTGTTAACTCTGGCCCCAAATTCGTGGTAGGCTTCTGTATCTTCTGTATCTTCTGACTCACGGTCATCCCCTCACAGTAGCAAGAAAAGAATCTTTAATCAGTACAGTCCTTACACCCGGACAAGAGGAGCCCTGGCCTGGGCCCTGAGGACTAGAAGCCCCCTCTGGCCTGCACTGGCCTTGCCCCTCACTAAAGGTGTGCTCCTGCAGATTCTGTTCCCCTCCCGTCTAGACTGTGCTCCAGGCGCCTGGGATCCAGAATTTCCTGCACCCGTGACCGCCAGGCCTCCTCCTTAAGCCTCTGTGGGAGTCCCATGGAGGTCCGTCCACCCCAGGGGTGGGCCACGCCAGCAGTGTGTCCATCCCCATGTCCATTCCATCCATGTTGTCAGATACGTGTGCTGAGTTGTCCCTAGGATTCCCCTGTTAACCCTTCCGTGTCTGCAGGGTCTGTAGTGATGTCCCTCGTTCATTCCTGGTATTTGTAATCTGTGTCTTCTCTTTCTTCTCTTATTTTCTGTTAGTGTTGTTAGAGATTTGTCAGTTTTATTGATCTTTTAAAAAACACAGTTCTTTGTTCCATTGATTTTCTCTTTCCAATTTCATTTATTTCTGTTCTTTCTTTCTGTTCATGGATGCACTCATTCATTTTCTTGTATTTATTTATGTCCTTCCCTGTGCTTGCTTTGGGCTTACGTTGGTCTTCTTTCTTTAGGTCTTTGAGATGAGCGTTTTCTATTGCTTAACTCTCCGTCTCACCCGCTCCTTCCTCTTTTCCCTTCATTCAGCTACTTGAGCTCAACCTGTGAATTTTTATTTTGGTTATTGTGCCTTTCAGATTCC